>NW_028227279.1:5506743-6106743 GCF_978045245.1 Mus caroli | reverse complement strand
TTACACGAAATGCACAGTGTAGTACATAGTATATGAGTGAGTTGCACTGAAAAACTTAGAATATAAGAAACACACAGTGTAGTACATAGTATATGAGTGAGTTGCACTGAAAAACTTAGAATTTAAGAAACGCACAGTGTAGTACATAGTATATGAGTGAGTTGCACTGAAAAACTTAGAATATAAGAAACGCACAGTGTAGTACATAGTATATGAGTGAGTTGCACTGAAAATCTTAGAATATAAGAAACGCACAGTGTAGTACATAGTATATGAGTGAGTTGCACTGAAAAACTTAGAATTTAAGAAACACACAGTGTAGTACATAGTATATGAGTGAGTTGCACTGAAAAACTTAGAATATAAGAAACGCACAGTGTAGTACATAGTATATGAGTGAGTTGCACTGAAAAACTTAGAATATAAGAAACGCACAGTGTAGTACATAGTATATGAGTGAGTTGCACTGAAAAACTTAGAATATAAGAAACGCACAGTGTAGTACATAGTTTATGAGTGAGTTGCACTGAAAAACTTAGAATTTACTGAAAAACCCGCATTACACGAAATGCACAGTGTAGTACATAGTATATGAGTGAGTTGCACTGAAAAACTTAGAATATAAGAAACGCACAGTGTAGTACATAGTATATGAGAGAGTTGCACTGAAAAACTTAGAATTTAAGAAACGCACAGTGTAGTACATAGTATATGAGTGAGTTGCACTGAAAAACTTAGAATATAAGAAACGCACAGTGTAGTACATAGTATATGAGTGAGTTGCACTGAAAAACTTAGAATATAAGAAACGCACAGTGTAGTACATAGTATATGAGTGAGTTGCACTGAAAAACTTAGAATTTACTGAAAAACCCGCATTACACGAAATGCACAGTGTAGTACATAGTATATGAGTGAGTTGCACTGAAAAACTTAGAATATAAGAAACGCACAGTGTAGTACATAGTATATGAGTGAGTTGCACTGAAAAACTTAGAATATAAGAAACGCACAGTGTAGTACATAGTATATGAGTGAGTTGCACTGAAAAACTTAGAATTTAAGAAACGCACAGTGTAGTACATAGTATATGAGTGAGTTGCACTGAAAACTTAGAATTTAAGAAACGCACAGTGTAGTACATAGTATATGAGTGAGTTGCACTGAAAAACTTAGAATATAAGAAACGCACAGTGTAGTACATAGTTTATGAGTGAGTTGCACTGAAAAACTTAGAATTTACTGAAAAACCCGCATTACACGAAATGCACAGTGTAGTACATAGTATATGAGTGAGTTGCACTGAAAAACTTAGAATATAAGAAACGCACAGTGTAGTACATAGTATATGAGTGAGTTGCACTGAAAAACTTAGAATATAAGAAACGCACAGTGTAGTACATAGTATATGAGTGAGTTGCACTGAAAAACTTAGAATATAAGAAACGCACAGTGTAGTACATAGTATATGAGTGAGTTGCACTGAAAAACTTAGAATATAAGAAACGCACAGTGTAGTACATAGTATATGAGTGAGTTGCACTGAAAAACTTAGAATATAAGAAACGCACAGTGTAGTTCATAGTATATGAGTGAGTTGCACTGAAAAACTTAGAATTTACTGAAAAACCCGCATTACACGAAATGCACAGTGTAGTATATAGTATATGAGTGAGTTGCACTGAAAAACTTAGAATATAAGAAACGCACAGTGTAGTACATAGTATATGAGTGAGTTGCACTGAAAAACTTAGAATTTACTGAAAAACCCGCATTACACGAAATGCACAGTGTAGTACATAGTATATGAGTGAGTTGCACTGAAAAACTTAGAATATAAGAAACACACAGTGTAGTACATAGTATATGAGTGAGTTGCACTGAAAAACTTAGAATTTAAGAAACGCACAGTGTAGTCCATAGTATATGAGTGAGTTGCACTGAAAAACTTAGAATATAAGAAACGCACAGTGTAGTACATAGTATATGAGTGAGTTGCACTGAAAATCTTAGAATATAAGAAACGCACAGTGTAGTACATAGTATATGAGTGAGTTGCACTGAAAAACTTAGAATTTAAGAAACGCACAGTGTAGTACATAGTATATGAGTGAGTTGCACTGAAAAACTTAGAATATAAGAAACGCACAGTGTAGTACATAGTATATGAGTGAGTTGCACTGAAAAACTTAGAATATAAGAAACGCACAGTGTAGTACATAGTATATGAGTGAGTTGCACTGAAAAACTTAGAATATAAGAAACGCACAGTGTAGTACATAGTATATGAGTGAGTTGCACTGAAAAACTTAGAATATAAGAAACGCACAGTGTAGTACATAGTATATGAGTGAGTTGCACTGAAAAACTTAGAATATAAGAAACGCACAGTGTAGTACATAGTATATGAGTGAGTTGCACTGAAAAACTTAGAATATAAGAAACGCACAGTGTAGTACATAGTATATGAGTGAGTTGCACTGAAAAACTTAGAATATAAGAAACGCACAGTGTAGTACATAGTATATGAGTGAGTTGCATTGAAAAACTTAGAATATAAGAAACGCACAGTGTAGTACATAGTATATGAGTGAGTTGCACTGAAAAACTTAGAATATAAGAAACGCACAGTGTAGTACATAGTATATGAGTGAGTTGCACTGAAAAACTTAGAATATAAGAAACGCACAGTGTAGTACATAGTATATGAGTGAGTTGCACTGAAAAACTTAGAATATAAGAAACGCACAGTGTAGTACATAGTATATGAGTGAGTTGCACTGAAAAACTTAGAATATAAGAAACGCACAGTGTAGTACATAGTATATGAGTGAGTTGCACTGAAAAACTTAGAATATAAGAAACGCACAGTGTAGTTCATAGTATATGAGTGAGTTGCACTGAAAAACTTAGAATTTACTGAAAAACCCGCATTACACGAAATGCACAGTGTAGTATATAGTATATGAGTGAGTTGCACTGAAAAACTTAGAATATAAGAAATGCACAGTGTAGTACATAGTATATGAGTGAGTTGCACTGAAAAACTTAGAATTTACTGAAAAACCCGCATTACACGAAATGCACAGTGTAGTACATAGTATATGAGTGAGTTGCACTGAAAAACTTAGAATATAAGAAACACACAGTGTAGTACATAGTATATGAGTGAGTTGCACTGAAAAACTTAGAATTTAAGAAACGCACAGTGTAGTACATAGTATATGAGTGAGTTGCACTGAAAACTTAGAATTTAAGAAACGCACAGTGTAGTACATAGTATATGAGTGAGTTGCACTGAAAAACTTAGAATATAAGAAACGCACAGTGTAGTACATAGTTTATGAGTGAGTTGCACTGAAAAACTTAGAATTTACTGAAAAACCCGCATTACACGAAATGCACAGTGTAGTACATAGTATATGAGTGAGTTGCACTGAAAAACTTAGAATATAAGAAACGCACAGTGTAGTACATAGTATATGAGTGAGTTGCACTGAAAAACTTAGAATATAAGAAACGCACAGTGTAGTACATAGTATATGAGTGAGTTGCACTGAAAAACTTAGAATATAAGAAACGCACAGTGTAGTACATAGTATATGAGTGAGTTGCACTGAAAAACTTAGAATATAAGAAACGCACAGTGTAGTACATAGTATATGAGTGAGTTGCACTGAAAAACTTAGAATATAAGAAACGCACAGTGTAGTTCATAGTATATGAGTGAGTTGCACTGAAAAACTTAGAATTTACTGAAAAACCCGCATTACACGAAATGCACAGTGTAGTATATAGTATATGAGTGAGTTGCACTGAAAAACTTAGAATATAAGAAACGCACAGTGTAGTACATAGTATATGAGTGAGTTGCACTGAAAAACTTAGAATTTACTGAAAAACCCGCATTACACGAAATGCACAGTGTAGTACATAGTATATGAGTGAGTTGCACTGAAAAACTTAGAATATAAGAAACACACAGTGTAGTACATAGTATATGAGTGAGTTGCACTGAAAAACTTAGAATTTAAGAAACGCACAGTGTAGTACATAGTATATGAGTGAGTTGCACTGAAAAACTTAGAATATAAGAAACGCACAGTGTAGTACATAGTATATGAGTGAGTTGCACTGAAAATCTTAGAATATAAGAAACGCACAGTGTAGTACATAGTATATGAGTGAGTTGCACTGAAAAACTTAGAATTTAAGAAACGCACAGTGTAGTACATAGTATATGAGTGAGTTGCACTGAAAAACTTAGAATATAAGAAACGCACAGTGTAGTACATAGTATATGAGTGAGTTGCACTGAAAAACTTAGAATATAAGAAACGCACAGTGTAGTACATAGTATATGAGTGAGTTGCACTGAAAAACTTAGAATATAAGAAACGCACAGTGTAGTACATAGTATATGAGTGAGTTGCACTGAAAAACTTAGAATTTACTGAAAAACCCGCATTACACGAAATGCACAGTGTAGTACATAGTATATGAGTGAGTTGCACTGAAAAACTTAGAATATAAGAAACACACAGTGTAGTACATAGTATATGAGTGAGTTGCACTGAAAAACTTAGAATTTAAGAAACGCACAGTGTAGTACATAGTATATGAGTGAGTTGCACTGAAAAACTTAGAATTTAAGAAACGCACAGTGTAGTACATAGTATATGAGTGAGTTGCACTGAAAAACTTAGAATATAAGAAACGCACAGTGTAGTACATAGTATATGAGTGAGTTGCACTGAAAATCTTAGAATATAAGAAACGCACAGTGTAGTACATAGTATATGAGTGAGTTGCACTGAAAAACTTAGAATTTAAGAAACACACAGTGTAGTACATAGTATATGAGTGAGTTGCACTGAAAAACTTAGAATATAAGAAACGCACAGTGTAGTACATAGTATATGAGTGAGTTGCACTGAAAAACTTAGAATATAAGAAACGCACAGTGTAGTACATAGTATATGAGTGAGTTGCACTGAAAAACTTAGAATATAAGAAACGCACAGTGTAGTACATAGTTTATGAGTGAGTTGCACTGAAAAACTTAGAATTTACTGAAAAACCCGCATTACACGAAATGCACAGTGTAGTACATAGTATATGAGTGAGTTGCACTGAAAAACTTAGAATATAAGAAACGCACAGTGTAGTACATAGTATATGAGAGAGTTGCACTGAAAAACTTAGAATTTAAGAAACGCACAGTGTAGTACATAGTATATGAGTGAGTTGCACTGAAAAACTTAGAATATAAGAAACGCACAGTGTAGTACATAGTATATGAGTGAGTTGCACTGAAAAACTTAGAATATAAGAAACGCACAGTGTAGTACATAGTATATGAGTGAGTTGCACTGAAAAACTTAGAATTTACTGAAAAACCCGCATTACACGAAATGCACAGTGTAGTACATAGTATATGAGTGAGTTGCACTGAAAAACTTAGAATATAAGAAACGCACAGTGTAGTACATAGTATATGAGTGAGTTGCACTGAAAAACTTAGAATATAAGAAACGCACAGTGTAGTACATAGTATATGAGTGAGTTGCACTGAAAAACTTAGAATTTAAGAAACGCACAGTGTAGTACATAGTATATGAGTGAGTTGCACTGAAAACTTAGAATTTAAGAAACGCACAGTGTAGTACATAGTATATGAGTGAGTTGCACTGAAAAACTTAGAATATAAGAAACGCACAGTGTAGTACATAGTTTATGAGTGAGTTGCACTGAAAAACTTAGAATTTACTGAAAAACCCGCATTACACGAAATGCACAGTGTAGTACATAGTATATGAGTGAGTTGCACTGAAAAACTTAGAATATAAGAAACGCACAGTGTAGTACATAGTATATGAGTGAGTTGCACTGAAAAACTTAGAATATAAGAAACGCACAGTGTAGTACATAGTATATGAGTGAGTTGCACTGAAAAACTTAGAATATAAGAAACGCACAGTGTAGTACATAGTATATGAGTGAGTTGCACTGAAAAACTTAGAATATAAGAAACGCACAGTGTAGTACATAGTATATGAGTGAGTTGCACTGAAAAACTTAGAATATAAGAAACGCACAGTGTAGTTCATAGTATATGAGTGAGTTGCACTGAAAAACTTAGAATTTACTGAAAAACCCGCATTACACGAAATGCACAGTGTAGTATATAGTATATGAGTGAGTTGCACTGAAAAACTTAGAATATAAGAAACGCACAGTGTAGTACATAGTATATGAGTGAGTTGCACTGAAAAACTTAGAATTTACTGAAAAACCCGCATTACACGAAATGCACAGTGTAGTACATAGTATATGAGTGAGTTGCACTGAAAAACTTAGAATATAAGAAACACACAGTGTAGTACATAGTATATGAGTGAGTTGCACTGAAAAACTTAGAATTTAAGAAACGCACAGTGTAGTCCATAGTATATGAGTGAGTTGCACTGAAAAACTTAGAATATAAGAAACGCACAGTGTAGTACATAGTATATGAGTGAGTTGCACTGAAAATCTTAGAATATAAGAAACGCACAGTGTAGTACATAGTATATGAGTGAGTTGCACTGAAAAACTTAGAATTTAAGAAACGCACAGTGTAGTACATAGTATATGAGTGAGTTGCACTGAAAAACTTAGAATATAAGAAACGCACAGTGTAGTACATAGTATATGAGTGAGTTGCACTGAAAAACTTAGAATATAAGAAACGCACAGTGTAGTACATAGTATATGAGTGAGTTGCACTGAAAAACTTAGAATATAAGAAACGCACAGTGTAGTACATAGTATATGAGTGAGTTGCACTGAAAAACTTAGAATATAAGAAACGCACAGTGTAGTACATAGTATATGAGTGAGTTGCACTGAAAAACTTAGAATATAAGAAACGCACAGTGTAGTACATAGTATATGAGTGAGTTGCACTGAAAAACTTAGAATATAAGAAACGCACAGTGTAGTACATAGTATATGAGTGAGTTGCACTGAAAAACTTAGAATATAAGAAACGCACAGTGTAGTACATAGTATATGAGTGAGTTGCATTGAAAAACTTAGAATATAAGAAACGCACAGTGTAGTACATAGTATATGAGTGAGTTGCACTGAAAAACTTAGAATATAAGAAACGCACAGTGTAGTACATAGTATATGAGTGAGTTGCACTGAAAAACTTAGAATATAAGAAACGCACAGTGTAGTACATAGTATATGAGTGAGTTGCACTGAAAAACTTAGAATATAAGAAACGCACAGTGTAGTACATAGTATATGAGTGAGTTGCACTGAAAAACTTAGAATATAAGAAACGCACAGTGTAGTACATAGTATATGAGTGAGTTGCACTGAAAAACTTAGAATATAAGAAACGCACAGTGTAGTTCATAGTATATGAGTGAGTTGCACTGAAAAACTTAGAATTTACTGAAAAACCCGCATTACACGAAATGCACAGTGTAGTATATAGTATATGAGTGAGTTGCACTGAAAAACTTAGAATATAAGAAATGCACAGTGTAGTACATAGTATATGAGTGAGTTGCACTGAAAAACTTAGAATTTACTGAAAAACCCGCATTACACGAAATGCACAGTGTAGTACATAGTATATGAGTGAGTTGCACTGAAAAACTTAGAATATAAGAAACACACAGTGTAGTACATAGTATATGAGTGAGTTGCACTGAAAAACTTAGAATTTAAGAAACGCACAGTGTAGTACATAGTATATGAGTGAGTTGCACTGAAAACTTAGAATTTAAGAAACGCACAGTGTAGTACATAGTATATGAGTGAGTTGCACTGAAAAACTTAGAATATAAGAAACGCACAGTGTAGTACATAGTTTATGAGTGAGTTGCACTGAAAAACTTAGAATTTACTGAAAAACCCGCATTACACGAAATGCACAGTGTAGTACATAGTATATGAGTGAGTTGCACTGAAAAACTTAGAATATAAGAAACGCACAGTGTAGTACATAGTATATGAGTGAGTTGCACTGAAAAACTTAGAATATAAGAAACGCACAGTGTAGTACATAGTATATGAGTGAGTTGCACTGAAAAACTTAGAATATAAGAAATGCACAGTGTAGTACATAGTATATGAGTGAGTTGCACTGAAAAACTTAGAATATAAGAAACGCACAGTGTAGTACATAGTATATGAGTGAGTTGCACTGAAAAACTTAGAATATAAGAAACGCACAGTGTAGTTCATAGTATATGAGTGAGTTGCACTGAAAAACTTAGAATTTACTGAAAAACCCGCATTACACGAAATGCACAGTGTAGTATATAGTATATGAGTGAGTTGCACTGAAAAACTTAGAATATAAGAAACGCACAGTGTAGTACATAGTATATGAGTGAGTTGCACTGAAAAACTTAGAATTTACTGAAAAACCCGCATTACACGAAATGCACAGTGTAGTACATAGTATATGAGTGAGTTGCACTGAAAAACTTAGAATATAAGAAACACACAGTGTAGTACATAGTATATGAGTGAGTTGCACTGAAAAACTTAGAATTTAAGAAACGCACAGTGTAGTACATAGTATATGAGTGAGTTGCACTGAAAAACTTAGAATATAAGAAACGCACAGTGTAGTACATAGTATATGAGTGAGTTGCACTGAAAATCTTAGAATATAAGAAACGCACAGTGTAGTACATAGTATATGAGTGAGTTGCACTGAAAAACTTAGAATTTAAGAAACGCACAGTGTAGTACATAGTATATGAGTGAGTTGCACTGAAAAACTTAGAATATAAGAAACGCACAGTGTAGTACATAGTATATGAGTGAGTTGCACTGAAAAACTTAGAATATAAGAAACGCACAGTGTAGTACATAGTATATGAGTGAGTTGCACTGAAAAACTTAGAATATAAGAAACGCACAGTGTAGTACATAGTATATGAGTGAGTTGCACTGAAAAACTTAGAATATAAGAAACGCACAGTGTAGTACATAGTATATGAGTGAGTTGCACTGAAAAACTTAGAATATAAGAAACGCACAGTGTAGTACATAGTATATGAGTGAGTTGCACTGAAAAACTTAGAATATAAGAAACGCACAGTGTAGTACATAGTATATGAGTGAGTTGCACTGAAAAACTTAGAATATAAGAAACGCACAGTGTAGTACATAGTATATGAGTGAGTTGCATTGAAAAACTTAGAATATAAGAAACGCACAGTGTAGTACATAGTATATGAGTGAGTTGCACTGAAAAACTTAGAATATAAGAAACGCACAGTGTAGTACATAGTATATGAGTGAGTTGCACTGAAAAACTTAGAATATAAGAAACGCACAGTGTAGTACATAGTATATGAGTGAGTTGCACTGAAAAACTTAGAATATAAGAAACGCACAGTGTAGTACATAGTATATGAGTGAGTTGCACTGAAAAACTTAGAATATAAGAAACGCACAGTGTAGTACATAGTATATGAGTGAGTTGCACTGAAAAACTTAGAATATAAGAAACGCACAGTGTAGTTCATAGTATATGAGTGAGTTGCACTGAAAAACTTAGAATTTACTGAAAAACCCGCATTACACGAAATGCACAGTGTAGTATATAGTATATGAGTGAGTTGCACTGAAAAACTTAGAATATAAGAAATGCACAGTGTAGTACATAGTATATGAGTGAGTTGCACTGAAAAACTTAGAATTTACTGAAAAACCCGCATTACACGAAATGCACAGTGTAGTACATAGTATATGAGTGAGTTGCACTGAAAAACTTAGAATATAAGAAACACACAGTGTAGTACATAGTATATGAGTGAGTTGCACTGAAAAACTTAGAATTTAAGAAACGCACAGTGTAGTACATAGTATATGAGTGAGTTGCACTGAAAAACTTAGAATATAAGAAACGCACAGTGTAGTACATAGTATATGAGTGAGTTGCACTGAAAATCTTAGAATATAAGAAACGCACAGTGTAGTACATAGTATATGAGTGAGTTGCACTGAAAAACTTAGAATTTAAGAAACACACAGTGTAGTACATAGTATATGAGTGAGTTGCACTGAAAAACTTAGAATTTAAGAAACGCACAGTGTAGTACATAGTATATGAGTGAGTTGCACTGAAAAACTTAGAATATAAGAAACGCACAGTGTAGTACATAGTATATGAGTGAGTTGCACTGAAAAACTTAGAATATAAGAAACGAACAGTGTAGTACATAGTATATGAGTGAGTTGCACTGAAAAACTTAGAATATAAGAAACGCACAGTGTAGTACATAGTATATGAGTGAGTTGCACTGAAAAACTTAGAATATAAGAAACGCACAGTGTAGTACATAGTTTATGAGTGAGTTGCACTGAAAAACTTAGAATTTACTGAAAAACCCGCATTACACGAAATGCACAGTGTAGTACATAGTATATGAGTGAGTTGCACTGAAAAACTTAGAATATAAGAAACGCACAGTGTAGTACATAGTATATGAGTGAGTTGCACTGAAAAACTTAGAATATAAGAAACGCACAGTGTAGTACATAGTATATGAGTGAGTTGCACTGAAAAACTTAGAATTTAAGAAACGCACAGTGTAGTACATAGTATATGAGTGAGTTGCACTGAAAAACTTAGAATATAAGAAACGCACAGTGTAGTACATAGTATATGAGTGAGTTGCACTGAAAAACTTAGAATATAAGAAACGCACAGTGTAGTACATAGTATATGAGTGAGTTGCACTGAAAAACTTAGAATATAAGAAACGCACAGTGTAGTACATAGTATATGAGTGAGTTGCACTGAAAAACTTAGAATATAAGAAACGCACAGTGTAGTACATAGTATATGAGTGAGTTGCACTGAAAAACTTAGAATATAAGAAACGCACAGTGTAGTACATAGTATATGAGTGAGTTGCACTGAAAAACTTAGAATATAAGAAACGCACAGTGTAGTACATAGTATATGAGTGAGTTGCACTGAAAAACTTAGAATATAAGAAACGCACAGTGTAGTACATAGTATATGAGTGAGTTGCATTGAAAAACTTAGAATATAAGAAACGCACAGTGTAGTACATAGTATATGAGTGAGTTGCACTGAAAAACTTAGAATATAAGAAACGCACAGTGTAGTACATAGTATATGAGTGAGTTGCACTGAAAAACTTAGAATATAAGAAACGCACAGTGTAGTACATAGTATATGAGTGAGTTGCACTGAAAAACTTAGAATATAAGAAACGCACACTGTAGTACATAGTATATGAGTGAGTTGCACGGAAAAACTTAGAATATAAGAAACGCACAGTGTAGTACATAGTATATGAGTGAGTTGCACTGAAAAATTTAGAATATAAGAAACGCACAGTGTAGTTCATAGTATATGAGTGAGTTGCACTGAAAAACTTAGAATTTACTGAAAAACCCGCATTACACGAAATGCACAGTGTAGTATATAGTATATGAGTGAGTTGCACTGAAAAACTTAGAATATAAGAAACGCACAGTGTAGTACATAGTATATGAGTGAGTTGCACTGAAAAACTTAGAATTTACTGAAAAACCCGCATTACACGAAATGCACAGTGTAGTACATAGTATATGAGTGAGTTGCACTGAAAAACTTAGAATATAAGAAACACACAGTGTAGTACATAGTATATGAGTGAGTTGCACTGAAAAACTTAGAATATAAGAAACGCACTGTGTAGTACATAGTATATGAGTGAGTTGCCCTGAAAAACTTAGAATTTAAGAAACGCACAGTGTAGTACATAGTATATGAGTGAGTTGCACTGAAAAACTTAGAATATAAGAAATGCACAGTGTAGTACATAGTATATGAGTGAGTTGCACTGAAAAACTTAGAATATAAGAAACGCACAGTGTAGTACATAGTATATGAGTGAGTTGCACTGAAGAACTTAGAATTTACTGAAAAACCCGCATTACACGAATTGCACAGTGTAGTACATAGTATATGAGTGAGTTGCACTGAAAAACTTAGAATATAAGAAACGCACAGTTTAGTACATAGTATATGAGTGAGTTGCACTGAAAAACTTAGAATATAAGAAACGCACAGTGTAGTACATAGTATATGAGTGAGTTGCACTGAAAAACTTAGAATTTAAGAAACGCACAGTGTAGTACATAGTATATGAGTGAGTTGCACTGAAAAACTTAGAATATAAGAAACGCGCAGTGTAGTACATAGTATATGAGTGAGTTGCACTGAAAAACTTAGAATATAAGAAACGCACAGTGTAGTACATAGTATATGAGTGAGTTGCACTGAAAAACTTAGAATATAAGAAACGTACAGTGTAGTACATAGTATATGAGTGACTTGCACTGAAAAACTTAGAATATAAGAAACGCACAGTGTAGTACATAGTATATGAGTGAGTTGCACTGAAAATCTTAGAATATAAGAAACGCACATTGTAGTACATAGTATATGAGTGAGTTGCACTGAAAAACTTAGAATTTAAGAAACGCACAGTGTAGTACATAGTATATGAGTGAGTTGCACTGAAAAACTTAGAATATAAGAAACGCACAGTGTAGTAAATAGTATATGAGTGAGTTGCACTGAAAAACTTAGAATATAAGAAACGCACAGTGTAGTACATAGTATATGAGTGAGTTCCACTGAAAAACTTAGAATATAAGAAACGCACAGTGTAGTACATAGTATATGAGTGACTTGCACTGAAAAACTTAGAATATAAGAAACGCACAGTGTAGTACATAGTATATGAGTGAGTTGCACTGAAAATCTTAGAATATAAGAAACGCACATTGTAGTACATAGTATATGAGTGAGTTGCACTGAAAAACTTAGAATTTAAGAAACGCACAGTGTAGTCCATAGTATATGAGTGAGTTGCACTGAAAAACTTAGAATATAAAAAACGCACAGTGTAGTACATAGTATATGAGTGAGTTGCACTGAAAAACTTAGAATATAAGAAACGCACAGTGTAGTACATAGTATATGAGTGAGTTGCACTGAAAAGCTTAGAATATAAGAAACGCACAGTGTAGTACATAGTATATGAGTGAGTTGCACTGAAAAACTTAGAATTTACTGAAAAACCCGCATTACACGAAATGCACAGTGTAGTACATAGTATATGAGTGAGTTGCACTGAAAAACTTAGAATATAAGAAACGCACAGTGTAGTACATAGTATATGAGTGAGTTGCACTGAAAAACTTAGAATATAAGAAACGCACAGTGTAGTACATAGTATATGAGTGAGTTGCACTGAAAAACTTAGAATTTAAGAAACGCACAGTGTAGTACATAGTATATGAGTGAGTTGCACTGAAAAACTTAGAATTTAAGAAACGCACAGTGTAGTACATAGTATATGAGTGAGTTGCACTGAAAAACTTAGAATATAAGTAACGCACAGTGTAGTACATAGTTTATGAGTGAGTTGCACTGAAAAACTTAGAATTTACTGAAAAACCCGCATTACACGAAATGCACAGTGTAGTACATAGTATATGAGTGAGTTGCACTGAAAAACTTAGAATATAAGAAACGCACAGTGTAGTACATAGTATATGAGTGAGTTGCACTGAAAAACTTAAAATTTAAGAAACGCACAGTGTAGTACATAGTATATGAGTGAGTTGCACTGAAAAACTTAGAATATAAGAAACGCACAGTGTAGTACATAGTATATGAGTGAGTTGCACTGAAAAACTTAGAATATAAGAAACGCACAGTGTAGTACATAGTATATGAGTGAGTTGCACTGAAAAACTTAGAATATAAGAAACGCACAGTGTAGTACATAGTATATGAGTGAGTTGCACTGAAAAACTTAGAATATAAGAAACGCACAGTGTAGTACATAGTATATGAGTGAGTTGCACTGAAAAACTTAGAATATAAGAAACGCACAGTGTAGTACATAGTATATGAGTGAGTTGCACTGAAAAACTTAGAACATAAGAAACGCACAGTGTAGTACATAGTATATGAGTGAGTTGCACTGAAAAACTTAGAATTTACTGAAAAACCCGCATTACACGAAATGCACAGTGTAGTACATAGTATATGAGTGAGTTGCACTGAAAAACTTAGAATATAAGAAACGCACAGTGTAGTACATAGTATATGAGTGAGTTGCACTGAAAAACTTAGAATATAAGAAACGCACAGTGTAGTATAGTATATGAGTGAGTTGCACTGAAAAACTTAGAATATAAGAAACGCACAGTGTAGTACATAGTATATGAGTGAGTTGCACTGAAAAACTTAGAATATAAGAAACGCACAGTGTAGTACATAGTATATGAGTGAGTTGCACTGAAAAACTTAGAATTTACTGAAAAACCCGCATTACACGAAATGCACAGTGTAGTACATAGTATATGAGTGAGTTGCACTGAAAAACTTAGAATATAAGAAACGCACAGTGTAGTACATAGTATATGAGTGAGTTGCAATGAAAAACTTAGAATATAAGAAACGCACAGTGTAGTACATAGTATATGAGTGAGTTGCAGTGAAAAACTTAGAATTTAAGAAACGCACAGTGTAGTACATAGTATATGAGTGAGTTGCACTGAAAAAATTAGAATTTAAGAAACACACAGTGTAGTACATAGTATATGAGTGAGTTGCACTGAAAAACTTAGAATATAAGAAACGCACAGTGTAGTACATAGTATATGAGTGAGTTGCACTGAAAAACTTAGAATATAAGAAATGCACAGTGTAGTACATAGTATATGAGTGAGTTGCACTGAAAAACTTAGAATATAAGAAACGCACAGTGTAGTACATAGTATATGAGTGAGTTGCACTGAAAAACTTAGAATTTACTGAAAAACCCGCATTACACGAAATGCACAGTGTAGTACATAGTATATGAGTGAGTTGCACTGAAAAACTTAGAATATAAGAAACGCACAGTGTAGTACATAGAATATGAGTGAGTTGCACTGAAAAACTTAGAATATAAGAAACGCACAGTGTAGTACATAGTATATGAGTGAGTTGCACTGAAAAACTTAGAATATAAGAAACGCACAGTGTAGTACATAGTATATGAGTGAGTTGCACTGAAAAACTTAGAATATAAGAAACGCACAGTGTAGTACATAGTATATGAGTGAGTTGCACTGAAAAACTTAGAATATAAGAAACGCACAGTGTAGTACATAGTATATGAGTGAGTTGCACTGAAAAACTTAGAATATAAGAAACGCACAGTGTAGTAAATAGTATATGAGTGAGTTGCACTGAAAAACTTAGAATATAAGAAACGCACAGTGTAGTACATAGTATATGAGTGAGTTGCACTGAAAAACTTAGAATATAAGAAACGCACAGTGTAGTACATAGTATATGAGTGACTTGCACTGAAAAACTTAGAATATAAGAAACGCACAGTGTAGTACATAGTATATGAGTGAGTTGCACTGAAAATCTTAGAATATAAGAAACGCACATTGTAGTACATAGTATATGAGTGAGTTGCACTGAAAAACTTAGAATTTAAGAAACGCACAGTGTAGTACATAGTATATGAGTGAGTTGCACTGAAAAACTTAGAATATAAGAAACGCACAGTGTAGTACATAGTATATGAGTGAGTTGCAATGAAAAACTTAGAATATAAGAAACGCACAGTGTAGTACATAGTATATGAGTGAGTTGCACTGAAAAACTTAGAATATAAGAAACGCACAGTGTAGTACATAGTATATGAGTGAGTTGCACTGAAAAACTTAGAATTTACTGAAAAACCCGCATTACACGAAATGCACAGTGTAGTACATAGTATATGAGTGAGTTGCACTGAAAAACTTAGAATATAAGAAACGCACAGTGTAGTACATAGTATATGAGTGAGTTGCACTGAAAAACTTAGAATATAAGAAACGCACAGTGTAGTACATAGTATATGAGTGAGTTGCACTGAAAAACTTAGAGTTTAAGAAACGCACAGTGTAGTACATAGTATATGAGTGAGTTGCACTGAAAAACTTAGAATTTAAGAAACGCACAGTGTAGTACATAGTATATGAGTGAGTTGCACTGAAAAACTTAGAATATAAGAAACGCACAGTGTAGTACATAGTTTATGAGTGAGTTGCACTGAAAAACTTAGAATTTACTGAAAAACCCGCATTACACGAAATGCACAGTGTAGTACATAGTATATGAGTGAGTTGCACTGAAAAACTTAGAATATAAGAAACGCACAGTGTAGTACATAGTATACGAGTGAGTTGCACTGAAAAACTTAGAATATAAGAAACGCACAGTGTAGTACATAGTATATGAGTGAGTTGCACTGAAAAACTTAGAATATAAGAAACGCACAGTGTAGTACATAGTATATGAGTGAGTTGCACTGAAAAACTTAGAATATAAGAAACGCACAGTGTAGTACATAGTATATGAGTGAGTTGCACTGAAAAACTTAGAATATAAGAAACGTACAGTGTAGTACATAGTATATGAGTGAGTTGCACTGAAAAACTTAGAATATAAGAAACGCACAGTGTAGTACATAGTATATGAGTGAGTTGCACTGAAAAACTTAGAATTTACTGAAAAACCCGCATTACACGAAATGCACAGTGTAGTACATAGTATATGAGTGAGTTGCACTGAAAAACTTAGAATATAAGAAACGCACAGTGTAGTACATAGTATATGAGTGAGTTGCACTGAAAAACTTAGAATATAAGAAACGCACAGTGTAGTACATAGTATATGAGTGAGTTGCACTGTAAAACTTAGAATATAAGAAACGCACAGTGTAGTACATTGTATATGAGTGAGTTGCACTGAAAAACTTAGAATATAAGAAACGCACAGTGTAGTAAATAGTATATGAGTGAGTTGCACTGAAAAACTTAGAATATAAGAAACGCACAGTGTAGTACATAGTATATGAGTGAGTTGCACTGAAAAACTTAGAATATAAGAAACGCACAGTGTAGTACATAGTATATGAGTGACTTGCACTGAAAAACTTAGAATATAAGAAACGCACAGTGTAGTACATAGTATATGAGTGAGTTGCACTGAAAATCTTAGAATATAAGAAACGCACATTGTAGTACATAGTATATGAGTGAGTTGCACTGAAAAACTTAGAATTTAAGAAACGCACAGTGTAGTACATAGTATATGAGTGAGTTGCACTGAAAAACTTAGAATATAAGAAACGCACAGTGTAGTACATAGTATATGAGTGAGTTGCACTGAAAAACTTAGAATATAAGAAACGCACAGTGTAGTACATAGTATATGAGTGAGTTGCACTGAAAAACTTAGAGTTTAAGAAACGCACAGTGTAGTACATAGTATATGAGTGAGTTGCACTGAAAAACTTAGAATTTAAGAAACGCACAGTGTAGTACATAGTATATGAGTGAGTTGCACTGAAAAACTTAGAATATAAGAAACGCACAGTGTAGTACATAGTTTATGAGTGAGTTGCACTGAAAAACTTAGAATTTACTGAAAAACCCGCATTACACGAAATGCACAGTGTAGTACATAGTATATGAGTGAGTTGCAGTGAAAAACTTAGAATATAAGAAACGCACAGTGTAGTACATAGTATACGAGTGAGTTGCACTGAAAAACTTAGAATATAAGAAACGCACAGTGTAGTACATAGTATATGAGTGAGTTGCACTGAAAAACTTAGAATATAAGAAACGCACAGTGTAGTACATAGTATATGAGTGAGTTGCACTGAAGAACTTAGAATTTACTGAAAAACCCGCATTACACGAAATGCACAGTGTAGTACATAGTATATGAGTGAGTTGCACTGAAAAACTTAGAATATAAGAAACGCACAGTGTAGTACATAGTATATGAGTGAGTTGCACTGAAAAACTTAGAATATAAGAAACGCACAGTGTAGTACATAGTATATGAGTGAGTTGCACTGAAAAACTTAGAATTTAAGAAACGCACAGTGTAGTACATAGTATATGAGTGAGTTGCACTGAAAAACTTAGAATATAAGAAACGCACATTGTAGTACATAGTATATGAGTGAGTTGCACTGAAAAACTTAGAATATAAGAAACGCACATTGTAGTACATAGTATATGAGTGAGTTGCACTGAAAAACTTAGAATATAAGAAACGCACAGTGTAGTACATAGTATATGAGTGACTTGCACTGAAAAACTTAGAATATAAGAAACGCACAGTGTAGTACATAGTATATGAGTGAGTTGCACTGAAAATCTTAGAATATAAGAAACGCACATTGTAGTACATAGTATATGAGTGAGTTGCACTGAAAAACTTAGAATTTAAGAAATGCACAGTGTAGTACATAGTATATGAGTGAGTTGCACTGAAAAACTTAGAATATAAGAAACGCACAGTGTAGTACATAGTATATGAGTGAGTTGCACTGAAAAACTTAGAATATAAGAAACGCACAGTGTAGTACATAGTATATGAGTGAGTTGCACTGAAAATCTTAGAATATAAGAAACGCACATTGTAGTACATAGTATATGAGTGAGTTGCACTGAAAAACTTAGAATTTAAGAAATGCACAGTGTAGTACATAGTATATGAGTGAGTTGCACTGAAAAACTTAGAATATAAGAAACGCACAGTGTAGTACATAGTATATGAGTGAGTTGCACTGAAAAACTTAGAATATAAGAAACGCACAGTGTAGTACATAGTATATGAGTGAGTTGCACTGAAAAACTTAGAATATAAGAAACGCACAGTGTAGTACATAGTATATGAGTGAGTTGCACTGAAAAACTTAGAATATAAGAAACGCACAGTGTAGTACATAGTATATGAGTGAGTTGCACTGAAAAACTTAGAATATAAGAAACGCACAGTGTAGTACATAGTATATGAGTGAGTTGCACTGAAAATCTTAGAATATAAGAAACGCACATTGTAGTACATAGTATATGAGTGAGTTGCACTGAAAAACTTAGAATTTAAGAAACGCACAGTGTAGTACATAGTATATGAGTGAGTTGCACTGAAAAACTTAGAATATAAGAAACGCACAGTGTAGTACATAGTATATGAGTGAGTTGCACTGAAAAACTTAGAATATAAGAAACGCACAGTGTAGTACATAGTATATGAGTGAGTTGCACTGAAAAACTTAGAATATAAGAAACGCACAGTGTAGTACATAGTATATGAGTGAGTTGCACTGAAAAACTTAGAATTTACTGAAAAACCCGCATTACACGTAATGCACAGTGTAGTACATAGTATATGAGTGAGTTGCACTGAAAAACTTAGAATATAAGAAACGCACAGTGTAGTACATAGTATATGAGTGAGTTGCACTGAAAAACTTAGAATATAAGAAACGCACAGTGTAGTACATAGTATATGAGTGAGTTGCACTGAAAAACTTAGAATATAAGAAACGCACAGTGTAGTACATAGTATATGAGTGAGTTGCACTGAAAAACTTAGAATATAAGAAACGCACAGTGTAGTACATAGTATATGAGTGAGTTGCACTGAAAAACTTAGAATTTACTGAAAAACCCGCATTACACGTAATGCACAGTGTAGTACATAGTATATGAGTGAGTTGCACTGAAAAACTTAGAATATAAGAAACGCACAGTGTAGTACATAGTATATGAGTGAGTTGCACTGAAAAACTTAGAATATAAGAAACGCACAGTGTAGTACATAGTATATGAGTGAGTTGCACTGAAAAACTTAGAATATAAGAAACGCACAGTGTAGTACATAGTATATGAGTGAGTTGCACTGAAAAACTTAGAATATAAGAAACGCACAGTGTAGTACATAGTATATGAGTGAGTTGCACTGAAAAACTTAGAATATAAGAAACGCACAGTGTAGTACATAGTATATGAGTGAGTTGCACTGAAAAACTTAGAATATAAGAAACGCACAGTGTAGTACATAGTATATGAGTGAGTTGCACTGAAAAACTTAGAATTTACTGAAAAACCCGCATTACACGAAATGCACAGTGTAGTACATAGTATATGAGTGAGTTGCACTGAAAAACTTAGAATATAAGAAACGCACAGTGTAGTACATAGTATATGAGTGAGTTGCAATGAAAAACTTAGAATATAAGAAACGCACAGTGTAGTACATAGTATATGAGTGAGTTGCACTGAAAAACTTAGAATTTAAGAAACGCACAGTGTAGTACATAGTATATGAGTGAGTTGCACTGAAAAAATTAGAATTTAAGAAACACACAGTGTAGTACATAGTATATGAGTGAGTTGCACTGAAAAACTTAGAATATAAGAAACGCACAGTGTAGTACATAGTATATGAGTGAGTTGCACTGAAAAACTTAGAATATAAGAAACGCACAGTGTAGTACATAGTATATGAGTGAGTTGCACTGAAAAACTTAGAATATAAGAAACGCACAGTGTAGTACATAGTATATGAGTGAGTTGCACTGAAAAACTTAGAATTTACTGAAAAACCCGCATTACACGTAATGCACAGTGTAGTACATAGTATATGAGTGAGTTGCACTGAAAAACTTAGAATATAAGAAACGCACAGTGTAGTACATAGTATATGAGTGAGTTGCACTGAAAAACTTAGAATATAAGAAACGCACAGTGTAGTACATAGTATATGAGTGAGTTGCACTGAAAAACTTAGAATATAAGAAACGCAAAGTGTAGTACATAGTATATGAGTGAGTTGCACTGAAAAACTTAGAATATAAGAAACGCACAGTGTAGTACATAGTATATGAGTGAGTTGCACTGAAAAACTTAGAATTTACTGAAAAACCCGCATTACACGTAATGCACAGTGTAGTACATAGTATATGAGTGAGTTGCACTGAAAAAATTAGAATATAAGAAACGCACAGTGTAGTACATAGTATATGAGTGAGTTGCACTGAAAAACTTAGAATATAAGAAACGCACAGTGTAGTACATAGTATATGAGTGAGTTGCACTGAAAAACTTAGAATATAAGAAACGCACAGTGTAGTACATAGTATATGAGTGAGTTGCACTGAAAAACTTAGAATTTACTGAAAAACCCGCATTACACGTAATGCACAGTGTAGTACATAGTATATGAGTGAGTTGCACTGAAAAACTTAGAATATAAGAAACGCACAGTGTAGTACATAGTATATGAGTGAGTTGCACTGAAAAACTTAGAATATAAGAAACGCACAGTGTAGTACATAGTATATGAGTGAGTTGCACTGAAAAACTTAGAATATAAGAAACGCACAGTGTAGTACATAGTATATGAGTGAGTTGCACTGAAAAACTTAGAATATAAGAAACGCACAGTGTAGTACATAGTATATGAGTGAGTTGCACTGAAAAACTTAGAATTTACTGAAAAACCCGCATTACACGTAATGCACAGTGTAGTACATAGTATATGAGTGAGTTGCACTGAAAAACTTAGAATATAAGAAACGCACAGTGTAGTACATAGTATATGAGTGAGTTGCACTGAAAAACTTAGAATATAAGAAACGCACAGTGTAGTACATAGTATATGAGTGAGTTGCACTGAAAAACTTAGAATATAAGAAACGCACAGTGTAGTACATAGTATATGAGTGAGTTGCACTGAAAAACTTAGAATATAAGAAACGCACAGTGTAGTACATAGTATATGAGTGAGTTGCACTGAAAAACTTAGAATATAAGAAACGCACAGTGTAGTACATAGTATATGAGTGAGTTGCACTGAAAAACTTAGAATATAAGAAACGCACAGTGTAGTACATAGTATATGAGTGAGTTGCACTGAAAAACTTAGAATTCATGAAAAACCCGCATTACACGAAATGCACAGTGTAGTACATAGTATATGAGTGAGTTGCACTGAAAAACTTAGAATATAAGAAACGCACAGTGTAGTACATAGTATATGAGTGAGTTGCAATGAAAAACTTAGAATATAAGAAACGCACAGTGTAGTACATAGTATATGAGTGAGTTGCACTGAAAAACTTAGAATTTAAGAAACGCACAGTGTAGTACATAGTATATGAGTGAGTTGCACTGAAAAAATTAGAATTTAAGAAACACACAGTGTAGTACATAGTATATGAGTGAGTTGCACTGAGAAACTTAGAATATAAGAAACGCACAGTGTAGTACATAGTATATGAGTGAGTTGCACTGAAAAACTTAGAATATAAGAAACGCACAGTGTAGTACATAGTATATGAGTGAGTTGCACTGAAAAACTTAGAATTTACTGAAAAACCCGCATTACACGTAATGCACAGTGTAGTACATAGTATATGAGTGAGTTGCACTGAAAAACTTAGAATATAAGAAACGCACAGTGTAGTACATAGTATATGAGTGAGTTGCACTGAAAAACTTAGAATATAAGAAACGCACAGTGTAGTACATAGTATATGAGTGAGTTGCACTGAAAAACTTAGAATATAAGAAACGCACAGTGTAGTACATAGTATATGAGTGAGTTGCACTGAAAAACTTAGAATATAAGAAACGCACAGTGTAGTACATAGTATATGAGTGAGTTGCACTGAAAAACTTAGAATATAAGAAACGCACAGTGTAGTACATAGTATATGAGTGAGTTGCACTGAAAAACTTAGAATATAAGAAACGCACAGTGTAGTACATAGTATATGAGTGAGTTGCACTGAAAAACTTAGAATTTACTGAAAAACCCGCATTACACGAAATGCACAGTGTAGTACATAGTATATGAGTGAGTTGCACTGAAAAACTTAGAATATAAGAAACGCACAGTGTAGTACATAGTATATGAGTGAGTTGCAATGAAAAACTTAGAATATAAGAAACGCACAGTGTAGTACATAGTATATGAGTGAGTTGCACTGAAAAACTTAGAATTTAAGAAACGCACAGTGTAGTACATAGTATATGAGTGAGTTGCACTGAAAAAATTAGAATTTAAGAAACACACAGTGTAGTACATAGTATATGAGTGAGTTGCACTGAAAAACTTAGAATATAAGAAACGCACAGTGTAGTACATAGTATATGAGTGAGTTGCACTGAAAAACTTAGAATATAAGAAATGCACAGAGTAGTACATAGTATATGAGTGAGTTGCACTGAAAAACTTAGAATATAAGAAACGCACACTGTAGTACATAGTATAAGAGTGAGTTGCACTGAAAAACTTAGAATTTACTGAAAAACCCGCATTACACGAAATGCACAGTGTAGTACATAGTATATGAGTGAGTTGCACTGAAAAACTTAGAATATAAGAAACGCACAGTGTAGTACATAGAATATGAGTGAGTTGCACTGAAAAACTTAGAATATAAGAAACGCACAGTGTAGTACATAGTATATGAGTGAGTTGCACTGAAAAACTTAGAATATAAGAAACGCACAGTGTAGTACATAGTATATGAGTGAGTTGCACTGAAAAACTTAGAATATAAGAAACGCACAGTGTAGTACATAGTATATGAGTGAGTTGCACTGAAAAACTTAGAATATAAGAAACGTACAGTGTAGTACATAGTATATGAGTGAGTTGCACTGAAAAACTTAGAATATAAGAAACGCACAGTGTAGTACATAGTATATGAGTGAGTTGCACTGAAAAACTTAGAATTTACTGAAAAACCCGCATTACACGAAATGCACAGTGTAGTACATAGTATATGAGTGAGTTGCACTGAAAAACTTAGAATATAAGAAACGCACAGTGTAGTACATAGTATATGAGTGAGTTGCACTGAAAAACTTAGAATATAAGAAACGCACAGTGTAGTACATAGTATATGAGTGAGTTGCACTGAAAAACTTAGAATATAAGAAACGCACAGTGTAGTACATAGTATATGAGTGAGTTGCACTGAAAAACTTAGAATATAAGAAACGCACAGTGTAGTACATAGTATATGAGTGAGTTGCACTGAAAAACTTAGAATATAAGAAACGCACAGTGTAGTAAATAGTATATGAGTGAGTTGCACTGAAAAACTTAGAATATAAGAAACGCACAGTGTAGTACATAGTATATGAGTGAGTTGCACTGAAAAACTTAGAATATAAGAAACGCACAGTGTAGTACATAGTATATGAGTGACTTGCACTGAAAAACTTAGAATATAAGAAACGCACAGTGTAGTACATAGTATATGAGTGAGTTGCACTGAAAATCTTAGAATATAAGAAACGCACATTGTAGTACATAGTATATGAGTGAGTTGCACTGAAAAACTTAGAATTTAAGAAACGCACAGTGTAGTACATAGTATATGAGTGAGTTGCACTGAAAAACTTAGAATATAAGAAACGCACAGTGTAGTACATAGTATATGAGTGAGTTGCACTGAAAAACTTAGAATATAAGAAACGCACAGTGTAGTACATAGTATATGAGTGAGTTGCACTGAAAAACTTAGAATATAAGAAACGCACAGTGTAGTACATAGTATATGAGTGAGTTGCACTGAAAAACTTAGAATTTACTGAAAAACCCGCATTACACGAAATGCACAGTGTAGTACATAGTATATGAGTGAGTTGCACTGAAAAACTTAGAATATAAGAAACGCACAGTGTAGTACATAGTATATGAGTGAGTTGCACTGAAAAACTTAGAATATAAGAAACGCACAGTGTAGTACATAGTATATGAGTGAGTTGCACTGAAAAACTTAGAATTTAAGAAACGCACAGTGTAGTACATAGTATATGAGTGAGTTGCACTGAAAAACTTAGAATTTAAGAAACGCACAGTGTAGTACATAGTATATGAGTGAGTTGCACTGAAAAACTTAGAATATAAGAAACGCACAGTGTAGTACATAGTTTATGAGTGAGTTGCACTGAAAAACTTAGAATTTACTGAAAAACCCGCATTACACGAAATGCACAGTGTAGTACATAGTATATGAGTGAGTTGCACTGAAAAACTTAGAATATAAGAAACGCACAGTGTAGTACATAGTATATGAGTGAGTTGCACTGAAAAACTTAGAATTTAAGAAACGCACAGTGTAGTACATAGTATATGAGTGAGTTGCACTGAAAAACTTAGAATATAAGAAACGCACAGTGTAGTACATAGTATATGAGTGAGTTGCACTGAAAAACTTAGAATATAAGAAACGCACAGTGTAGTACATAGTATATGAGTGAGTTGCACTGAAAAACTTAGAATATAAGAAACGCACAGTGTAGTACATAGTATATGAGTGAGTTGCACTGAAAAACTTAGAATTTACTGAAAAACCCGCATTACACGAAATGCACAGTGTAGTACATAGTATATGAGTGAGTTGCACTGAAAAACTTAGAATATAAGAAACGCACAGTGTAGTACATAGTATATGAGTGAGTTGCAATGAAAAACTTAGAATATAAGAAACGCACAGTGTAGTACATAGTATATGAGTGAGTTGCACTGAAAAACTTAGAATTTAAGAAACGCACAGTGTAGTACATAGTATATGAGTGAGTTGCACTGAAAAAATTAGAATTTAAGAAACACACAGTGTAGTACATAGTATATGAGTGAGTTGCACTGAAAAACTTAGAATATAAGAAACGCACAGTGTAGTACATAGTATATGAGTGAGTTGCACTGAAAAACTTAGAATATAAGAAACGCACAGTGTAGTACATAGTATATGAGTGAGTTGCACTGAAAAACTTAGAATATAAGAAACGCACAGTGTAGTACATAGTATATGAGTGAGTTGCACTGAAAAACTTAGAATTTACTGAAAAACCCGCATTACACGTAATGCACAGTGTAGTACATAGTATATGAGTGAGTTGCACTGAAAAACTTAGAATATAAGAAACGCACAGTGTAGTACATAGTATATGAGTGAGTTGCACTGAAAAACTTAGAATATAAGAAACGCACAGTGTAGTACATAGTATATGAGTGAGTTGCACTGAAAAACTTAGAATATAAGAAACGCAAAGTGTAGTACATAGTATATGAGTGAGTTGCACTGAAAAACTTAGAATATAAGAAACGCACAGTGTAGTACATAGTATATGAGTGAGTTGCACTGAAAAACTTAGAATTTACTGAAAAACCCGCATTACACGTAATGCACAGTGTAGTACATAGTATATGAGTGAGTTGCACTGAAAAACTTAGAATATAAGAAACGCACAGTGTAGTACATATTATATGAGTGAGTTGCACTGAAAAACTTAGAATATAAGAAACGCACAGTGTAGTACATAGTATATGAGTGAGTTGCACTGAAAAACTTAGAATATAAGAAACGCACAGTGTAGTACATAGTATATGAGTGAGTTGCACTGAAAAACTTAGAATTTACTGAAAAACCCGCATTACACGTAATGCACAGTGTAGTACATAGTATATGAGTGAGTTGCACTGAAAAACTTAGAATATAAGAAACGCACAGTGTAGTACATAGTATATGAGTGAGTTGCACTGAAAAACTTAGAATATAAGAAACGCACAGTGTAGTACATAGTATATGAGTGAGTTGCACTGAAAAACTTAGAATATAAGAAACGCACAGTGTAGTACATAGTATATGAGTGAGTTGCACTGAAAAACTTAGAATATAAGAAACGCACAGTGTAGTACATAGTATATGAGTGAGTTGCACTGAAAAACTTAGAATTTACTGAAAAACCCGCATTACACGTAATGCACAGTGTAGTACATAGTATATGAGTGAGTTGCACTGAAAAACTTAGAATATAAGAAACGCACAGTGTAGTACATAGTATATGAGTGAGTTGCACTGAAAAACTTAGAATATAAGAAACGCACAGTGTAGTACATAGTATATGAGTGAGTTGCACTGAAAAACTTAGAATATAAGAAACGCACAGTGTAGTACATAGTATATGAGTGAGTTGCACTGAAAAACTTAGAATATAAGAAACGCACAGTGTAGTACATAGTATATGAGTGAGTTGCACTGAAAAACTTAGAATATAAGAAACGCACAGTGTAGTACATAGTATATGAGTGAGTTGCACTGAAAAACTTAGAATATAAGAAACGCACAGTGTAGTACATAGTATATGAGTGAGTTGCACTGAAAAACTTAGAATTCATGAAAAACCCGCATTACACGAAATGCACAGTGTAGTACATAGTATATGAGTGAGTTGCACTGAAAAACTTAGAATATAAGAAACGCACAGTGTAGTACATAGTATATGAGTGAGTTGCAATGAAAAACTTAGAATATAAGAAACGCACAGTGTAGTACATAGTATATGAGTGAGTTGCACTGAAAAACTTAGAATTTAAGAAACGCACAGTGTAGTACATAGTATATGAGTGAGTTGCACTGAAAAAATTAGAATTTAAGAAACACACAGTGTAGTACATAGTATATGAGTGAGTTGCACTGAAAAACTTAGAATATAAGAAACGCACAGTGTAGTACATAGTATATGAGTGAGTTGCACTGAAAAACTTAGAATATAAGAAACGCACAGTGTAGTACATAGTATATGAGTGAGTTGCACTGAAAAACTTAGAATTTACTGAAAAACCCGCATTACACGTAATGCACAGTGTAGTACATAGTATATGAGTGAGTTGCACTGAAAAACTTAGAATATAAGAAACGCACAGTGTAGTACATAGTATATGAGTGAGTTGCACTGAAAAACTTAGAATATAAGAAACGCACAGTGTAGTACATAGTATATGAGTGAGTTGCACTGAAAAACTTAGAATATAAGAAACGCACAGTGTAGTACATAGTATATGAGTGAGTTGCACTGAAAAACTTAGAATATAAGAAACGCACAGTGTAGTACATAGTATATGAGTGAGTTGCACTGAAAAACTTAGAATATAAGAAACGCACAGTGTAGTACATAGTATATGAGTGAGTTGCACTGAAAAACTTAGAATATAAGAAACGCACAGTGTAGTACATAGTATATGAGTGAGTTGCACTGAAAAACTTAGAATTTACTGAAAAACCCGCATTACACGAAATGCACAGTGTAGTACATAGTATATGAGTGAGTTGCACTGAAAAACTTAGAATATAAGAAACGCACAGTGTAGTACATAGTATATGAGTGAGTTGCAATGAAAAACTTAGAATATAAGAAACGCACAGTGTAGTACATAGTATATGAGTGAGTTGCACTGAAAAACTTAGAATTTAAGAAACGCACAGTGTAGTACATAGTATATGAGTGAGTTGCACTGAAAAAATTAGAATTTAAGAAACACACAGTGTAGTACATAGTATATGAGTGAGTTGCACTGAAAAACTTAGAATATAAGAAACGCACAGTGTAGTACATAGTATATGAGTGAGTTGCACTGAAAAACTTAGAATATAAGAAATGCACAGAGTAGTACATAGTATATGAGTGAGTTGCACTGAAAAACTTAGAATATAAGAAACGCACACTGTAGTACATAGTATAAGAGTGAGTTGCACTGAAAAACTTAGAATTTACTGAAAAACCCGCATTACACGAAATGCACAGTGTAGTACATAGTATATGAGTGAGTTGCACTGAAAAACTTAGAATATAAGAAACGCACAGTGTAGTACATAGAATATGAGTGAGTTGCACTGAAAAACTTAGAATGTAAGAAACGCACAGTGTAGTACATAGTATATGAGTGAGTTGCACTGAAAAACTTAGAATATAAGAAACGCACAGTGTAGTACATAGTATATGAGTGAGTTGCACTGAAAAACTTAGAATATAAGAAACGCACAGTGTAGTACATAGTATATGAGTGAGTTGCACTGAAAAACTTAGAATATAAGAAACGTACAGTGTAGTACATAGTATATGAGTGAGTTGCACTGAAAAACTTAGAATATAAGAAACGCACAGTGTAGTACATAGTATATGAGTGAGTTGCACTGAAAAACTTAGAATTTACTGAAAAACCCGCATTACACGAAATGCACAGTGTAGTACATAGTATATGAGTGAGTTGCACTGAAAAACTTAGAATATAAGAAACGCACAGTGTAGTACATAGTATATGAGTGAGTTGCACTGAAAAACTTAGAATATAAGAAACGCACAGTGTAGTACATAGTATATGAGTGAGTTGCACTGAAAAACTTAGAATATAAGAAACGCACAGTGTAGTACATAGTATATGAGTGAGTTGCACTGAAAAACTTAGAATATAAGAAACGCACAGTGTAGTACATAGTATATGAGTGAGTTGCACTGAAAAACTTAGAATATAAGAAACGCACAGTGTAGTAAATAGTATATGAGTGAGTTGCACTGAAAAACTTAGAATATAAGAAACGCACAGTGTAGTACATAGTATATGAGTGAGTTGCACTGAAAAACTTAGAATATAAGAAACGCACAGTGTAGTACATAGTATATGAGTGACTTGCACTGAAAAACTTAGAATATAAGAAACGCACAGTGTAGTACATAGTATATGAGTGAGTTGCACTGAAAATCTTAGAATATAAGAAACGCACATTGTAGTACATAGTATATGAGTGAGTTGCACTGAAAAACTTAGAATTTAAGAAACGCACAGTGTAGTACATAGTATATGAGTGAGTTGCACTGAAAAACTTAGAATATAAGAAACGCACAGTGTAGTACATAGTATATGAGTGAGTTGCACTGAAAAACTTAGAATATAAGAAACGCACAGTGTAGTACATAGTATATGAGTGAGTTGCACTGAAAAACTTAGAATATAAGAAACGCACAGTGTAGTACATAGTATATGAGTGAGTTGCACTGAAAAACTTAGAATTTACTGAAAAACCCGCATTACACGAAATGCACAGTGTAGTACATAGTATATGAGTGAGTTGCACTGAAAAACTTAGAATATAAGAAACGCACAGTGTAGTACATAGTATATGAGTGAGTTGCACTGAAAAACTTAGAATATAAGAAACGCACAGTGTAGTACATAGTATATGAGTGAGTTGCACTGAAAAACTTAGAATTTAAGAAACGCACAGTGTAGTACATAGTATATGAGTGAGTTGCACTGAAAAACTTAGAATTTAAGAAACGCACAGTGTAGTACATAGTATATGAGTGAGTTGCACTGAAAAACTTAGAATATAAGAAACGCACAGTGTAGTACATAGTTTATGAGTGAGTTGCACTGAAAAACTTAGAATTTACTGAAAAACCCGCATTACACGAAATGCACAGTGTAGTACATAGTATATGAGTGAGTTGCACTGAAAAACTTAGAATATAAGAAACGCACAGTGTAGTACATAGTATATGAGTGAGTTGCACTGAAAAACTAAGAATTTAAGAAACGCACAGTGTAGTACATAGTATATGAGTGAGTTGCACTGAAAAACTTAGAATATAAGAAACGCACAGTGTAGTACATAGTATATGAGTGAGTTGCACTGAAAAACTTAGAATATAAGAAACGCACAGTGTAGTACATAGTATATGAGTGAGTTGCACTGAAAAACTTAGAATATAAGAAACGCACAGTGTAGTACATAGTATATGAGTGAGTTGCACTGAAAAACTTAGAATTTACTGAAAAACCCGCATTACACGAAATGCACAGTGTAGTACATAGTATATGAGTGAGTTGCACTGAAAAACTTAGAATATAAGAAACGCACAGTGTAGTACATAGTATATGAGTGAGTTGCACTGAAAAACTTAGAATATAAGAAACGCACAGTGTAGTACATAGTATATGAGTGAGTTGCACTGAAAAACTTAGAATTTAAGAAACGCACAGTGTAGTACATAGTATATGAGTGAGTTGCACTGAAAACTTAGAATTTAAGAAACGCACAGTGTAGTACATAGTATATGAGTGAGTTGCACTGAAAAACTTAGAATATAAGAAACGCACAGTGTAGTACATAGTATATGAGTGAGTTGCACTGAAAAACTTAGAATATAAGAAACGCACAGTGTAGTACATAGTATATGAGTGAGTTGCACTGAAAAACTTAGAATATAAGAAACGCACAGTGTAGTAAATAGTATATGAGTGAGTTGCACTGAAAAACTTAGAATATAAGAAACGCACAGTGTAGTACATAGTATATGAGTGAGTTGCACTGAAAAACTTAGAATATAAGAAACGCACAGTGTAGTACATAGTATATGAGTGACTTGCACTGAAAAACTTAGAATATAAGAAACGCACAGTGTAGTACATAGTATATGAGTGAGTTGCACTGAAAATCTTAGAATATAAGAAACGCACATTGTAGTACATAGTATATGAGTGAGTTGCACTGAAAAACTTAGAATTTAAGAAACGCACAGTGTAGTACATAGTATATGAGTGAGTTGCACTGAAAAACTTAGAATATAAGAAACGCACAGTGTAGTACATAGTATATGAGTGAGTTGCACTGAAAAACTTAGAATATAAGAAACGCACAGTGTAGTACATAGTATATGAGTGAGTTGCACTGAAAAACTTAGAATATAAGAAACGCACAGTGTAGTACATAGTATATGAGTGAGTTGCACTGAAAAACTTAGAATTTACTGAAAAACCCGCATTACACGAAATGCACAGTGTAGTACATAGTATATGAGTGAGTTGCACTGAAAAACTTAGAATATAAGAAACGCACAGTGTAGTACATAGTATATGAGTGAGTTGCACTGAAAAACTTAGAATATAAGAAACGCACAGTGTAGTACATAGTATATGAGTGAGTTGCACTGAAAAACTTAGAATATAAGAAACGCACAGTGTAGTACATAGTATATGAGTGAGTTGCACTGAAAAACTTAGAATATAAGAAACGCACAGTGTAGTACATAGTATATGAGTGAGTTGCACTGAAAAACTTAGAATATAAGAAACGCACAGTGTAGTACATAGTATATGAGTGAGTTGCACTGAAAAACTTAGAATATAAGAAACGCACAGTGTAGTACATAGTATATGAGTGAGTTGCACTGAAAAACTTAGAATATAAGAAACGCACAGTGTAGTTCATAGTATATGAGTGAGTTGCACTGAAAAACTTAGAATTTACTGAAAAACCCGCATTACACGAAATGCACAGTGTAGTATATAGTATATGAGTGAGTTGCACTGAAAAACTTAGAATATAAGAAATGCACAGTGTAGTACATAGTATATGAGTGAGTTGCACTGAAAAACTTAGAATATAAGAAACACACAGTGTAGTACATAGTATATGAGTGAGTTGCACTGAAAAACTTAGAATTTAAGAAACGCACAGTGTAGTACATAGTATATGAGTGAGTTGCACTGAAAAACTTAGAATATAAGAAACGCACAGTGTAGTACATAGTATATGAGTGAGTTGCACTGAAAATCTTAGAATATAAGAAACGCACAGTGTAGTACATAGTATATGAGTGAGTTGCACTGAAAAACTTAGAATTTAAGAAACACACAGTGTAGTACATAGTATATGAGTGAGTTGCACTGAAAAACTTAGAATTTAAGAAACGCACAGTGTAGTACATAGTATATGAGTGAGTTGCACTGAAAAACTTAGAATATAAGAAACGCACAGTGTAGTACATAGTATATGAGTGAGTTGCACTGAAAAACTTAGAATTTAAGAAACACACAGTGTAGTACATAGTATATGAGTGAGTTGCACTGAAAAACTTAGAATTTAAGAAACGCACAGTGTAGTACATAGTATATGAGTGAGTTGCACTGAAAAACTTAGAATATAAGAAACGCACAGTGTAGTACATAGTATATGAGTGAGTTGCACTGAAAAACTTAGAATATAAGAAACGCACAGTGTAGTACATAGTATATGAGTGAGTTGCACTGAAAAACTTAGAATATAAGAAACGCACAGTGTAGTACATAGTATATGAGTGAGTTGCACTGAAAAACTTAGAATATAAGAAACGCACAGTGTAGTACATAGTTTATGAGTGAGTTGCACTGAAAAACTTAGAATTTACTGAAAAACCCGCATTACACGAAATGCACAGTGTAGTACATAGTATATGAGTGAGTTGCACTGAAAAACTTAGAATATAAGAAACGCACAGTGTAGTACATAGTATATGAGTGAGTTGCACTGAAAAACTTAGAATATAAGAAACGCACAGTGTAGTACATAGTATATGAGTGAGTTGCACTGAAAAACTTAGAATTTAAGAAACGCACAGTGTAGTACATAGTATATGAGTGAGTTGCACTGAAAAACTTAGAATATAAGAAACGCACAGTGTAGTACATAGTATATGAGTGAGTTGCACTGAAAAACTTAGAATATAAGAAACGCACAGTGTAGTTCATAGTATATGAGTGAGTTGCACTGAAAAACTTAGAATTTACTGAAAAACCCGAATTACACGAAATGCACAGTGTAGTATATAGTATATGAGTGAGTTGCACTGAAAAACTTAGAATATAAGAAATGCACAGTGTAGTACATAGTATATGAGTGAGTTGCACTGAAAAACTTAGAATTTACTGAAAAACCCGCATTACACGAAATGCACAGTGTAGTACATAGTATATGAGTGAGTTGCACTGAAAAACTTAGAATATAAGAAACACACAGTGTAGTACATAGTATATGAGTGAGTTGCACTGAAAAACTTAGAATTTAAGAAACGCACAGTGTAGTACATAGTATATGAGTGAGTTGCACTGAAAAACTTAGAATATAAGAAACGCACAGTGTAGTACATAGTATATGAGTGAGTTGCACTGAAAATCTTAGAATATAAGAAACGCACAGTGTAGTACATAGTATATGAGTGAGTTGCACTGAAAAACTTAGAATTTAAGAAACACACAGTGTAGTACATAGTATATGAGTGAGTTGCACTGAAAAACTTAGAATTTAAGAAACGCACAGTGTAGTACATAGTATATGAGTGAGTTGCACTGAAAAACTTAGAATATAAGAAACGCACAGTGTAGTACATAGTATATGAGTGAGTTGCACTGAAAAACTTAGAATATAAGAAACGCACAGTGTAGTACATAGTATATGAGTGAGTTGCACTGAAAAACTTAGAATATAAGAAACGCACAGTGTAGTACATAGTATATGAGTGAGTTGCACTGAAAAACTTAGAATATAAGAAACGCACAGTGTAGTACATAGTTTATGAGTGAGTTGCACTGAAAAACTTAGAATTTACTGAAAAACCCGCATTACACGAAATGCACAGTGTAGTACATAGTATATGAGTGAGTTGCACTGAAAAACTTAGAATATAAGAAACGCACACTGTAGTACATAGTATATGAGTGAGTTGCACTGAAAAACTTAGAATATAAGAAACGCACAGTGTAGTACATAGTATATGAGTGAGTTGCACTGAAAAACTTAGAATTTAAGAAACGCACAGTGTAGTACATAGTATATGAGTGAGTTGCACTGAAAAACTTAGAATATAAGAAACGCACAGTGTAGTACATAGTATATGAGTGAGTTGCACTGAAAAACTTAGAATATAAGAAACGCACAGTGTAGTACATAGTATATGAGTGAGTTGCACTGAAAAACTTAGAATATAAGAAACGCACAGTGTAGTACATAGTATATGAGTGAGTTGCACTGAAAAACTTAGAATATAAGAAACGCACAGTGTAGTACATAGTATATGAGTGAGTTGCACTGAAAAACTTAGAATATAAGAAACGCACAGTGTAGTACATAGTATATGAGTGAGTTGCACTGAAAAACTTAGAATATAAGAAACGCACAGTGTAGTACATAGTATATGAGTGAGTTTCATTGAAAAACTTAGAATATAAGAAACGCACAGTGTAGTACATAGTATATGAGTGAGTTGCACTGAAAAACTTAGAATATAAGAAACGCACAGTGTAGTACATAGTATATGAGTGAGTTGCACTGAAAAACTTAGAATATAAGAAACGCACAGTGTAGTACATAGTATATGAGTGAGTTGCACTGAAAAACTTAGAATATAAGAAACGCACAGTGTAGTACATAGTATATGAGTGAGTTGCACTGAAAAACTTAGAATATAAGAAACGCACAGTGTAGTACATAGTATATAAGTGAGTTGCACTGAAAAACTTAGAATATAAGAAACGCACAGTGTAGTTCATAGTATATGAGTGAGTTGCACTGAAAAACTTAGAATTTACTGAAAAACCCGCATTACACGAAATGCACAGTGTAGTATATAGTATATGAGTGAGTTGCACTGAAAAACTTAGAATATAAGAAACGCACAGTGTAGTACATAGTATATGAGTGAGTTGCACTGAAAAACTTAGAATTTACTGAAAAACCCGCATTACACGAAATGCACAGTGTAGTACATAGTATATGAGTGAGTTGCACTGAAAAACTTAGAATATAAGAAACGCACAGTGTAGTACATAGTATATGAGTGAGTTGCATTGAAAAACTTAGAATATAAGAAACGCACAGTGTAGTACATAGTATATGAGTGAGTTGCACTGAAAAACTTAGAATATAAGAAACGCACAGTGTAGTACATAGTATATGAGTGAGTTGCACTGAAAAACTTAGAATATAAGAAACGCACAGTGTAGTACATAGTATATGAGTGAGTTGCACTGAAAAACTTAGAATATAAGAAACGCACAGTGTAGTACATAGTATATGAGTGAGTTGCACTGAAAAACTTAGAATATAAGAAACGCACAGTGTAGTACATAGTATATGAGTGAGTTGCACTGAAAAACTTAGAATATAAGAAACGCACAGTGTAGTTCATAGTATATGAGTGAGTTGCACTGAAAAACTTAGAATTTACTGAAAAACCCGCATTACACGAAATGCACAGTGTAGTATATAGTATATGAGTGAGTTGCACTGAAAAACTTAGAATATAAGAAACGCACAGTGTAGTACATAGTATATGAGTGAGTTGCACTGAAAAACTTAGAATTTACTGAAAAACCCGCATTACACGAAATGCACAGTGTAGTACATAGTATATGAGTGAGTTGCACTGAAAAACTTAGAATATAAGAAACACACAGTGTAGTACATAGTATATGAGTGAGTTGCACTGAAAAAATTAGAATTTAAGAAACGCACAGTGTAGTACATAGTATATGAGTGAGTTGCACTGAAAAACTTAGAATATAAGAAACGCACAGTGTAGTACATAGTATATGAGTGAGTTGCACTGAAAATCTTAGAATATAAGAAACGCACAGTGTAGTACATAGTATATGAGTGAGTTGCACTGAAAAACTTAGAATTTAAGAAACACACAGTGTAGTACATAGTATATGAGTGAGTTGCACTGAAAAACTTAGAATTTAAGAAACGCACAGTGTAGTACATAGTATATGAGTGAGTTGCACTGAAAAACTTAGAATATAAGAAACGCACAGTGTAGTACATAGTATATGAGTGAGTTGCACTGAAAAACTTAGAATATAAGAAACACACAGTGTAGTACATAGTATATGAGTGAGTTGCACTGAAAAACTTAGAATATAAGAAACGCACAGTGTAGTACATAGTATATGAGTGAGTTGCACTGAAAAACTTAGAATATAAGAAACGCACAGTGTAGTACATAGTTTATGAGTGAGTTGCACTGAAAAACTTAGAATTTACTGAAAAACCCGCATTACACGAAATGCACAGTGTAGTACATAGTATATGAGTGAGTTGCACTGAAAAACTTAGAATATAAGAAACGCACAGTGTAGTACATAGTATATGAGTGAGTTGCACTGAAAAACTTAGAATATAAGAAACGCACAGTGTAGTACATAGTATATGAGTGAGTTGCACTGAAAAACTTAGAATTTAAGAAACGCACAGTGTAGTACATAGTATATGAGTGAGTTGCACTGAAAAACTTAGAATATAAGAAACGCACAGTGTAGTACATAGTATATGAGTGAGTTGCACTGAAAAACTTAGAATATAAGAAACGCACAGTGTAGTACATAGTATATGAGTGAGTTGCACTGAAAAACTTAGAATATAAGAAACGCACAGTGTAGTACATAGTATATGAGTGAGTTGCACTGAAAAACTTAGAATATAAGAAACGCACAGTGTAGTACATAGTATATGAGTGAGTTGCACTGAAAAACTTAGAATATAAGAAACGCACAGTGTAGTACATAGTATATGAGTGAGTTGCACTGAAAAACTTAGAATATAAGAAACGCACAGTGTAGTACATAGTATATGAGTGAGTTGCATTGAAAAACTTAGAATATAAGAAACGCACAGTGTAGTACATAGTATATGAGTGAGTTGCACTGAAAAACTTAGAATATAAGAAACGCACAGTGTAGTACATAGTATATGAGTGAGTTGCACTGAAAAACTTAGAATATAAGAAACGCACAGTGTAGTACATAGTATATGAGTGAGTTGCACTGAAAAACTTAGAATATAAGAAACGCACACTGTAGTACATAGTATATGAGTGAGTTGCACTGAAAAACTTAGAATATAAGAAACGCACAGTGTAGTACATAGTATATGAGTGAGTTGCACTGAAAAATTTAGAATATAAGAAACGCACAGTGTAGTTCATAGTATATGAGTGAGTTGCACTGAAAAACTTAGAATTTACTGAAAAACCCGCATTACACGAAATGCACAGTGTAGTATATAGTATATGAGTGAGTTGCACTGAAAAACTTAGAATATAAGAAACGCACAGTGTAGTACATAGTATATGAGTGAGTTGCACTGAAAAACTTAGAATTTACTGAAAAACCCGCATTACACGAAATGCACAGTGTAGTACATAGTATATGAGTGAGTTGCACTGAAAAACTTAGAATATAAGAAACGCACAGTGTAGTACATAGTATATGAGTGAGTTGCACTGAAAAACTTAGAATATAAGAAACGCACAGTGTAGTACATAGTATATGAGTGAGTTGCACTGAAAAACTTAGAATATAAGAAACGCACAGTGTAGTACATAGTATATGAGTGAGTTGCACTGAAAAACTTAGAATATAAGAAACGCACAGTGTAGTACATAGTATATGAGTGAGTTGCATTGAAAAACTTAGAATATAAGAAACGCACAGTGTAGTACATAGTATATGAGTGAGTTGCACTGAAAAACTTAGAATATAAGAAACGCACAGTGTAGTACATAGTATATGAGTGAGTTGCACTGAAAAACTTAGAATATAAGAAACGCACAGTGTAGTACATAGTATATGAGTGAGTTGCACTGAAAAACTTAGAATATAAGAAACGCACAGTGTAGTACATAGTATATGAGTGAGTTGCACTGAAAAACTAAGAATATAAGAAACGCACAGTGTAGTACATAGTATATGAGTGAGTTGCACTGAAAAACTTAGAATATAAGAAACGCACAGTGTAGTTCATAGTATATGAGTGAGTTGCACTGAAAAACTTAGAATTTACTGAAAAACCCGCATTACACGAAATGCACAGTGTAGTATATAGTATATGAGTGAGTTGCACTGAAAAACTTAGAATATAAGAAACGCACAGTGTAGTACATAGTATATGAGTGAGTTGCACTGAAAAACTTAGAATTTACTGAAAAACCCGCATTACACGAAATGCACAGTGTAGTACATAGTATATGAGTGAGTTGCACTGAAAAACTTAGAATATAAGAAACACACAGTGTAGTACATAGTATATGAGTGAGTTGCACTGAAAAAATTAGAATTTAAGAAACGCACAGTGTAGTACATAGTATATGAGTGAGTTGCACTGAAAAACTTAGAATATAAGAAACGCACAGTGTAGTACATAGTATATGAGTGAGTTGCCCTGAAAATCTTAGAATATAAGAAACGCACAGTGTAGTACATAGTATATGAGTGAGTTGCACTGAAAAACTTAGAATATAAGAAACGCACAGTGTAGTACATAGTATATGAGTGAGTTGCACTGAAAAACTTAGAATATAAGAAACGCACAGTGTAGTACATAGTATATGAGTGAGTTGCACTGAAAAACTTAGAATATAAGAAACGCACAGTGTAGTACATAGTATATGAGTGAGTTGCACTGAAAAACTTAGAATATAAGAAACGCACAGTGTAGTACATAGTATATGAGTGAGTTGCATTGAAAAACTTAGAATATAAGAAACGCACAGTGTAGTACATAGTATATGAGTGAGTTGCACTGAAAAACTTCGAATATAAGAAACGCACAGTGTAGTACATAGTATATGAGTGAGTTGCACTGAAAAACTTAGAATATAAGAAACGCACAGTGTAGTACATAGTATATGAGTGAGTTGCACTGAAAAACTTAGAATATAAGAAACGCACAGTGTAGTACATAGTATATGAGTGAGTTGCACTGAAAAACTTAGAATATAAGAAACGCACAGTGTAGTACATAGTATATGATTGAGTTGCACTGAAAAACTTAGAATATAAGAAACGCACAGTGTAGTTCATAGTATATGAGTGAGTTGCACTGAAAAACTTAGAATTTACTGAAAAACCCGCATTACACGAAATGCACAGTGTAGTATATAGTATATGAGTGAGTTGCACTGAAAAACTTAGAATATAAGAAACGCACAGTGTAGTACATAGTATATGAGTGAGTTGCACTGAAAAACTTAGAATTTACTGAAAAACCCGCATTACACGAAATGCACAGTGTAGTACATAGTATATGAGTGAGTTGCACTGAAAAACTTAGAATATAAGAAACACACAGTGTAGTACATAGTATATGAGTGAGTTGCACTGAAAAAATTAGAATTTAAGAAACGCACAGTGTAGTACATAGTATATGAGTGAGTTGCACTGAAAAACTTAGAATATAAGAAACGCACAGTGTAGTACATAGTATATGAGTGAGTTGCACTGAAAATCTTAGAATATAAGAAACGCACAGTGTAGTACATAGTATATGAGTGAGTTGCACTGAAAAACTTAGAATTTAAGAAACACACAGTGTAGTACATAGTATATGAGTGAGTTGCACTGAAAAACTTAGAATTTAAGAAACGCACAGTGTAGTACATAGTATATGAGTGAGTTGCACTGAAAAACTTAGAATATAAGAAACGCACAGTGTAGTACATAGTATATGAGTGAGTTGCACTGAAAAACTTAGAATATAAGAAACGCACAGTGTAGTACATAGTTTATGAGTGAGTTGCACTGAAAAACTTAGAATTTACTGAAAAACCCGCATTACACGAAATGCACAGTGTAGTACATAGTATATGAGTGAGTTGCACTGAAAAACTTAGAATATAAGAAACGCACAGTGTAGTACATAGTATATGAGTGAGTTGCACTGAAAAACTTAGAATATAAGAAACGCACAGTGTAGTACATAGTATATGAGTGAGTTGCACTGAAAAACTTAGAATATAAGAAACGCACACTCTAGTACATAGTATATGAGTGAGTTGCACTGAAAAACTTAGAATATAAGAAACGCACAGTGTAGTACATAGTATATGAGTGAGTTGCACTGAAAAATTTAGAATATAAGAAACGCACAGTGTAGTTCATAGTATATGAGTGAGTTGCACTGAAAAACTTAGAATTTACTGAAAAACCCGCATTACACGAAATGCACAGTGTAGTATATAGTATATGAGTGAGTTGCACTGAAAAACTTAGAATATAAGAAACGCACAGTGTAGTACATAGTATATGAGTGAGTTGCACTGAAAAACTTAGAATTTACTGAAAAACCCGCATTACACGAAATGCACAGTGTAGTACATAGTATATGAGTGAGTTGCACTGAAAAACTTAGAATATAAGAAACACACAGTGTAGTACATAGTATATGAGTGAGTTGCACTGAAAAACTTAGAATATAAAAAACGCACTGTGTAGTACATAGTATATGAGTGAGTTGCCCTGAAAAACTTAGAATTTAAGAAACGCACAGTGTAGTACATAGTATATGAGTGAGTTGCACTGAAAAACTTAGAATATAAGAAATGCACAGTGTAGTACATAGTATATGAGTGAGTTGCACTGAAAAACTTAGAATATAAGAAACGCACAGTGTAGTACATAGTATATGAGTGAGTTGCACTGAAAAACTTAGAATATAAGAAACGCACAGTGTAGTACATAGTATATGAGTGAGTTGCACTGAAAAACTTAGAATATAAGAAACGCACAGTGTAGTACATAGTATATGAGTGAGTTGCACTGAAAAACTTAGAATATAAGAAACGCACAGTGTAGTACATAGTATATGAGTGAGTTGCACTGAAAAACTTAGAATATAAGAAACGCACAGTGTAGTACATAGTATATGAGTGAGTTGCACTGAAAAACTTAGAATATAAGAAACGCACAGTGTAGTACATAGTATATGAGTGAGTTGCATTGAAAAACTTAGAATATAAGAAACGCACAGTGTAGTACATAGTATATGAGTGAGTTGCACTGAAAAACTTAGAATATAAGAAACGCACAGTGTAGTACATAGTATATGAGTGAGTTGCACTGAAAAACTTAGAATATAAGAAACGCACAGTGTAGTACATAGTATATGAGTGAGTTGCACTGAAAAACTTAGAATATAAGAAACGCACACTGTAGTACATAGTATATGAGTGAGTTGCACTGAAAAACTTAGAATATAAGAAACGCACAGTGTAGTACATAGTATATGAGTGAGTTGCACTGAAAAATTTAGAATATAAGAAACGCACAGTGTAGTTCATAGTATATGAGTGAGTTGCACTGAAAAACTTAGAATTTACTGAAAAACCCGCATTACACGAAATGCACAGTGTAGTATATAGTATATGAGTGAGTTGCACTGAAAAACTTAGAATATAAGAAACGCACAGTGTAGTACATAGTATATGAGTGAGTTGCACTGAAAAACTTAGAATTTACTGAAAAACCCGCATTACACGAAATGCACAGTGTAGTACATAGTATATGAGTGAGTTGCACTGAAAAACTTAGAATATAAGAAACACACAGTGTAGTACATAGTATATGAGTGAGTTGCACTGAAAAACTTAGAATATAAGAAACGCACAGTGTAGTACATAGTATATGAGTGAGTTGCACTGAAAAACTTAGAATTTAAGAAACGCACAGTGTAGTACATAGTATATGAGTGAGTTGCACTGAAAAACTTAGAATATAAGAAACGCACAGTGTAGTACATAGTATATGAGTGAGTTGCACTGAAAAACTTAGAATATAAGAAACGCACAGTGTAGTACATAGTATATGAGTGAGTTGCACTGAAAAACTTAGAATATAAGAAACGCACAGTGTAGTACATAGTATATGAGTGAGTTGCACTGAAAAACTTAGAATATAAGAAACGCACAGTGTAGTACATATTATATGAGTGAGTTGCACTGAAAAACTTAGAATATAAGAAACGCACAGTGTAGTACATAGTATATGAGTGAGTTGCACTGAAAAACTTAGAATATAAGAAACGCACACTGTAGTACATAGTATATGAGTGAGTTTCACTGAAAAACTTAGAATATAAGAAACGCACAGTGTAGTACATAGTATATGAGTGAGTTGCACTGAAAAATTTAGAATATAAGAAACGCACAGTGTAGTTCATAGTATATGAGTGAGTTGCACTGAAAAACTTAGAATTTACTGAAAAACCCGCATTACACGAAATGCACAGTGTAGTATATAGTATATGAGTGAGTTGCACTGAAAAACTTAGAATATAAGAAACGCACAGTGTAGTACATAGTATATGAGTGAGTTGCACTGAAAAACTTAGAATTTACTGAAAAACCCGCATTACACGAAATGCACAGTGTAGTATATAGTATATGAGTGAGTTGCCCTGAAAAACTTAGAATTTAAGAAACGCACAGTGTAGTACATAGTATATGAGTGAGTTGCACTGAAAAACTTAGAATATAAGAAATGCACAGTGTAGTACATAGTATATGAGTGAGTTGCACTGAAAAACTTAGAATATAAGAAACGCACAGTGTAGTACATAGTATATGAGTGAGTTGCACTGAAAAACTTAGAATATAAGAAACGCACAGTGTAGTACATAGTATATGAGTGAGTTGCACTGAAAAACTTAGAATTTAAGAAACGCACAGTGTAGTACATAGTATATGAGTGAGTTGCACTGAAAAACTTAGAATATAAGAAACGCACAGTGTAGTACATAGTATATGAGTGAGTTGCACTGAAAAACTTAGAATATAAGAAACGCACAGTGTAGTACATAGTATATGAGTGAGTTGCACTGAAAAACTTAGAATATAAGAAACGCACAGTGTAGTACATAGTATATGAGTGAGTTGCACTGAAAAACTTAGAATATAAGAAACGCACAGTGTAGTACATAGTATATGAGTGAGTTGCACTGAAAAACTTAGAATATAAGAAACGCACAGTGTAGTACATAGTATATGAGTGAGTTGCACTGAAAAACTTAGAATATAAGAAACGCACAGTGTAGTACATAGTATATGAGTGAGTTGCACTGAAAAACTTAGAATTTAAGAAACGCACAGTGTAGTACATAGTATATGAGTGAGTTGCACTGAAAAACTTAGAATATAAGAAACGCACAGTGTAGTACATAGTATATGAGTGAGTTGCACTGAAAAACTTAGAATATAAGAAACGCACAGTGTAGTACATAGTATATGAGTGAGTTGCACTGAAAAACTTAGAATTTAAGAAACGCACAGTGTAGTACATAGTATATGAGTGAGTTGCACTGAAAAACTTAGAATTTACTGAAAAACCCGCATTACACGAAATGCACAGTGTAGTACATAGTATATGAGTGAGTTGCACTGAAAAACTTAGAATATAAGAAACGCACAGTGTAGTACATAGTATATGAGTGAGTTGCACTGAAAAACTTAGAATATAAGAAACGCACAGTGTAGTACATAGTATATGAGTGAGTTGCACTGAAAAACTTAGAATATAAGAAACGCACACTGTAGTACATAGTATATGAGTGAGTTGCACTGAAAAACTTAGAATATAAGAAACGCACAGTGTAGTACATAGTATATGAGTGAGTTGCACTGAAAAATTTAGAATATAAGAAACGCACAGTGTAGTTCATAGTATATGAGTGAGTTGCACTGAAAAACTTAGAATTTACTGAAAAACCCGCATTACACGAAATGCACAGTGTAGTATATAGTATATGAGTGAGTTGCACTGAAAAACTTAGAATATAAGAAACGCACAGTGTAGTACATAGTATATGAGTGAGTTGCACTGAAAAACTTAGAATTTACTGAAAAACCCGCATTACACGAAATGCACAGTGTAGTACATAGTATATGAGTGAGTTGCACTGAAAAACTTAGAATATAAGAAACACACAGTGTAGTACATAGTATATGAGTGAGTTGCACTGAAAAACTTAGAATATAAAAAACGCACTGTGTAGTACATAGTATATGAGTGAGTTGCCCTGAAAAACTTAGAATTTAAGAAACGCACAGTGTAGTACATAGTATATGAGTGAGTTGCACTGAAAAACTTAGAATATAAGAAATGCACAGTGTAGTACATAGTATATGAGTGAGTTGCACTGAAAAACTTAGAATATAAGAAACGCACAGTGTAGTACATAGTATATGAGTGAGTTGCACTGAAAAACTTAGAATATAAGAAACGCACAGTGTAGTACATAGTATATGAGTGAGTTGCACTGAAAAACTTAGAATTTAAGAAACGCACAGTGTAGTACATAGTATATGAGTGAGTTGCACTGAAAAACTTAGAATATAAGAAACGCACAGTGTAGTACATAGTATATGAGTGAGTTGCACTGAAAAACTTAGAATATAAGAAACGCACAGTGTAGTACATAGTATATGAGTGAGTTGCACTGAAAAACTTAGAATATAAGAAACGCACAGTGTAGTACATAGTATATGAGTGAGTTGCACTGAAAAACTTAGAATATAAGAAACGCACAGTGTAGTACATAGTATATGAGTGAGTTGCACTGAAAAACTTAGAATATAAGAAACGCACAGTGTAGTACATAGTATATGAGTGAGTTGCACTGAAAAACTTAGAATATAAGAAACGCACAGTGTAGTACATAGTATATGAGTGAGTTGCACTGAAAAACTTAGAATATAAGAAACGCACAGTGTAGTACATAGTATATGAGTGAGTTGCATTGAAAAACTTAGAATATAAGAAACGCACAGTGTAGTACATAGTATATGAGTGAGTTGCACTGAAAAACTTAGAATATAAGAAACGCACAGTGTAGTACATAGTATATGAGTGAGTTGCACTGAAAAACTTAGAATATAAGAAACGCACAGTGTAGTACATAGTATATGAGTGAGTTGCACTGAAAAACTTAGAATATAAGAAACGCACACTGTAGTACATAGTATATGAGTGAGTTGCACTGAAAAACTTAGAATATAAGAAACGCACAGTGTAGTACATAGTATATGAGTGAGTTGCACTGAAAAATTTAGAATATAAGAAACGCACAGTGTAGTTCATAGTATATGAGTGAGTTGCACTGAAAAACTTAGAATTTACTGAAAAACCCGCATTACACGAAATGCACAGTGTAGTATATAGTATATGAGTGAGTTGCACTGAAAAACTTAGAATATAAGAAACGCACAGTGTAGTACATAGTATATGAGTGAGTTGCACTGAAAAACTTAGAATTTACTGAAAAACCCGCATTACACGAAATGCACAGTGTAGTACATAGTATATGAGTGAGTTGCACTGAAAAACTTAGAATATAAGAAACACACAGTGTAGTACATAGTATATGAGTGAGTTGCACTGAAAAACTTAGAATATAAGAAACGCACAGTGTAGTACATAGTATATGAGTGAGTTGCACTGAAAAACTTAGAATTTAAGAAACGCACAGTGTAGTACATAGTATATGAGTGAGTTGCACTGAAAAACTTAGAATATAAGAAACGCACAGTGTAGTACATAGTATATGAGTGAGTTGCACTGAAAAACTTAGAATATAAGAAACGCACAGTGTAGTACATAGTATATGAGTGAGTTGCACTGAAAAACTTAGAATATAAGAAACGCACAGTGTAGTACATAGTATATGAGTGAGTTGCACTGAAAAACTTAGAATATAAGAAACGCACAGTGTAGTACATAGTATATGAGTGAGTTGCACTGAAAAACTTAGAATATAAGAAACGCACAGTGTAGTACATAGTATATGAGTGAGTTGCACTGAAAAACTTAGAATATAAGAAACGCACACTGTAGTACATAGTATATGAGTGAGTTTCACTGAAAAACTTAGAATATAAGAAACGCACAGTGTAGTACATAGTATATGAGTGAGTTGCACTGAAAAATTTAGAATATAAGAAACGCACAGTGTAGTTCATAATATATGAGTGAGTTGCACTGAAAAACTTAGAATTTACTGAAAAACCCGCATTACACGAAATGCACAGTGTAGTATATAGTATATGAGTGAGTTGCACTGAAAAACTTAGAATATAAGAAACGCACAGTGTAGTACATAGTATATGAGTGAGTTGCACTGAAAAACTTAGAATTTACTGAAAAACCCGCATTACACGAAATGCACAGTGTAGTATATAGTATATGAGTGAGTTGCCCTGAAAAACTTAGAATTTAAGAAACGCACAGTGTAGTACATAGTATATGAGTGAGTTGCACTGAAAAACTTAGAATATAAGAAATGCACAGTGTAGTACATAGTATATGAGTGAGTTGCACTGAAAAACTTAGAATATAAGAAACGCACAGTGTAGTACATAGTATATGAGTGAGTTGCACTGAAAAACTTAGAATATAAGAAACGCACAGTGTAGTACATAGTATATGAGTGAGTTGCACTGAAAAACTTAGAATTTAAGAAACGCACAGTGTAGTACATAGTATATGAGTGAGTTGCACTGAAAAACTTAGAATATAAGAAACGCACAGTGTAGTACATAGTATATGAGTGAGTTGCACTGAAAAACTTAGAATATAAGAAACGCACAGTGTAGTACATAGTATATGAGTGAGTTGCACTGAAAAACTTAGAATTTACTGAAAAACCCGCATTACACGAAATGTACAGTGTAGTATATAGTATATGAGTGAGTTGCACTGAAAAACTTAGAATATAAGAAACGCACAGTGTAGTACATAGTATATGAGTGAGTTGCACTGAAAAACTTAGAATTTACTGAAAAACCCGCATTACACGAAATGCACAGTGTAGTACATAGTATATGAGTGAGTTGCACTGAAAAACTTAGAATATAAGAAACACACAGTGTAGTACATAGTATATGAGTGAGTTGCACTGAAAAACTTAGAATATAAGAAACGCACAGTGTAGTACATAGTATATGAGTGAGTTGCACTGAAAAACTTAGAATTTAAGAAACGCACAGTGTAGTACATAGTATATGAGTGAGTTGCACTGAAAAACTTAGAATATAAGAAACGCACAGTGTAGTACATAGTATATGAGTGAGTTGCACTGAAAAACTTAGAATATAAGAAACGCACAGTGTAGTACATAGTATATGAGTGAGTTGCACTGAAAAACTTAGAATATAAGAAACGCACAGTGTAGTACATAGTATATGAGTGAGTTGCACTGAAAAACTTAGAATATAAGAAACGCACAGTGTAGTACATAGTATATGAGTGAGTTGCACTGAAAAACTTAGAATATAAGAAACGCACAGTGTAGTACATAGTATATGAGTGAGTTGCACTGAAAAACTTAGAATATAAGAAACGCACACTGTAGTACATAGTATATGAGTGAGTTTCACTGAAAAACTTAGAATATAAGAAACGCACAGTGTAGTACATAGTATATGAGTGAGTTGCACTGAAAAATTTAGAATATAAGAAACGCACAGTGTAGTTCATAATATATGAGTGAGTTGCACTGAAAAACTTAGAATTTACTGAAAAACCCGCATTACACGAAATGCACAGTGTAGTATATAGTATATGAGTGAGTTGCACTGAAAAACTTAGAATATAAGAAACGCACAGTGTAGTACATAGTATATGAGTGAGTTGCACTGAAAAACTTAGAATTTACTGAAAAACCCGCATTACACGAAATGCACAGTGTAGTATATAGTATATGAGTGAGTTGCCCTGAAAAACTTAGAATTTAAGAAACGCACAGTGTAGTACATAGTATATGAGTGAGTTGCACTGAAAAACTTAGAATATAAGAAATGCACAGTGTAGTACATAGTATATGAGTGAGTTGCACTGAAAAACTTAGAATATAAGAAACGCACAGTGTAGTACATAGTATATGAGTGAGTTGCACTGAAAAACTTAGAATATAAGAAACGCACAGTGTAGTACATAGTATATGAGTGAGTTGCACTGAAAAACTTAGAATTTAAGAAACGCACAGTGTAGTACATAGTATATGAGTGAGTTGCACTGAAAAACTTAGAATATAAGAAACGCACAGTGTAGTACATAGTATATGAGTGAGTTGCACTGAAAAACTTAGAATATAAGAAACGCACAGTGTAGTACATAGTATATGAGTGAGTTGCACTGAAAAACTTAGAATATAAGAAACGCACAGTGTAGTACATAGTATATGAGTGAGTTGCACTGAAAAACTTAGAATATAAGAAACGCACAGTGTAGTACATAGTATATGATTGAGTTGCACTGAAAAACTTAGAATATAAGAAACGCACAGTGTAGTTCATAGTATATGAGTGAGTTGCACTGAAAAACTTAGAATTTACTGAAAAACCCGCATTACACGAAATGCACAGTGTAGTATATAGTATATGAGTGAGTTGCACTGAAAAACTTAGAATATAAGAAACGCACAGTGTAGTACATAGTATATGAGTGAGTTGCACTGAAAAACTTAGAATTTACTGAAAAACCCGCATTACACGAAATGCACAGTGTAGTACATAGTATATGAGTGAGTTGCACTGAAAAACTTAGAATATAAGAAACGCACAGTGTAGTACATAGTATATGAGTGAGTTGCACTGAAAAACTTAGAATTTACTGAAAAACCCGCATTACACGAAATGCACAGTGTAGTATATAGTATATGAGTGAGTTGCCCTGAAAAACTTAGAATTTAAGAAACGCACAGTGTAGTACATAGTATATGAGTGAGTTGCACTGAAAAACTTAGAATATAAGAAATGCACAGTGTAGTACATAGTATATGAGTGAGTTGCACTGAAAAACTTAGAATATAAGAAACGCACAGTGTAGTACATAGTATATGAGTGAGTTGCACTGAAAAACTTAGAATATAAGAAACGCACAGTGTAGTACATAGTATATGAGTGAGTTGCACTGAAAAACTTAGAATTTAAGAAACGCACAGTGTAGTACATAGTATATGAGTGAGTTGCACTGAAAAACTTAGAATATAAGAAACGCACAGTGTAGTACATAGTATATGAGTGAGTTGCACTGAAAAACTTAGAATATAAGAAACGCACAGTGTAGTACATAGTATATGAGTGAGTTGCACTGAAAAACTTAGAATTTACTGAAAAACCCGCATTACACGAAATGTACAGTGTAGTATATAGTATATGAGTGAGTTGCACTGAAAAACTTAGAATATAAGAAACGCACAGTGTAGTACATAGTATATGAGTGAGTTGCACTGAAAAACTTAGAATTTACTGAAAAACCCGCATTACACGAAATGCACAGTGTAGTACATAGTATATGAGTGAGTTGCACTGAAAAACTTAGAATATAAGAAACACACAGTGTAGTACATAGTATATGAGTGAGTTGCACTGAAAAACTTAGAATATAAGAAACGCACAGTGTAGTACATAGTATATGAGTGAGTTGCACTGAAAAACTTAGAATTTAAGAAACGCACAGTGTAGTACATAGTATATGAGTGAGTTGCACTGAAAAACTTAGAATATAAGAAACGCACAGTGTAGTACATAGTATATGAGTGAGTTGCACTGAAAAACTTAGAATATAAGAAACGCACAGTGTAGTACATAGTATATGAGTGAGTTGCACTGAAAAACTTAGAATATAAGAAACGCACAGTGTAGTACATAGTATATGAGTGAGTTGCACTGAAAAACTTAGAATATAAGAAACGCACAGTGTAGTACATAGTATATGAGTGAGTTGCACTGAAAAACTTAGAATATAAGAAACGCACAGTGTAGTACATAGTATATGAGTGAGTTGCACTGAAAAACTTAGAATATAAGAAACGCACACTGTAGTACATAGTATATGAGTGAGTTTCACTGAAAAACTTAGAATATAAGAAACGCACAGTGTAGTACATAGTATATGAGTGAGTTGCACTGAAAAATTTAGAATATAAGAAACGCACAGTGTAGTTCATAATATATGAGTGAGTTGCACTGAAAAACTTAGAATTTACTGAAAAACCCGCATTACACGAAATGCACAGTGTAGTATATAGTATATGAGTGAGTTGCACTGAAAAACTTAGAATATAAGAAACGCACAGTGTAGTACATAGTATATGAGTGAGTTGCACTGAAAAACTTAGAATTTACTGAAAAACCCGCATTACACGAAATGCACAGTGTAGTATATAGTATATGAGTGAGTTGCCCTGAAAAACTTAGAATTTAAGAAACGCACAGTGTAGTACATAGTATATGAGTGAGTTGCACTGAAAAACTTAGAATATAAGAAATGCACAGTGTAGTACATAGTATATGAGTGAGTTGCACTGAAAAACTTAGAATATAAGAAACGCACAGTGTAGTACATAGTATATGAGTGAGTTGCACTGAAAAACTTAGAATATAAGAAACGCACAGTGTAGTACATAGTATATGAGTGAGTTGCACTGAAAAACTTAGAATTTAAGAAACGCACAGTGTAGTACATAGTATATGAGTGAGTTGCACTGAAAAACTTAGAATATAAGAAACGCACAGTGTAGTACATAGTATATGAGTGAGTTGCACTGAAAAACTTAGAATATAAGAAACGCACAGTGTAGTACATAGTATATGAGTGAGTTGCACTGAAAAACTTAGAATATAAGAAACGCACAGTGTAGTACATAGTATATGAGTGAGTTGCACTGAAAAACTTAGAATATAAGAAACGCACAGTGTAGTACATAGTATATGAGTGAGTTGCACTGAAAAACTTAGAATATAAGAAACGCACAGTGTAGTACATAGTATATGAGTGAGTTGCACTGAAAAACTTAGAATATAAGAAACGCACAGTGTAGTACATAGTATATGAGTGAGTTGCACTGAAAAACTTAGAATATAAGAAACGCACAGTGTAGTACATAGTATATGAGTGAGTTGCATTGAAAAACTTAGAATATAAGAAACGCACAGTGTAGTACATAGTATATGAGTGAGTTGCACTGAAAAACTTAGAATATAAGAAACGCACAGTGTAGTACATAGTATATGAGTGAGTTGCACTGAAAAACTTAGAATATAAGAAACGCACAGTGTAGTACATAGTATATGAGTGAGTTGCACTGAAAAACTTAGAATATAAGAAACGCACACTGTAGTACATAGTATATGAGTGAGTTGCACTGAAAAACTTAGAATATAAGAAACGCACAGTGTAGTACATAGTATATGAGTGAGTTGCACTGAAAAATTTAGAATATAAGAAACGCACAGTGTAGTTCATAGTATATGAGTGAGTTGCACTGAAAAACTTAGAATTTACTGAAAAACCCGCATTACACGAAATGCACAGTGTAGTATATAGTATATGAGTGAGTTGCACTGAAAAACTTAGAATATAAGAAACGCACAGTGTAGTACATAGTATATGAGTGAGTTGCACTGAAAAACTTAGAATTTACTGAAAAACCCACATTACACGAAATGCACAGTGTAGTACATAGTATATGAGTGAGTTGCACTGAAAAACTTAGAATATAAGAAACACACAGTGTAGTACATAGTATATGAGTGAGTTGCACTGAAAAACTTAGAATATAAGAAATGCACAGTGTAGTACATAGTATATGAGTGAGTTGCACTGAAAAACTTAGAATATAAGAAACGCACAGTGTAGTACATAGTATATGAGTGAGTTGCACTGAAGAACTTAGAATTTACTGAAAAACACGCATTAGACGAAATGCACAGTGTAGTACATAGTATATGAGTGAGTTGCACTGAAAAACTTAGAATATAAGAAACGCACAGTGTAGTACATAGTATATGAGTGAGTTGCACTGAAAAACTTAGAATATAAGAAACGCACAGTGTAGTACATAGTATATGAGTGAGTTGCACTGAAAAACTTAGAATTTAAGAAACGCACAGTGTAGTACATAGTATATGAGTGAGTTGCACTGAAAAACTTAGAATATAAGAAACGCGCAGTGTAGTACATAGTATATGAGTGAGTTGCACTGAAAAACTTAGAATATAAGAAACGCACAGTGTAGTACATAGTATATGAGTGAGTTGCACTGAAAAACTTAGAATATAAGAAACGTACAGTGTAGTACATAGTATATGAGTGACTTGCACTGAAAAACTTAGAATATAAGAAACGCACAGTGTAGTACATAGTATATGAGTGAGTTGCACTGAAAATCTTATAATATAAGAAACGCACATTGTAGTACATAGTATATGAGTGAGTTGCACTGAAAAACTTAGAATTTAAGAAACGCACAGTGTAGTACATAGTATATGAGTGAGTTGCACTGAAAAACTTAGAATATAAGAAACGCACAGTGTAGTACATAGTATATGAGTGAGTTGCACTGAAAAACTTAGAATATAAGAAACGCACAGTGTAGTACATAGTATATGAGTGAGTTGCACTGAAAAACTTAGAATATAAGAAACGCACAGTGTAGTACATAGTATATGAGTGAGTTGCACTGAAAAACTTAAAATATAAGAAACGCACAGTGTAGTACATAGTATATGAGTGAGTTGCACTGAAAAACTTAGAATTTACTGAAAAACCCGCATTACACGAAATGCACAGTGTAGTACATAGTATATGAGTGAGTTGCACTGAAAAACTTAGAATATAAGAAACGCACAGTGTAGTACATAGTATATGAGTGAGTTGCACTGAAAAACTTAGAATATAAGAAAGGCACAGTGTAGTACATAGTATATGAGTGAGTTGCACTGAAAAACTTAGAATATAAGAAACGCACAGTGTAGTACATAGTATATGAGTGAGTTGCACTGAAAAACTTAGAATATAAGAAACGCACAGTGTAGTACATAGTATATGAGTGAGTTGCACTGAAAAACTTAGAATATAAGAAACGCACAGTGTAGTACATAGTATATGAGTGAGTTGCACTGAAAAACTTAGAATATAAGAAACGCACAGTGTAGTACATAGTATATGAGTGAGTTGCACTGAAAAACTTAGAATATAAGAAACGCACAGTGTAGTACATAGTATATGAGTGAGTTGCACTGAAAAACTTAGAATATAAGAAACGCACAGTGTAGTACATAGTATATGAGTGAGTTGCACTGAAAAACTTAGAATATAAGAAACGCACAGTGTAGTACATAGTATATGAGTGAGTTGCACTGAAAAACTTAGAATATAAGAAACGCACACTGTAGTACATAGTATATGAGTGAGTTGCACTGAAAAACTTAGAATATAAGAAACGCACAGTGTAGTACATAGTATATGAGTGAGTTGCACTGAAAAATTTAGAATATAAGAAACGCACAGTGTAGTTCATAGTATATGAGTGAGTTGCACTGAAAAACTTAGAATTTACTGAAAAACCCGCATTACACGAAATGCACAGTGTAGTATATAGTATATGAGTGAGTTGCACTGAAAAACTTAGAATATAAGAAACGCACAGTGTAGTACATAGTATATGAGTGAGTTGCACTGAAAAACTTAGAATTTACTGAAAAACCCGCATTACACGAAATGCACAGTGTAGTACATAGTATATGAGTGAGTTGCACTGAAAAACTTAGAATATAAGAAACACACAGTGTAGTACATAGTATATGAGTGAGTTGCACTGAAAAACTTAGAATATAAGAAACGCACTGTGTAGTACATAGTATATGAGTGAGTTGCCCTGAAAAACTTAGAATTTAAGAAACGCACAGTGTAGTACATAGTATATGAGTGAGTTGCACTGAAAAACTTAGAATATAAGAAATGCACAGTGTAGTACATAGTATATGAGTGAGTTGCACTGAAAAACTTAGAATATAAGAAACGCACAGTGTAGTACATAGTATATGAGTGAGTTGCACTGAAGAACTTAGAATTTACTGAAAAACCCGCATTACACGAAATGCACAGTGTAGTACATAGTATATGAGTGAGTTGCACTGAAAAACTTAGAATATAAGAAACGCACAGTTTAGTACATAGTATATGAGTGAGTTGCACTGAAAAACTTAGAATATAAGAAACGCACAGTGTAGTACATAGTATATGAGTGAGTTGCACTGAAAAACTTAGAATTTAAGAAACGCACAGTGTAGTACATAGTATATGAGTGAGTTGCACTGAAAAACTTAGAATATAAGAAACGCGCAGTGTAGTACATAGTATATGAGTGAGTTGCACTGAAAAACTTAGAATATAAGAAACGCACAGTGTAGTACATAGTATATGAGTGAGTTGCACTGAAAAACTTAGAATATAAGAAACGTACAGTGTAGTACATAGTATATGAGTGACTTGCACTGAAAAACTTAGAATATAAGAAACGCACAGTGTAGTACATAGTATATGAGTGAGTTGCACTGAAAATCTTAGAATATAAGAAACGCACATTGTAGTACATAGTATATGAGTGAGTTGCACTGAAAAACTTAGAATTTAAGAAACGCACAGTGTAGTACATAGTATATGAGTGAGTTGCACTGAAAAACTTAGAATATAAGAAACGCACAGTGTAGTACATAGTATATGAGTGAGTTGCACTGAAAAACTTAGAATATAAGAAACGCACAGTGTAGTACATAGTATATGAGTGAGTTGCACTGAAAAACTTAGAATATAAGAAACGCACAGTGTAGTACATAGTATATGAGTGAGTTGCACTGAAAAACTTAGAATTTACTGAAAAACCCGCATTACACGAAATGCACAGTGTAGTACATAGTATATGAGTGAGTTGCACTGAAAAACTTAGAATATAAGAAACGCACAGTGTAGTACATAGTATATGAGTGAGTTGCACTGAAAAACTTAGAATATAAGAAACGCACAGTGTAGTACATAGTATATGAGTGAGTTGCACTGAAAAACTTAGAATTTAAGAAACGCACAGTGTAGTACATAGTATATGAGTGAGTTGCACTGAAAAACTTAGAATATAAGAAACGCACAGTGTAGTACATAGTATATGAGTGAGTTGCACTGAAAAACTTAGAATATAAGAAACGCACAGTGTAGTACATAGTATATGAGTGAGTTGCACTGAAAAATTTAGAATATAAGAAACGCACAGTGTAGTACATAGTATATGAGTGAGTTGCACTGAAAAACTTAGAATATAAGAAACGCACAGTGTAGTACATAGTATATGAGTGAGTTGCACTGAAAAACTTAGAATTTACTGAAAAAGCCGCATTACACGAAATGCACAGTGTAGTATATAGTATATGAGTGAGTTGCACTGAAAAACTTAGAATATAAGAAACGCACAGTGTAGTACATAGTATATGAGTGAGTTGCACTGAAAAACTTAGAATTTACTGAAAAACCCGCATTACACGAAATGCACAGTGTAGTACATAGTATATGAGTGAGTTGCACTGAAAAACTTAGAATATAAGAAACACACAGTGTAGTACATAGTATATGAGTGAGTTGCACTGAAAAACTTAGAATATAAGAAACGCACTGTGTAGTACATAGTATATGAGTGAGTTGCCCTGAAAAACTTAGAATTTAAGAAACGCACAGTGTAGTACATAGTATATGAGTGAGTTGCACTGAAAAACTTAGAATATAAGAAATGCACAGTGTAGTACATAGTATATGAGTGAGTTGCACTGAAAAACTTAGAATATAAGAAACGCACAGTGTAGTACATAGTATATGAGTGAGTTGCACTGAAGAACTTAGAATTTACTGAAAAACCCGCATTACACGAAATGCACAGTGTAGTACATAGTATATGAGTGAGTTGCACTGAAAAACTTAGAATATAAGAAACGCACAGTTTAGTACATAGTATATGAGTGAGTTGCACTGAAAAACTTAGAATATAAGAAACGCACAGTGTAGTACATAGTATATGAGTGAGTTGCACTGAAAAACTTAGAATTTAAGAAACGCACAGTGTAGTACATAGTATATGAGTGAGTTGCACTGAAAAACTTAGAATATAAGAAACGCGCAGTGTAGTACATAGTATATGAGTGAGTTGCACTGAAAAACTTAGAATATAAGAAACGCACAGTGTAGTACATAGTATATGAGTGAGTTGCACTGAAAAACTTAGAATATAAGAAACGTACAGTGTAGTACATAGTATATGAGTGACTTGCACTGAAAAACTTAGAATATAAGAAACGCACAGTGTAGTACATAGTATATGAGTGAGTTGCACTGAAAATCTTAGAATATAAGAAACGCACATTGTAGTACATAGTATATGAGTGAGTTGCACTGAAAAACTTAGAATTTAAGAAACGCACAGTGTAGTACATAGTATATGAGTGAGTTGCACTGAAAAACTTAGAATATAAGAAACGCACAGTGTAGTACATAGTATATGAGTGAGTTGCACTGAAAAACTTAGAATATAAGAAACGCACAGTGTAGTACATAGTATATGAGTGAGTTGCACTGAAAAACTTAGAATATAAGAAACGCACAGTGTAGTACATAGTATATGAGTGAGTTGCACTGAAAAACTTAGAATATAAGAAACGCACAGTGTAGTACATAGTATATGAGTGAGTTGCACTGAAAAACTTAGAATATAAGAAACGCACAGTGTAGTACATAGTATATGAGTGAGTTGCACTGAAAAACTTAGAATATAAGAAACGCACAGTGTAGTACATAGTATATGAGTGAGTTGCACTGAAAAACTTAGAATATAAGAAACGCACAGTGTAGTACATAGTATATGAGTGAGTTGCACTGAAAAACTTAGAATATAAGAAACGCACAGTGTAGTACATAGTATATGAGTGAGTTGCACTGAAAAACTTAGAATATAAGAAACGCACAGTGTAGTACATAGTATATGAGTGAGTTGCACTGAAAAACTTAGAATATAAGAAACGCACAGTGTAGTACATAGTATATGAGTGAGTTGCACCAAAAAACTTAGAATATAAGAAACGCACAGTGTAGTTCATAGTATATGAGTGAGTTGCACTGAAAAACTTAGAATTTACTGAAAAACACGCATTACACGAAATGCACAGTGTAGTATATAGTATATGAGTGAGTTGCACTGAAAAACTTAGAATATAAGAAACGCACAGTGTAGTACATAGTATATGAGTGAGTTGCACTGAAAAACTTAGAATTTACTGAAAAACCCGCATTACACGAAATGCACAGTGTAGTACATAGTATATGAGTGAGTTGCACTGAAAAACTTAGAATATAAGAAACACACAGTGTAGTACATAGTATATGAGTGAGTTGCACTGAAAAACTTAGAATATAAGAAACGCACAGTGTAGTACATAGTATATGAGTGAGTTGCTTTGAAAAACTTAGAATTTAAGAAACGCACAGTGTAGTACATAGTATATGAGTGAGTTGCACTGAAAAACTTAGAATATAAGAAACGCACAGTGTAGTACATAGTATATGAGTGAGTTGCACTGAAAAACTTAGAATATAAGAAACGCACAGTGTAGTACATAGTATATGAGTGAGTTGCACTGAAAAACTTAGAATATAAGAAACGCACAGTGTAGTACATAGTATATGAGTGAGTTGCACTGAAAAACTTAGAATATAAGAAACGCACAGTGTAGTACATAGTATATGAGTGAGTTGCACTGAAAAACTTAGAATATAAGAAACGCACAGTGTAGTACATAGTATATGAGTGAGTTGCACTTAAAAACTTAGAATATAAGAAACGCACAGTGTAGTTCATAGTATATGAGTGAGTTGCACTGAAAAACTTAGAATTTACTGAAAAACCCGCATTACACGAAATGCACAGTGTAGTATATAGTATATGAGTGAGTTGCACTGAAAAACTTAGAATATAAGAAACGCACAGTGTAGTACATAGTATATGAGTGAGTTGCACTGAAAAACTTAGAATTTACTGAAAAACCCGCATTACACGAAATGCACAGTGTAGTACATAGTATATGAGTGAGTTGCACTGAAAAACTTAGAATATAAGAAACGCACAGTGTAGTACATAGTATATGAGTGAGTTGCACTGAAAAACTTAGAATTTAAGAAACGCACAGTGTAGTACATAGTATATGAGTGAGTTGCACTGAAAAACTTAGAATATAAGAAACGCACAGTGTAGTACATAGTATATGAGTGAGTTGCACTGAAAAACTTAGAATATAAGAAACGCACAGTGTAGTACATAGTATATGAGTGAGTTGCACTGAAGAACTTAGAATTTACTGAAAAACCCGCATTACACGAAATGCACAGTGTAGTACATAGTATATGAGTGAGTTGCACTGAAAAACTTAGAATATAAGAAACGCACAGTGTAGTACATAGTATATGAGTGAGTTGCACTGAAAAACTTAGAATATAAGAAACGCACAGTGTAGTACATAGTATATGAGTGAGTTGCACTGAAAAACTTAGAATTTAAGAAACGCACAGTGTAGTACATAGTATATGAGTGAGTTGCATTGAAAAACTTAGAATATAAGAAACGCGCAGTGTAGAACATAGTATATGAGTGAGTTGCACTGAAAAACTTAGAATATAAGAAACGCACAGTGTAGTACATAGTATATGAGTGAGTTGCACTGAAAAACTTAGAATATAAGTAACGTACAGTGTAGTACATAGTATATGAGTGACTTGCACTGAAAAACTTAGAATATAAGAAACGCACAGTGTAGTACATAGTATATGAGTGAGTTGCACTGAAAATCTTAGAATATAAGAAACGCACATTGTAGTACATAGTATATGAGTGAGTTGCACTGAAAAACTTAGAATTTAAGAAACGCACAGTGTAGTACATAGTATATGAGTGAGTTGCACTGAAAAACTTAGAATATAAGAAACGCACAGTGTAGTACATAGTATATGAGTGAGTTGCACTGAAAAATTTAGAATATAAGAAACGCACAGTGTAGTACATAGTATATGAATGAGTTGCACTGAAAAACTTAGAATATAAGAAACGCACAGTGTAGTACATAGTATATGAGTGAGTTGCACTGAAAAACTTAGAATTTACTGAAAAACCCGCATTACACGAAATGCACAGTGTAGTACATAGTATATGAGTGAGTTGCACTGAAAAACTTAGAATATAAGAAACGCACAGTGTAGTACATAGTATATGAGTGAGTTGCACTGAAAAACTTAGAATATAAGAAACGCACAGTGTAGTACATAGTATATGAGTGAGTTGCACTGAAAAACTTAGAATTTAAGAAACGCACAGTGTAGTACATAGTATATGAGTGAGTTGCACTGAAAAACTTAGAATTTAAGAAACGCACAGTGTAGTACATAGTATATGAGTGAGTTGCACTGAAAAACTTAGAATATAAGAAACGCACAGTGTAGTACATAGTATATGAGTGAGTTGCACTGAAAAACTTAGAATATAAGAAACGCACAGTGTAGTACATAGTATATGAGTGAGTTGCACTGAAAAACTTAGAATATAAGAAACGCACAGTGTAGTACATAGTATATGAGTGAGTTGCACTGAAGAACTTAGAATTTACTGAAAAACCCGCATTACACGAAATGCACAGTGTAGTACATAGTATATGAGTGAGTTGCACTGAAAAACTTAGAATATAAGAAACGCACAGTGTAGTACATAGTATATGAGTGAGTTGCACTGAAAAACTTAGAATATAAGAAACGCAGTGTAGTACATAGTATATGAGTGAGTTGCACTGAAAAACTTAGAATTTAAGAAACGCACAGTGTAGTACATAGTATATGAGTGAGTTGCACTGAAAAACTTAGAATATAAGAAACGCACAGTGTAATACATAGTATATGAGTGAGTTGCACTGAAAAACTTAGAATATAAGAAACGCACAGTGTAGTACATAGTATATGAGTGAGTTGCACTGAATAACTTAGAATATAAGAAACGCACAGTGTAGTACATAGTATATGAGTGAGTTGCACTGAAAAACTTAGAATATAAGAAACGCACAGTGTAATACATAGTATATGAGTGAGTTGCACTGAAAAACTTAGAATATAAGAAACGCACAGTGTAGTACATAGTATATGAGTGAGTTGCACTGAAAAACTTAGAATTTAAGAAACGCACAGTGTAGTACATAGTATATGAGTGAGTTGCACTGAAAAACTTAGAATATAAGAAACGCACAGTGTAATACATAGTATATGAGTGAGTTGCACTGAAAAACTTAGAATATAAGAAACGCACAGTGTAGTACATAGTATATGAGTGAGTTGCACTGAATAACTTAGAATATAAGAAACGCACAGTGTAGTACATAGTATATGAGTGAGTTGCACTGAAAAACTTAGAATATAAGAAACGCACAGTGTAGTACATAGTATATGAGTGAGTTGCACTGAAAAACTTAGAATATAAGAAACGCACAGTGTAGTACATAGTATATGAGTGAGTTGCACTGAAAAACTTAGAATATAAGAAACGCACAGTGTAGTACATAGTATATGAGTGAGTTGCACTGAAAAACTTAGAATATAAGAAACGCACAGTGTAGTACATAGTATATGAGTGAGTTGCACTGAAAATCTTAGAATATAAGAAACGCACATTGTAGTACATAGTATATGAGTGAGTTGCACTGAAAAACTTAGAATTTAAGAAACGCACAGTGTAGTACATAGTATATGAGTGAGTTGCACTGAAAAACTTAGAATATAAGAAACGCACAGTGTAGTACATAGTATATGAGTGAGTTGCACTGAAAAACTTAGAATATAAGAAACGCACAGTGTAGTACATAGTATATGAGTGAGTTGCACTGAAAAACTTAGAATATAAGAAACGCACAGTGTAGTACATAGTATATGAGTGAGTTGCACTGAAAAACTTAGAATATAAGAAACGCACAGTGTAGTACATAGTATATGAGTGAGTTGCACTGAAAAACTTAGAATATAAGAAACGCACAGTGTAGTACATAGTATATGAGTGAGTTGCACTGAAAAACTTAGAATATAAGAAACGCACAGTGTAGTACATAGTATATGAGTGAGTTGCACTGAAAAACTTAGAATATAAGAAACGCACAGTGTAGTACATAGTATATGAGTGAGTTGCACTGAAAAACTTAGAATATAAGAAACGCACAGTGTAGTACATAGTATATGAGTGAGTTGCACTGAAAAACTTAGAATATAAGAAACGCACAGTGTAGTACATAGTATATGAGTGAGTTGCACTGAAAAACTTAGAATATAAGAAACGCACAGTGTAGTACATAGTATATGAGTGAGTTGCACCAAAAAACTTAGAATATAAGAAACGCACAGTGTAGTTCATAGTATATGAGTGAGTTGCACTGAAAAACTTAGAATTTACTGAAAAACACGCATTACACGAAATGCACAGTGTAGTATATAGTATATGAGTGAGTTGCACTGAAAAACTTAGAATATAAGAAACGCACAGTGTAGTACATAGTATATGAGTGAGTTGCACTGAAAAACTTAGAATTTACTGAAAAACCCGCATTACACGAAATGCACAGTGTAGTACATAGTATATGAGTGAGTTGCACTGAAAAACTTAGAATATAAGAAACACACAGTGTAGTACATACTATATGAGTGAGTTGCACTGAAAAACTTAGAATATAAGAAACGCACAGTGTAGTACATAGTATATGAGTGAGTTGCTTTGAAAAACTTAGAATTTAAGAAACGCACAGTGTAGTACATAGTATATGAGTGAGTTGCACTGAAAAACTTAGAATATAAGAAACGCACAGTGTAGTACATAGTATATGAGTGAGTTGCACTGAAAAACTTAGAATATAAGAAACGCACAGTGTAGTACATAGTATATGAGTGAGTTGCACTGAAAAACTTAGAATATAAGAAACGCACAGTGTAGTACATAGTATATGAGTGAGTTGCACTGAAAAACTTAGAATATAAGAAACGCACAGTGTAGTACATAGTATATGAGTGAGTTGCACTGAAAAACTTAGAATATAAGAAACGCACAGTGTAGTACATAGTATATGAGTGAGTTGCACTTAAAAACTTAGAATATAAGAAACGCACAGTGTAGTTCATAGTATATGAGTGAGTTGCACTGAAAAACTTAGAATTTACTGAAAAACCCGCATTACACGAAATGCACAGTGTAGTATATAGTATATGAGTGAGTTGCACTGAAAAACTTAGAATATAAGAAACGCACAGTGTAGTACATAGTATATGAGTGAGTTGCACTGAAAAACTTAGAATTTACTGAAAAACCCGCATTACACGAAATGCACAGTGTAGTACATAGTATATGAGTGAGTTGCACTGAAAAACTTAGAATATAAGAAACGCACAGTGTAGTACATAGTATATGAGTGAGTTGCACTGAAAAACTTAGAATTTAAGAAACGCACAGTGTAGTACATAGTATATGAGTGAGTTGCACTGAAAAACTTAGAATATAAGAAACGCACAGTGTAGTACATAGTATATGAGTGACTTGCACTGAAAAACTTAGAATATAAGAAACGCACAGTGTAGTACATAGTATATGAGTGAGTTGCACTGAAGAACTTAGAATTTACTGAAAAACCCGCATTACACGAAATGCACAGTGTAGTACATAGTATATGAGTGAGTTGCACTGAAAAACTTAGAATATAAGAAACGCACAGTGTAGTACATAGTATATGAGTGAGTTGCACTGAAAAACTTAGAATATAAGAAACGCACAGTGTAGTACATAGTATATGAGTGAGTTGCACTGAAAAACTTAGAATTTAAGAAACGCACAGTGTAGTACATAGTATATGAGTGAGTTGCATTGAAAAACTTAGAATATAAGAAACGCGCAGTGTAGAACATAGTATATGAGTGAGTTGCACTGAAAAACTTAGAATATAAGAAACGCACAGTGTAGTACATAGTATATGAGTGAGTTGCACTGAAAAACTTAGAATATAAGTAACGTACAGTGTAGTACATAGTATATGAGTGACTTGCACTGAAAAACTTAGAATATAAGAAACGCACAGTGTAGTACATAGTATATGAGTGAGTTGCACTGAAAATCTTAGAATATAAGAAACGCACATTGTAGTACATAGTATATGAGTGAGTTGCACTGAAAAACTTAGAATTTAAGAAACGCACAGTGTAGTACATAGTATATGAGTGAGTTGCACTGAAAAACTTAGAATATAAGAAACGCACAGTGTAGTACATAGTATATGAGTGAGTTGCACTGAAAAATTTAGAATATAAGAAACGCACAGTGTAGTACATAGTATATGAATGAGTTGCACTGAAAAACTTAGAATATAAGAAACGCACAGTGTAGTACATAGTATATGAGTGAGTTGCACTGAAAAACTTAGAATTTACTGAAAAACCCGCATTACACGAAATGCACAGTGTAGTACATAGTATATGAGTGAGTTGCACTGAAAAACTTAGAATATAAGAAACGCACAGTGTAGTACATAGTATATGAGTGAGTTGCACTGAAAAACTTAGAATATAAGAAACGCACAGTGTAGTACATAGTATATGAGTGAGTTGCACTGAAAAACTTAGAATTTAAGAAACGCACAGTGTAGTACATAGTATATGAGTGAGTTGCACTGAAAAACTTAGAATTTAAGAAACGCACAGTGTAGTACATAGTATATGAGTGAGTTGCACTGAAAAACTTAGAATATAAGAAACGCACAGTGTAGTACATAGTATATGAGTGAGTTGCACTGAAAAACTTAGAATATAAGAAACGCACAGTGTAGTACATAGTATATGAGTGAGTTGCACTGAAAAACTTAGAATATAAGAAACGCACAGTGTAGTACATAGTATATGAGTGAGTTGCACTGAAGAACTTAGAATTTACTGAAAAACCCGCATTACACGAAATGCACAGTGTAGTACATAGTATATGAGTGAGTTGCACTGAAAAACTTAGAATATAAGAAACGCACAGTGTAGTACATAGTATATGAGTGAGTTGCACTGAAAAACTTAGAATATAAGAAACGCAGTGTAGTACATAGTATATGAGTGAGTTGCACTGAAAAACTTAGAATTTAAGAAACGCACAGTGTAGTACATAGTATATGAGTGAGTTGCACTGAAAAACTTAGAATATAAGAAACGCACAGTGTAATACATAGTATATGAGTGAGTTGCACTGAAAAACTTAGAATATAAGAAACGCACAGTGTAGTACATAGTATATGAGTGAGTTGCACTGAATAACTTAGAATATAAGAAACGCACAGTGTAGTACATAGTATATGAGTGAGTTGCACTGAAAAACTTAGAATATAAGAAACGCACAGTGTAATACATAGTATATGAGTGAGTTGCACTGAAAAACTTAGAATATAAGAAACGCACAGTGTAGTACATAGTATATGAGTGAGTTGCACTGAAAAACTTAGAATTTAAGAAACGCACAGTGTAGTACATAGTATATGAGTGAGTTGCACTGAAAAACTTAGAATATAAGAAACGCACAGTGTAATACATAGTATATGAGTGAGTTGCACTGAAAAACTTAGAATATAAGAAACGCACAGTGTAGTACATAGTATATGAGTGAGTTGCACTGAATAACTTAGAATATAAGAAACGCACAGTGTAGTACATAGTATATGAGTGAGTTGCACTGAAAAACTTAGAATATAAGAAACGCACAGTGTAGTACATAGTATATGAGTGAGTTGCACTGAAAAACTTAGAATATAAGAAACGCACAGTGTAGTACATAGTATATGAGTGAGTTGCACTGAAAAACTTAGAATATAAGAAACGCACAGTGTAGTACATAGTATATGAGTGAGTTGCACTGAAAAACTTAGAATATAAGAAACGCACAGTGTAGTACATAGTATATGAGTGAGTTGCACTGAAAATCTTAGAATATAAGAAACGCACATTGTAGTACATAGTATATGAGTGAGTTGCACTGAAAAACTTAGAATTTAAGAAACGCACAGTGTAGTACATAGTATATGAGTGAGTTGCACTGAAAAACTTAGAATATAAGAAACGCACAGTGTAGTACATAGTATATGAGTGAGTTGCACTGAAAAACTTAGAATATAAGAAACGCACAGTGTAGTACATAGTATATGAGTGAGTTGCACTGAAAAACTTAGAATATAAGAAACGCACAGTGTAGTACATAGTATATGAGTGAGTTGCACTGAAAAACTTAGAATATAAGAAACGCACAGTGTAGTACATAGTATATGAGTGAGTTGCACTGAAAAACTTAGAATATAAGAAACGCACAGTGTAGTACATAGTATATGAGTGAGTTGCACTGAAAAACTTAGAATATAAGAAACGCACAGTGTAGTACATAGTATATGAGTGAGTTGCACTGAAAAACTTAGAATATAAGAAACGCACAGTGTAGTACATAGTATATGAGTGAGTTGCACCAAAAAACTTAGAATATAAGAAACGCACAGTGTAGTTCATAGTATATGAGTGAGTTGCACTGAAAAACTTAGAATTTACTGAAAAACACGCATTACACGAAATGCACAGTGTAGTATATAGTATATGAGTGAGTTGCACTGAAAAACTTAGAATATAAGAAACGCACAGTGTAGTACATAGTATATGAGTGAGTTGCACTGAAAAACTTAGAATTTACTGAAAAACCCGCATTACACGAAATGCACAGTGTAGTACATAGTATATGAGTGAGTTGCACTGAAAAACTTAGAATATAAGAAACACACAGTGTAGTACATACTATATGAGTGAGTTGCACTGAAAAACTTAGAATATAAGAAACGCACAGTGTAGTACATAGTATATGAGTGAGTTGCTTTGAAAAACTTAGAATTTAAGAAACGCACAGTGTAGTACATAGTATATGAGTGAGTTGCACTGAAAAACTTAGAATATAAGAAACGCACAGTGTAGTACATAGTATATGAGTGAGTTGCACTGAAAAACTTAGAATATAAGAAACGCACAGTGTAGTACATAGTATATGAGTGAGTTGCACTGAAAAACTTAGAATATAAGAAACGCACAGTGTAGTACATAGTATATGAGTGAGTTGCACTGAAAAACTTAGAATATAAGAAACGCACAGTGTAGTACATAGTATATGAGTGAGTTGCACTGAAAAACTTAGAATATAAGAAACGCACAGTGTAGTACATAGTATATGAGTGAGTTGCACTTAAAAACTTAGAATATAAGAAACGCACAGTGTAGTTCATAGTATATGAGTGAGTTGCACTGAAAAACTTAGAATTTACTGAAAAACCCGCATTACACGAAATGCACAGTGTAGTATATAGTATATGAGTGAGTTGCACTGAAAAACTTAGAATATAAGAAACGCACAGTGTAGTACATAGTATATGAGTGAGTTGCACTGAAAAACTTAGAATTTACTGAAAAACCCGCATTACACGAAATGCACAGTGTAGTACATAGTATATGAGTGAGTTGCACTGAAAAACTTAGAATATAAGAAACGCACAGTGTAGTACATAGTATATGAGTGAGTTGCACTGAAAAACTTAGAATTTAAGAAACGCACAGTGTAGTACATAGTATATGAGTGAGTTGCACTGAAAAACTTAGAATATAAGAAACGCACAGTGTAGTACATAGTATATGAGTGAGTTGCACTGAAAAACTTAGAATATAAGAAACGCACAGTGTAGTACATAGTATATGAGTGAGTTGCACTGAAGAACTTAGAATTTACTGAAAAACCCGCATTACACGAAATGCACAGTGTAGTACATAGTATATGAGTGAGTTGCACTGAAAAACTTAGAATATAAGAAACGCACAGTGTAGTACATAGTATATGAGTGAGTTGCACTGAAAAACTTAGAATATAAGAAACGCACAGTGTAGTACATAGTATATGAGTGAGTTGCACTGAAAAACTTAGAATTTAAGAAACGCACAGTGTAGTACATAGTATATGAGTGAGTTGCATTGAAAAACTTAGAATATAAGAAACGCGCAGTGTAGAACATAGTATATGAGTGAGTTGCACTGAAAAACTTAGAATATAAGAAACGCACAGTGTAGTACATAGTATATGAGTGAGTTGCACTGAAAAACTTAGAATATAAGTAACGTACAGTGTAGTACATAGTATATGAGTGACTTGCACTGAAAAACTTAGAATATAAGAAACGCACAGTGTAGTACATAGTATATGAGTGAGTTGCACTGAAAATCTTAGAATATAAGAAACGCACATTGTAGTACATAGTATATGAGTGAGTTGCACTGAAAAACTTAGAATTTAAGAAACGCACAGTGTAGTACATAGTATATGAGTGAGTTGCACTGAAAAACTTAGAATATAAGAAACGCACAGTGTAGTACATAGTATATGAGTGAGTTGCACTGAAAAATTTAGAATATAAGAAACGCACAGTGTAGTACATAGTATATGAATGAGTTGCACTGAAAAACTTAGAATATAAGAAACGCACAGTGTAGTACATAGTATATGAGTGAGTTGCACTGAAAAACTTAGAATTTACTGAAAAACCCGCATTACACGAAATGCACAGTGTAGTACATAGTATATGAGTGAGTTGCACTGAAAAACTTAGAATATAAGAAACGCACAGTGTAGTACATAGTATATGAGTGAGTTGCACTGAAAAACTTAGAATATAAGAAACGCACAGTGTAGTACATAGTATATGAGTGAGTTGCACTGAAAAACTTAGAATTTAAGAAACGCACAGTGTAGTACATAGTATATGAGTGAGTTGCACTGAAAAACTTAGAATTTAAGAAACGCACAGTGTAGTACATAGTATATGAGTGAGTTGCACTGAAAAACTTAGAATATAAGAAACGCACAGTGTAGTACATAGTATATGAGTGAGTTGCACTGAAAAACTTAGAATATAAGAAACGCACAGTGTAGTACATAGTATATGAGTGAGTTGCACTGAAAAACTTAGAATATAAGAAACGCACAGTGTAGTACATAGTATATGAGTGAGTTGCACTGAAGAACTTAGAATTTACTGAAAAACCCGCATTACACGAAATGCACAGTGTAGTACATAGTATATGAGTGAGTTGCACTGAAAAACTTAGAATATAAGAAACGCACAGTGTAGTACATAGTATATGAGTGAGTTGCACTGAAAAACTTAGAATATAAGAAACGCAGTGTAGTACATAGTATATGAGTGAGTTGCACTGAAAAACTTAGAATTTAAGAAACGCACAGTGTAGTACATAGTATATGAGTGAGTTGCACTGAAAAACTTAGAATATAAGAAACGCACAGTGTAATACATAGTATATGAGTGAGTTGCACTGAAAAACTTAGAATATAAGAAACGCACAGTGTAGTACATAGTATATGAGTGAGTTGCACTGAATAACTTAGAATATAAGAAACGCACAGTGTAGTACATAGTATATGAGTGAGTTGCACTGAAAAACTTAGAATATAAGAAACGCACAGTGTAATACATAGTATATGAGTGAGTTGCACTGAAAAACTTAGAATATAAGAAACGCACAGTGTAGTACATAGTATATGAGTGAGTTGCACTGAAAAACTTAGAATTTAAGAAACGCACAGTGTAGTACATAGTATATGAGTGAGTTGCACTGAAAAACTTAGAATATAAGAAACGCACAGTGTAATACATAGTATATGAGTGAGTTGCACTGAAAAACTTAGAATATAAGAAACGCACAGTGTAGTACATAGTATATGAGTGAGTTGCACTGAATAACTTAGAATATAAGAAACGCACAGTGTAGTACATAGTATATGAGTGAGTTGCACTGAAAAACTTAGAATATAAGAAACGCACAGTGTAGTACATAGTATATGAGTGAGTTGCACTGAAAAACTTAGAATATAAGAAACGCACAGTGTAGTACATAGTATATGAGTGAGTTGCACTGAAAAACTTAGAATATAAGAAACGCACAGTGTAGTACATAGTATATGAGTGAGTTGCACTGAAAAACTTAGAATATAAGAAACGCACAGTGTAGTACATAGTATATGAGTGAGTTGCACTGAAAAACTTAGAATATAAGAAACGCACAGTGTAGTACATAGTATATGAGTGAGTTGCACTGAAAAACTTAGAATATAAGAAACGCACAGTGTAGTACATAGTATATGAGTGAGTTGCACTGAAAAACTTAGAATATAAGAAACGCACAGTGTAGTACATAGTATATGAGTGAGTTGCACTGAAAAACTTAGAATATAAGAAACGCACAGTGTAGTACATAGTATATGAGTGAGTTGCACTGAAAAACTTAGAATATAAGAAACGCACAGTGTAGTACATAGTATATGAGTGAGTTGCACTGAAAAACTTAGAATATAAGAAACGCACAGTGTAGTACATAGTATATGAGTGAGTTGCACTGAAAAACTTAGAATATAAGAAACGCACAGTGTAGTACATAGTTTATGAGTGAGTTGCACTGAAAAACTTAGAATATAAGAAACGCACAGTGTAGTTCATAGTATATGAGTGAGTTGCACTGAAAAACTTAGAATTTACTGAAAAACCCGCATTACACGAAATGCACAGTGTAGTATATAGTATATGAGTGAGTTGCACTGAAAAACTTAGAATATAAGAAACGCACAGTGTAGTACATAGTATATGAGTGAGTTGCACTGAAAAACTTAGAATTTACTGAAAAACCCGCATTACACGAAATGCACAGTGTAGTACATAGTATATGAGTGAGTTGCACTGAAAAACTTAGAATATAAGAAACGCACAGTGTAGTACATAGTATATGAGTGAGTTGCACTGAAAAACTTAGAATATAAGAAACGCACAGTGTAGTACATAGTATATGAGTGAGTTGCACTGAAAAACTTAGAATATAAGAAACGCACAGTGTAGTACATAGTATATGAGTGAGTTGCACTGAAAAACTTAGAATATAAGAAACGCACAGTGTAGTACATAGTATATGAGTGAGTTGCACTGAAAAACTTAGAATTTAAGAAACGCACAGTGTAGTACATAGTATATGAGTGAGTTGCACTGAAAAACTTAGAATATAAGAAACGCACAGTGTAGTACATAGTATATGAGTGAGTTGCACTGAAAAACTTAGAATATAAGAAACGCACAGTGTAGTACATAGTATATGAGTGAGTTGCACTGAAAAACTTAGAATATAAGAAACGCACAGTGTAGTACATAGTATATGAGTGAGTTGCACTGAAGAACTTAGAATTTACTGAAAAACCCGCATTACACGAAATGCACAGTGTAGTACATAGTATATGAGTGAGTTGCACTGAAAAACTTAGAATATAAGAAACGCACAGTGTAGTACATAGTATATGAGTGAGTTGCACTGAAAAACTTAGAATATAAGAAACGCAGTGTAGTACATAGTATATGAGTGAGTTGCACTGAAAAACTTAGAATTTAAGAAACGCACAGTGTAGTACATAGTATATGAGTGAGTTGCACTGAAAAACTTAGAATATAAGAAACGCACAGTGTAATACATAGTATATGAGTGAGTTGCACTGAAAAACTTAGAATATAAGAAACGCACAGTGTAGTACATAGTATATGAGTGAGTTGCACTGAATAACTTAGAATATAAGAAACGCACAGTGTAGTACATAGTATATGAGTGAGTTGCACTGAAAAACTTAGAATATAAGAAACGCACAGTGTAGTACATAGTATATGAGTGAGTTGCACTGAAAAACTTAGAATATAAGGAACGCACAGTGTAGTACATAGTATATGAGTGAGTTGCACTGAAAAACTTAGAATATAAGGAACGCACAGTGTAGTACATAGTATATGAGTGAGTTGCACTGAAAAACTTAGAATATAAGAAACGCACAGTGTAGTACATAGTATATGAGTGAGTTGCACTGAAAAACTTAGAATATAAGAAACGCACAGTGTAGTACATAGTATATGAGTGAGTTGCACTGAAAAACTTAGAATATAAGAAACGCACAGTGTAGTACATAGTATATGAGTGAGTTGCACTGAAAAACTTAGAATATAAGAAACGCACAGTGTAGTACATAGTATATGAGTGAGTTGCACTGAAAAACTTAGAATATAAGAAACGCACAGTGTAGTACATAGTATATGAGTGAGTTGCACTGAAAAACTTAGAATATAAGAAACGCACAGTGTAGTACATAGTATATGAGTGAGTTGCACTGAAAAACTTAGAATATAAGAAACGCACAGTGTAGTACATAGTATATGAGTGAGTTGCACTGAAAAACTTAGAATATAAGAAACGTACAGTTTAGTACATAGTATATGAGTGAGTTGCACTGAAAAACTTAGAATTTACTGAAAAACCCGCATTACACGAAATGCACAGTGTAGTACATAGTATATGAGTGAGTTGCACTGAAAAACTTAGAATATAAGAAACGCACAGTGTAGTACATAGTATATGAGTGAGTTGCACTGAAAAACTTAGAATATAAGGAACGCACATTGTAGTACATAGTATATGAGTGAGTTGCACTGAAAAACTTAGAATATAAGAAACGCACAGTGTAGTACATAGTATATGAGTGAGTTGCACGAAAAACTTAGAATATAAGAAACTCACAGTGTAGTACATAGTGTATGAGTGAGTTGCACTGAAAAACTTAGAATATAAGAAACGCACAGTGTAGTACATAGTATATGAGTGAGTTGCACTGAAAAACTTAGAATATAAGAAACGCACAGTGTAGTACATAGTATATGAGTGAGTTGCACTGAAAAACTTAGAATATAAGAAACGCACAGTGTAGTACATAGTATATGAGTGAGTTGCACTGAAAAACTTAGAATATAAGAAACGCACAGTGTAGTACATAGTATATGAGTGAGTTGCACTGAAAATCTTAGAATATAAGAAACGCACATTGTAGTACATAGTATATGAGTGAGTTGCACTGAAAAACTTAGAATTTAAGAAACGCACAGTGTAGTACATAGTATATGAGTGAGTTGCAGTGAAAAACTTAGAATATAAGAAACGCACAGTGTAGTACATAGTATATGAGTGAGTTGCACTGAAAAACTTAGAATATAAGAAACGCACAGTGTAGTTCATAGTATATGAGTGAGTTGCACTGAAAAACTTAGAATTTACTGAAAAACCCGCATTACACGAAATGCACAGTGTAGTATATAGTATATGAGTGAGTTGCACTGAAAAACTTAGAATATAAGAAACGCACAGTGTAGTACATAGTATATGAGTGAGTTGCACTGAAAAACTTAGAATTTACTGAAAAACCCGCATTACACGAAATGCACAGTGTAGTACATAGTATATGAGTGAGTTGCACTGAAAAACTTAGAATATAAGAAACACACAGTGTAGTACATAGTATATGAGTGAGTTGCACTGAAAAACTTAGAATATAAGAAACGCGCAGTGTAGTACATAGTATATGAGTGAGTTGCACTGAAAAACTTAGAATATAAGAAACGTACAGTGTAGTACATAGTATATGAGTGACTTGCACTGAAAAACTTAGAATATAAGAAACGCACAGTGTAGTACATAGTATATGAGTGAGTTGCACTGAAAATCTTAGAATATAAGAAACGCACATTGTAGTACATAGTATATGAGTGAGTTGCACTGAAAAACTTAGAATTTAAGAAACGCACAGTGTAGTACATAGTATATGAGTGAGTTGCACTGAAAAACTTAGAATATAAGAAACGCACAGTGTAGTACATAGTATATGAGTGAGTTGCACTGAAAAACTTAGAATATAAGAAACGCACAGTGTAGTACATAGTATATGAGTGAGTTGCACTGAATAACTTAGAATATAAGAAACGCACAGTGTAGTACATAGTATATGAGTGAGTTGCACTGAAAAACTTAGAATATAAGAAACGCACAGTGTAGTACATAGTATATGAGTGAGTTGCACTGAAAAACTTAGAATATAAGAAACGCACAGTGTAGTACATAGTATATGAGTGAGTTGCACTGAAAAACTTAGAATATAAGAAACGCACAGTGTAGTACATAGTATATGAGTGAGTTGCACTGAAAAACTTAGAATATAAGAAACGCACAGTGTAGTACATAGTATATGAGTGAGTTGCACTGAAAAACTTAGAATATAAGAAACGCACAGTGTAGTACATAGTATATGAGTGAGTTGCACTGAAAAACTTAGAATATAAGAAACGCACAGTGTAGTACATAGTATATGAGTGAGTTGCACTGAAAAACTTAGAATATAAGAAACACACAGTGTAGTACATAGTATATGAGTGAGTTGCACTGAAAAACTTAGAATATAAGAAACGCACAGTGTAGTACATAGTATATGAGTGAGTTGCACTGAAAAACTTAGAATATAAGAAACGCACAGTGTAGTACATAGTATATGAGTGAGTTGCACTGAAAAACGTAGAATATAAGAAACGCACAGTGTAGTACATAGTATATGAGTGAGTTGCACTGAAAAACTTAGAATATAAGAAACGCACAGTGTAGTTCATAGTATATGAGTGAGTTGCACTGAAAAACTTAGAATTTACTGAAAAACCCGCATTACACGAAATGCACAGTGTAGTATATAGTATATGAGTGAGTTGCACTGAAAAACTTAGAATATAAGAAACGCACAGTGTAGTATATAGTATATGAGTGAGTTGCACTGAAAAACTTAGAATATAAGAAACACACAGTGTAGTACATAGTATATGAGTGAGTTGCAATGAAAAATTTAGAATATAAGAAACGCACAGTGTAGTACATAGTATATGAGTGAGTTGCACTGAAAAACTTAGAATATAAGAAACGCACAGTGTAGTACATAGTATATGAGTGAGTTGCACTGAAAAACTTAGAATATACGAAACGCACAGTGTAGTACATAGTATATGAGTGAGTTGCACTGAAAAACTTAGAATATAAGAAACGCACAGTGTAGTACATAGTATATGAGTGAGTTGCACTGAAAAACTTAGAATATAAGAAACGCACAGTGTAGTACATAGTATATGAGTGAGTTGCACTGAAAAACTTAGAATATAAGAAACGCTCAGTGTAGTACATAGTATATGAGTGAGTTGCACTGAAAAACTTAGAATATAAGAAACGCACAGTGTAGTACATAGTATATGAGTGAGTTGCACTGAAAAACTTAGAATTTAAGAAACGCACAGTGTAGTACATAGTATAGGAGTGAGTTGCACTGAAAAACTTAGAATTTAAGAAACGCACAGTGTAGTACATAGTATATGAGTGAGTTGCACTGAAAAACTTAGAATATAAGAAACGCACAGTGTAGTACATAGTATATGAGTGAGTTGCACTGAAAAACTTAGAATATAAGAAACGCACAGTGTAGTACATAGTATACGAGTGAGTTGCACTGAAAAACTTAGAATTTACTGAAAAACCCGCATTACACGAAATGCACAGTGTAGTACATAGTATATGAGTGAGTTGCACTGAAAAACTTAGGATATAAGAAACGCACAGTGTAGTACATAGTATATGAGTGAGTTGCACTGAAAAACTTAGAATATAAGAAACGTACAGTTTAGTACATAGTATATGAGTGAGTTGCACTGAAAAACTTAGAATTTACTGAAAAACCCGCATTACACGAAATGCACAGTGTAGTACATAGTATATGAGTGAGTTGCACTGAAAAACTTAGAATATAAGAAACGCACAGTGTAGTACATAGTATATGAGTGAGTTGCACTGAAAAACTTAGAATATAAGGAACGCACAGTGTAGTACATAGTATATGAGTGAGTTGCACTGAAAAACTTAGAATATAAGAAACGCACAGTGTAGTACATAGTATATGAGTGAGTTGCACGAAAAACTTAGAATATAAGAAACGCACAGTGTAGTACATAGTATATGAGTGAGTTGCACTGAAAAACTTAGAATATAAGAAACGCACAGTGTAGTACATAGTATATGAGTGAGTTGCACTGAAAAACTTAGAATATAAGAAACGCACAGTGTAGTACATAGTATATGAGTGAGTTGCACTGAAAAACTTAGAATATAAGAAACGCACAGTGTAGTTCATAGTATATGAGTGAGTTGCACTGAAAAACTTAGAATTTACTGAAAAACCCGCATTACACGAAATGCACAGTGTAGTATATAGTATATGAGTGAGTTGCACTGAAAAACTTAGAATATAAGAAACGCACAGTGTAGTACATAGTATATGAGTGATTTGCACTGAAAAACTTAGAATTTACTGAAAAACCCGCATTAAACGAAATGCACAGTGTAGTACATAGTATATGAGTGAGTTGCACTGAAAAACTTAGAATATAAGAAACACACAGTGTAGTACATAGTATATGAGTGAGTTGCACTGAAAAACTTAGAATATAAGAAACGCACAGTGTAGTACATAGTATATGAGTGAGTTGCACTGAAAAACTTAGAATTTACTGAAAAACCCGCATTACACGAAATGCACAGTGTAGTACATAGTATATGAGTGAGTTGCACTGAAAAACTTAGAATATAAGAAACACACAGTGTAGTACATAGTATATGAGTGAGTTGCAATGAAAAATTTAGAATATAAGAAAAGCACAGTGTAGTACATAGTATATGAGTGAGTTGCACTGAAAAACTTAGAATATAAGAAACGCACAGTGTAGTACATAGTATATGAGTGAGTTGCACTGAAAAACTTAGAATATACGAAACGCACAGTGTAGTACATAGTATATGAGTGAGTTGCACTGAAAAACTTAGAATATAAGAAACGCACAGTGTAGTACATAGTATATGAGTGAGTTGCACTGAAAAACTTAGAATATAAGAAACGCACAGTGTAGTACATAGTATATGAGTGAGTTGCACTGAAAAACTTAGAATATAAGAAACGCACAGTGTAGTACATAGTATATGAGTGAGTTGCACTGAAAAACTTAGAATATAAGAAACGCACAGTGTAGTACATAGTATATGAGTGAGTTGCACTGAAAAACTTAGAATTTAAGAAACGCACAGTGTAGTACATAGTATAGGAGTGAGTTGCACTGAAAAACTTAGAATTTAAGAAACGCACAGTGTAGTACATAGTATATGAGTGAGTTGCACTGAAAAACTTAGAATATAAGAAACGCACAGTGTAGTACATAGTATATGAGTGAGTTGCACTGAAAAACTTAGAATATAAGAAACGCACAGTGTAGTACATAGTATACGAGTGAGTTGCACTGAAAAACTTAGAATTTACTGAAAAACCCGCATTACACGAAATGCACAGTGTAGTACATAGTATATGAGTGAGTTGCACTGAAAAACTTAGAATATAAGAAACGCACAGTGTAGTACATAGAATATGAGTGAGTTGCACTGAAAAACTTAGAATATAAGAAACGCACAGTGTAGTACATAGTATATGAGTGAGTTGCACTGAAAAACTTAGAATATAAGAAACGCACAGTGTAGTACATAGTATATGAGTGAGTTGCACTGAAAAACTTAGAATATAAGAAACGCACAGTGTAGTACATAGTATATGAGTGAGTTGCACTGAAAAACTTAGAATATAAGAAACGTACAGTTTAGTACATAGTATATGAGTGAGTTGCACTGAAAAACTTAGAATTTACTGAAAAACCCGCATTACACGAAATGCACAGTGTAGTACATAGTATATGAGTGAGTTGCACTGAAAAACTTAGAATATAAGAAACGCACAGTGTAGTACATAGTATATGAGTGAGTTGCACTGAAAAACTTAGAATATAAGGAACGCACAGTGTAGTACATAGTATATGAGTGAGTTGCACTGAAAAACTTAGAATATAAGAAACGCACAGTGTAGTACATAGTATATGAGTGAGTTGCACGAAAAACTTAGAATATAAGAAACGCACAGTGTAGTACATAGTATATGAGTGAGTTGCACTGAAAAACTTAGAATATAAGAAACGCACAGTGTAGTACATAGTATATGAGTGAGTTGCACTGAAAAACTTAGAATATAAGAAACGCACAGTGTAGTACATAGTATATGAGTGAGTTGCACTGAAAAACTTAGAATATAAGAAACGCACAGTGTAGTACATAGTATATGAGTGAGTTGCACTGAAAAACTTAGAATATAAGAAACGCACAGTGTAGTACATAGTATATGAGTGAGTTGCACTGAAAAACTTAGAATATAGGAAACGCACAGTGTAGTTCATAGTATATGAGTGAGTTGCACTGAAAAACTTAGAATTTACTGAAAAACCCGCATTACACGAAATGCACAGTGTAGTATATAGTATATGAGTGAGTTGCACTGAAAAACTTAGAATATAAGAAACGCACAGTGTAGTACATAGTATATGAGTGAGTTGCACTGAAAAACTTAGAATTTACTGAAAAACCCGCATTACACGAAATGCAGAGTGTAGTACATAGTATATGAGTGAGTTGCACTGAAAAACTTAGAATATAAGAAACGCACAGTGTAGTACATAGTATATGAGTGAGTTGCACTGAAAAACTTAGAATATAAGAAAAGCACAGTGTAGTACATAGTATATGAGTGAGTTGCACTGAAAAACTTAGAATATAAGAAACGCACAGTGTAGTACATAGTATATGAGTGAGTTGCACTGAAAAACTTAGAATATAAGAAACGCACAGTGTAGTACATAGTATATGAGTGAGTTGCACTGAAAAACTTAGAATTTAAGAAACACACAGTGTAGTACATAGTATAGGAGTGAGTTGCACTGAAAAACTTAGAATATAAGAAACGCACAGTGTAGTACATAGTATATGAGTGAGTTGCACTGAAAAACTTAGAATATAAGAAACGCACAGTGTAGTACATAGTATATGAGTGAGTTGCACTGAAAAACTTAGAATATAAGGAACGCACAGTGTAGTACATAGTATATGAGTGAGTTGCACTGAAAAACTTAGAATATAAGAAACGCACAGTGTAGTACATAGTATATGAGTGAGTTGCACGAAAAACTTAGAATATAAGAAACGCACAGTGTAGTACATAGTATATGAGTGAGTTGCACTGAAAAACTTAGAATATATGAAAAGCACAGTGTAGTACATAGTATATGAGTGAGTTGCACTGAAAAACTTAGAATATAAGAAACGCACAGTGTAGTACATAGTATATGAGTGAGTTGCACTGAAAAACTTAGAATATAAGAAACGCACAGTGTAGTTCATAGTATATGAGTGAGTTGCACTGAAAAACTTAGAATTTACTGAAAAACCCGCATTACACGAAATGCACAGTGTAGTATATAGTATATGAGTGAGTTGCACTGAAAAACTTAGAATATAAGAAACGCACAGTGTAGTACATAGTATATGAGTGATTTGCACTGAAAAACTTAGAATTTACTGAAAAACCCGCATTAAACGAAATGCACAGTGTAGTACATAGTATATGAGTGAGTTGCACTGAAAAACTTAGAATATAAGAAACACACAGTGTAGTACATAGTATATGAGTGAGTTGCACTGAAAAACTTAGAATATAAGAAACGCACAGTGTAGTACATAGTATATGAGTGAGTTGCACTGAAAAACTTAGAATATACGAAACGCACAGTGTAGTACATAGTATATGAGTGAGTTGCACTGAAAAACTTAGAATATAAGAAACGCACAGTGTAGTACATAGTATATGAGTGAGTTGCACTGAAAAACTTAGAATATAAGAAACGCACAGTGTAGTACATAGTATATGAGTGAGTTGCACTGAAAAACTTAGAATATAAGAAACGCACAGTGTAGTACATAGTATATGAGTGAGTTGCACTGAAAAACTTAGAATATAAGAAACGCACAGTGTAGTACATAGTATATGAGTGAGTTGCACTGAAAAACTTAGAATTTAAGAAACGCACAGTGTAGTACATAGTATAGGAGTGAGTTGCACTGAAAAACTTAGAATTTAAGAAACGCACAGTGTAGTACATAGTATATGAGTGAGTTGCACTGAAAAACTTAGAATATAAGAAACGCACAGTGTAGTACATAGTATATGAGTGAGTTGCACTGAAAAACTTAGAATATAAGAAACGCACAGTGTAGTACATAGTATACGAGTGAGTTGCACTGAAAAACTTAGAATTTACTGAAAAACCCGCATTACACGAAATGCACAGTGTAGTACATAGTATATGAGTGAGTTGCACTGAAAAACTTAGAATATAAGAAACGCACAGTGTAGTACATAGAATATGAGTGAGTTGCACTGAAAAACTTAGAATATAAGAAACGCACAGTGTAGTACATAGTATATGAGTGAGTTGCACTGAAAAACTTAGAATATAAGAAACGCACAGTGTAGTACATAGTATATGAGTGAGTTGCACTGAAAAACTTAGAATATAAGAAACGCACAGTGTAGTACATAGTATATGAGTGAGTTGCACTGAAAAACTTAGAATATAAGAAACGTACAGTTTAGTACATAGTATATGAGTGAGTTGCACTGAAAAACTTAGAATTTACTGAAAAACCCGCATTACACGAAATGCACAGTGTAGTACATAGTATATGAGTGAGTTGCACTGAAAAACTTAGAATATAAGAAGCGCACAGTGTAGTACATAGTATATGAGTGAGTTGCACTGAAAAACTTAGAATATAAGGAACGCACAGTGTAGTACATAGTATATGAGTGAGTTGCACTGAAAAACTTAGAATATAAGAAACGCACAGTGTAGTACATAGTATATGAGTGAGTTGCACGAAAAACTTAGAATATAAGAAACGCACAGTGTAGTACATAGTATATGAGTGAGTTGCACTGAAAAACTTAGAATATAAGAAACGCACAGTGTAGTACATAGTATATGAGTGAGTTGCACTGAAAAACTTAGAATATAAGAAACGCACAGTGTAGTACATAGTATATGAGTGAGTTGCACTGAAAAACTTAGAATTTACTGAAAAACCCGCATTAAACGAAATGCACAGTGTAGTACATAGTATATGAGTGAGTTGCACTGAAAAACTTAGAATATAAGAAACGCACAGTGTAGTACATAGTATATGAGTGATTTGCACTGAAAAACTTAGAATTTACTGAAAAACCCGCATTAAACGAAATGCACAGTGTAGTACATAGTATATGAGTGAGTTGCACTGAAAAACTTAGAATATAAGAAACACACAGTGTAGTACATAGTATATGAGTGAGTTGCACTGAAAAACTTAGAATATAAGAAACGCACAGTGTAGTACATAGTATATGAGTGAGTTGCACTGAAAAACTTAGAATATACGAAACGCACAGTGTAGTACATAGTATATGAGTGAGTTGCACTGAAAAACTTAGAATATAAGAAACGCACAGTGTAGTACATAGTATATGAGTGAGTTGCACTGAAAAACTTAGAATATAAGAAACGCACAGTGTAGTACATAGTATATGAGTGAGTTGCACTGAAAAACTTAGAATATAAGAAACGCACAGTGTAGTACATAGTATATGAGTGAGTTGCACTGAAAAACTTAGAATATAAGAAACGCACAGTGTAGTACATAGTATATGAGTGAGTTGCACTGAAAAACTTAGAATTTAAGAAACGCACAGTGTAGTACATAGTATAGGAGTGAGTTGCACTGAAAAACTTAGAATTTAAGAAACGCACAGTGTAGTACATAGTATATGAGTGAGTTGCACTGAAAAACTTAGAATATAAGAAACGCACAGTGTAGTACATAGTATATGAGTGAGTTGCACTGAAAAACTTAGAATATAAGAAACGCACAGTGTAGTACATAGTATACGAGTGAGTTGCACTGAAAAACTTAGAATTTACTGAAAAACCCGCATTACACGAAATGCACAGTGTAGTACATAGTATATGAGTGAGTTGCACTGAAAAACTTAGAATATAAGAAACGCACAGTGTAGTACATAGAATATGAGTGAGTTGCACTGAAAAACTTAGAATATAAGAAACGCACAGTGTAGTACATAGTATATGAGTGAGTTGCACTGAAACACTTAGAATATAAGAAACGCACAGTGTAGTACATAGTATATGAGTGAGTTGCACTGAAAAACTTAGAATATAAGAAACGCACAGTGTAGTACATAGTATATGAGTGAGTTGCACTGAAAAACTTAGAATATAAGAAACGTACAGTTTAGTACATAGTATATGAGTGAGTTGCACTGAAAAACTTAGAATTTACTGAAAAACCCGCATTACACGAAATGCACAGTGTAGTACATAGTATATGAGTGAGTTGCACTGAAAAACTTAGAATATAAGAAGCGCACAGTGTAGTACATAGTATATGAGTGAGTTGCACTGAAAAACTTAGAATATAAGGAACGCACAGTGTAGTACATAGTATATGAGTGAGTTGCACTGAAAAACTTAGAATATAAGAAACGCACAGTGTAGTACATAGTATATGAGTGAGTTGCACGAAAAACTTAGAATATAAGAAACGCACAGTATAGTACATAGTATATGAGTGAGTTGCACTGAAAAACTTAGAATATAAGAAACGCACAGTGTAGTACATAGTATATGAGTGAGTTGCACTGAAAAACTTAGAATATAAGAAACGCACAGTGTAGTACATAGTATATGAGTGAGTTGCACTGAAAAACTTAGAATATAAGAAACGCACAGTGTAGTACATAGTATATGAGTGAGTTGCACTGAAAAACTTAGAATATAAGAAACGCACAGTGTAGTACATAGTATATGAGTGAGTTGCACTGAAAAACTTAGAATATAAGAAACGCACAGTGTAGTTCATAGTATATGAGTGAGTTGCACTGAAAAACTTAGAATTTACTGAAAAACCCGCATTACACGAAATGCACAGTGTAGTATATAGTATATGAGTGAGTTGCACTGAAAAACTTAGAATATAAGAAACGCACAGTGTAGTACATAGTATATGAGTGAGTTGCACTGAAAAACTTAGAATTTACTGAAAAACCCGCATTACACGAAATGCACAGTGTAGTACATAGTATATGAGTGAGTTGCACTGAAAAACTTAGAATATAAGAAACGCACAGTGTAGTACATAGTATATGAGTGAGTTGCACTGAAAAACTTAGAATATAAGAAAAGCACAGTGTAGTACATAGTATATGAGTGAGTTGCACTGAAAAACTTAGAATATAAGAAACGCACAGTGTAGTACATAGTATATGAGTGAGTTGCACTGAAAAACTTAGAATATAAGAAACGCACAGTGTAGTACATAGTATATGAGTGAGTTGCACTGAAAAACTTAGAATTTAAGAAACGCACAGTGTAGTACATAGTATAGGAGTGAGTTGCACTGAAAAACTTAGAAATTAAGAAACGCACAGTGTAGTACATAGTATATGAGTGAGTTGCACTGAAAAACTTAGAATATAAGAAACGCACAGTGTAGTACATAGTATATGAGTGAGTTGCACTGAAAAACTTAGAATATAAGAAACGCACAGTGTAGTACATAGTATACGAGTGAGTTGCACTGAAAAACTTAGAATTTACTGAAAAACCCGCATTACACGAAATGCACAGTGTAGTACATAGTATATGAGTGAGTTGCACTGAAAAACTTAGAATATAAGAAACGCACAGTGTAGTACATAGTATATGAGTGAGTTGCACTGAAAAACTTAGAATTTACTGAAAAACCCGCATTAAACGAAATGCACAGTGTAGTACATAGTATATGAGTGAGTTGCACTGAAAAACTTAGAATATAAGAAACGCACAGTGTAGTACATAGTATATGAGTGATTTGCACTGAAAAACTTAGAATTTACTGAAAAACCCGCATTAAACGAAATGCACAGTGTAGTACATAGTATATGAGTGAGTTGCACTGAAAAACTTAGAATATAAGAAACACACAGTGTAGTACATAGTATATGAGTGAGTTGCACTGAAAAACTTAGAATATAAGAAACGCACAGTGTAGTACATAGTATATGAGTGAGTTGCACTGAAAAACTTAGAATATACGAAACGCACAGTGTAGTACATAGTATATGAGTGAGTTGCACTGAAAAACTTAGAATATAAGAAACGCACAGTGTAGTACATAGTATATGAGTGAGTTGCACTGAAAAACTTAGAATATAAGAAACGCACAGTGTAGTACATAGTATATGAGTGAGTTGCACTGAAAAACTTAGAATATAAGAAACGCACAGTGTAGTACATAGTATATGAGTGAGTTGCACTGAAAAACTTAGAATATAAGAAACGCACAGTGTAGTACATAGTATATGAGTGAGTTGCACTGAAAAACTTAGAATTTAAGAAACGCACAGTGTAGTACATAGTATAGGAGTGAGTTGCACTGAAAAACTTAGAATTTAAGAAACGCACAGTGTAGTACATAGTATATGAGTGAGTTGCACTGAAAAACTTAGAATATAAGAAACGCACAGTGTAGTACATAGTATATGAGTGAGTTGCACTGAAAAACTTAGAATATAAGAAACGCACAGTGTAGTACATAGTATACGAGTGAGTTGCACTGAAAAACTTAGAATTTACTGAAAAACCCGCATTACACGAAATGCACAGTGTAGTACATAGTATATGAGTGAGTTGCACTGAAAAACTTAGAATATAAGAAACGCACAGTGTAGTACATAGAATATGAGTGAGTTGCACTGAAAAACTTAGAATATAAGAAACGCACAGTGTAGTACATAGTATATGAGTGAGTTGCACTGAAAAACTTAGAATATAAGAAACGCACAGTGTAGTACATAGTATATGAGTGAGTTGCACTGAAAAACTTAGAATATAAGAAACGCACAGTGTAGTACATAGTATATGAGTGAGTTGCACTGAAAAACTTAGAATATAAGAAACGTACAGTTTAGTACATAGTATATGAGTGAGTTGCACTGAAAAACTTAGAATTTACTGAAAAACCCGCATTACACGAAATGCACAGTGTAGTACATAGTATATGAGTGAGTTGCACTGAAAAACTTAGAATATAAGAAGCGCACAGTGTAGTACATAGTATATGAGTGAGTTGCACTGAAAAACTTAGAATATAAGGAACGCACAGTGTAGTACATAGTATATGAGTGAGTTGCACTGAAAAACTTAGAATATAAGAAACGCACAGTGTAGTACATAGTATATGAGTGAGTTGCACTGAAAAACTTAGAATATAAGAAACGCACAGTATAGTACATAGTATATGAGTGAGTTGCACTGAAAAACTTAGAATATAAGAAACGCACAGTGTAGTACATAGTATATGAGTGAGTTGCACTGAAAAACTTAGAATATAAGAAACGCACAGTGTAGTACATAGTATATGAGTGAGTTGCACTGAAAAACTTAGAATATAAGAAACGCACAGTGTAGTACATAGTATATGAGTGAGTTGCACTGAAAAACTTAGAATATAAGAAACGCACAGTGTAGTACATAGTATATGAGTGAGTTGCACTGAAAAACTTAGAATATAAGAAACGCACAGTGTAGTTCATAGTATATGAGTGAGTTGCACTGAAAAACTTAGAATTTACTGAAAAACCCGCATTACACGAAATGCACAGTGTAGTATATAGTATATGAGTGAGTTGCACTGAAAAACTTAGAATATAAGAAACGCACAGTGTAGTACATAGTATATGAGTGAGTTGCACTGAAAAACTTAGAATTTACTGAAAAACCCGCATTACACGAAATGCACAGTGTAGTACATAGTATATGAGTGAGTTGCACTGAAAAACTTAGAATATAAGAAACGCACAGTGTAGTACATAGTATATGAGTGAGTTGCACTGAAAAACTTAGAATATAAGAAAAGCACAGTGTAGTACATAGTATATGAGTGAGTTGCACTGAAAAACTTAGAATATAAGAAACGCACAGTGTAGTACATAGTATATGAGTGAGTTGCACTGAAAAACTTAGAATATAAGAAACGCACAGTGTAGTACATAGTATATGAGTGAGTTGCACTGAAAAACTTAGAATTTAAGAAACGCACAGTGTAGTACATAGTATAGGAGTGAGTTGCACTGAAAAACTTAGATATTAAGAAACGCACAGTGTAGTACATAGTATATGAGTGAGTTGCACTGAAAAACTTAGAATATAAGAAACGCACAGTGTAGTACATAGTATATGAGTGAGTTGCACTGAAAAACTTAGAATATAAGAAACGCACAGTGTAGTACATAGTATACGAGTGAGTTGCACTGAAAAACTTAGAATTTACTGAAAAACCCGCATTACACGAAATGCACAGTGTAGTACATAGTATATGAGTGAGTTGCACTGAAAAACTTAGAATATAAGAAACGCACAGTGTAGTACATAGAATATGAGTGAGTTGCACTGAAAAACTTAGAATATAAGAAACGCACAGTGTAGTACATAGTATATGACTGAGTTGCACTGAAAAACTTAGAATATAAGAAACGCACAGTGTAGTACATAGTATATGAGTGAGTTGCACTGAAAAACTTAGAATATAAGAAACGCACAGTGTAGTACATAGTATATGAGTGAGTTGCACTGAAAAACTTAGAATATAAGAAACGTACAGTTTAGTACATAGTATATGAGTGAGTTGCACTGAAAAACTTAGAATTTACTGAAAAACCCGCATTACACGAAATGCACAGTGTAGTACATAGTATATGAGTGAGTTGCACTGAAAAACTTAGAATATAAGAAACGCACAGTGTAGTACATAGTATATGAGTGAGTTGCACTGAAAAACTTAGAATATAAGGAACGCACAGTGTAGTACATAGTATATGAGTGAGTTGCACTGAAAAACTTAGAATATAAGAAACGCACAGTGTAGTACATAGTATATGAGTGAGTTGCACGAAAAACTTAGAATATAACAAACGCACAGTGTAGTACATAGTATATGAGTGAGTTGCACTGAAAAACTTAGAATATAAGAAACGCACAGTGTAGTACATAGTATATGAGTGAGTTGCACTGAAAAACTTAGAATATAAGAAACGCACAGTGTAGTACATAGTATATGAGTGAGTTGCACTGAAAAACTTAGAATATAAGAAACGCACAGTGTAGTACATAGTATATGAGTGAGTTGCACTGAAAAAGTTAGAATATAAGAAACGCACAGTGTAGTACATAGTTTATGAGTGAGTTGCACTGAAAATCTTAGAATATAAGAAACGCACATTGTAGTACATAGTATATGAGTGAGTTGCACTGAAAAACTTAGAATTTAAGGAACGCACAGTGTAGTACATAGTATATGAGTGAGTTGCACTGAAAAACTTAGAATATAAGAAACGCACAGTGTAGTACATAGTATATGAGTGAGTTGCAAGAAAAACTTAGAATATAAGAAACGCACAGTGTAGTACATAGTATATGAGTGAGTTGCACTGAAAAACTTAGAATATAAGAAACGCACAGTGTAGTACATAGTATATGAGTGAGTTGCACTGAAAAACTTAGAATATAAGAAACGCACAGTGTAGTACATAGTATATGAGTGAGTTGCACTGAAAAACTTAGAATATAAGAAACGCACAGTGTAGTTCATAGTATATGAGTGAGTTGCACTGAAAAACTTAGAATTTACTGAAAAACCCGCATTACACGAAATGCACAGTGTAGTATATAGTATATGAGTGAGTTGCACTGAAAAACTTAGAATATAAGAAACGCACAGTGTAGTACATAGTATATGAGTGATTTGCACTGAAAAACTTAGAATTTACTGAAAAACCCGCATTAAACGAAATGCACAGTGTAGTACATAGTATATGAGTGAGTTGCACTGAAAAACTTAGAATATAAGAAACACACAGTGTAGTACATAGTATATGAGTGAGTTGCACTGAAAAACTTAGAATATAAGAAACGCACAGTGTAGTACATAGTATATGAGTGAGTTGCACTGAAAAACTTAGAATATACGAAACGCACAGTGTAGTACATAGTATATGAGTGAGTTGCACTGAAAAACTTAGAATATAAGAAACGCACAGTGTAGTACATAGTATATGAGTGAGTTGCACTGAAAAACTTAGAATATAAGAAACGCACAGTGTAGTACATAGTATATGAGTGAGTTGCACTGAAAAACTTAGAATATAAGAAACGCACAGTGTAGTACATAGTATATGAGTGAGTTGCACTGAAAAACTTAGAATATAAGAAACGCACAGTGTAGTACATAGTATATGAGTGAGTTGCACTGAAAAACTTAGAACTTAAGAAACGCACAGTGTAGTACATAGTATAGGAGTGAGTTGCACTGAAAAACTTAGAATTTAAGAAACGCACAGTGTAGTACATAGTATATGAGTGAGTTGCACTGAAAAACTTAGAATATAAGAAACGCACAGTGTAGTACATAGTATATGAGTGAGTTGCACTGAAAAACTTAGAATATAAGAAACGCACAGTGTAGTACATAGTATACGAGTGAGTTGCACTGAAAAACTTAGAATTTACTGAAAAACCCGCATTACACGAAATGCACAGTGTAGTACATAGTATATGAGTGAGTTGCACTGAAAAACTTAGAATATAAGAAACGCACAGTGTAGTACATAGAATATGAGTGAGTTGCACTGAAAAACTTAGAATATAAGAAACGCACAGTGTAGTACATAGTATATGAGTGAGTTGCACTGAAAAACTTAGAATATAAGAAACGCACAGTGTAGTACATAGTATATGAGTGAGTTGCACTGAAAAACTTAGAATATAAGAAACGCACAGTGTAGTACATAGTATATGAGTGAGTTGCACTGAAAAACTTAGAATATAAGAAACGTACAGTTTAGTACATAGTATATGAGTGAGTTGCACTGAAAAACTTAGAATTTACTGAAAAACCCGCATTACACGAAATGCACAGTGTAGTACATAGTATATGAGTGAGTTGCACTGAAAAACTTAGAATATAAGAAACGCACACTGTAGTACATAGTATATGAGTGAGTTGCACTGAAAAACTTAGAATATAAGGAACGCACAGTGTAGTACATAGTATATGAGTGAGTTGCACTGAAAAACTTAGAATATAAGAAACGCACAGTGTAGTACATAGTATATGAGTGAGTTGCACGAAAAACTTAGAATATAAGAAACGCACAGTGTAGTACATAGTATATGAGTGAGTTGCACTGAAAAACTTAGAATATAAGAAACGCACAGTGTAGTACATAGTATATGAGTGAGTTGCACTGAAAAACTTAGAATATAAGAAACGCACAGTGTAGTACATAGTATATGAGTGAGTTGCACTGAAAAACTTAGAATATAAGAAACGCACAGTGTAGTTCATAGTATATGAGTGAGTTGCACTGAAAAACTTAGAATTTACTGAAAAACCCGCATTACACGAAATGCACAGTGTAGTATATAGTATATGAGTGAGTTGCACTGAAAAACTTAGAATATAAGAAACGCACAGTGTAGTACATAGTATATGAGTGAGTTGCACTGAAAAACTTAGAATTTACTGAAAAACCCGCATTACACGAAATGCACAGTGTAGTACATAGTATATGAGTGAGTTGCACTGAAAAACTTAGAATATAAGAAACGCACAGTGTAGTACATAGTATATGAGTGAGTTGCACTGAAAAACTTAGAATATAAGAAAAGCACAGTGTAGTACATAGTATATGAGAGAGTTGCACTGAAAAACTTAGAATATAAGAAACGCACAGTGTAGTACATAGTATATGAGTGAGTTGCACTGAAAAACTTAGAATATAAGAAACGCACAGTGTAGTACATAGTATATGAGTGAGTTGCACTGAAAAACTTAGAATTTAAGAAACGCACAGTGTAGTACATAGTATAGGAGTGAGTTGCACTGAAAAACTTAGAAATTAAGAAACGCACAGTGTAGTACATAGTATATGAGTGAGTTGCACTGAAAAACTTAGAATATAAGAAACGCACAGTGTAGTACATAGTATATGAGTGAGTTGCACTGAAAAACTTAGAATATAAGAAACGCACAGTGTAGTACATAGTATACGAGTGAGTTGCACTGAAAAACTTAGAATTTACTGAAAAACCCGCATTACACGAAATGCACAGTGTAGTACATAGTATATGAGTGAGTTGCACTGAAAAACTTAGAATATAAGAAACGCACAGTGTAGTACATAGAATATGAGTGAGTTGCACTGAAAAACTTAGAATATAAGAAACGCACAGTGTAGTACATAGTATATGACTGAGTTGCACTGAAAAACTTAGAATATAAGAAACGCACAGTGTAGTACATAGTATATGAGTGAGTTGCACTGAAAAACTTAGAATATAAGAAACGCACAGTGTAGTACATAGTATATGAGTGAGTTGCACTGAAAAACTTAGAATATAAGAAACGTACAGTTTAGTACATAGTATATGAGTGAGTTGCACTGAAAAACTTAGAATTTACTGAAAAACCCGCATTACACGAAATGCACAGTGTAGTACATAGTATATGAGTGAGTTGCACTGAAAAACTTAGAATATAAGAAACGCACAGTGTAGTACATAGTATATGAGTGAGTTGCACGAAAAACTTAGAATATAACAAACGCACAGTGTAGTACATAGTATATGAGTGAGTTGCACTGAAAAACTTAGAATATAAGAAACGCACAGTGTAGTACATAGTATATGAGTGAGTTGCACTGAAAAACTTAGAATATAAGAAACGCACAGTGTAGTACATAGTATATGAGTGAGTTGCACTGAAAAACTTAGAATATAAGAAACGCACAGTGTAGTACATAGTATATGAGTGAGTTGCACTGAAAAAGTTAGAATATAAGAAACGCACAGTGTAGTACATAGTTTATGAGTGAGTTGCACTGAAAATCTTAGAATATAAGAAACGCACATTGTAGTACATAGTATATGAGTGAGTTGCACTGAAAAACTTAGAATTTAAGAAACGCACAGTGTAGTACATAGTATATGAGTGAGTTGCACTGAAAATCTTAGAATATAAGAAACGCACATTGTAGTACATAGTATATGAGTGAGTTGCACTGAAAAACTTAGAATTTAAGAAACGCACAGTGTAGTACATAGTATATGAGTCAGTTGCACTGAAAAACTTAGAATATAAGAAACGCACAGTGTAGTACATAGTATATGAGTGAGTTGCACTGAAAAACTTAGAATATAAGAAACGCACAGTGTAGTACATAGTATATGAGTGAGTTGCACTGAAAAACTTAGAATATAAGAAACGCACAGTGTAGTACATAGTATATGAGTGAGTTGCACTGAATAACTTAGAATATAAGAAACGCACAGTGTAGTACATAGTATATGAGTGAGTTGCACTGAAAAACTTAGAATATAAGAAACGCACAGTGTAGTACATAGTATATGAGTGAGTTGCACTGAAAAACTTAGAATATAAGAAACGCACAGTGTAGTACATAGTATATGAGTGAGTTGCACTGAAAAACTTAGAATATAAGAAACGCACAGTGTAGTACATAGTATATGAGTGAGTTGCACTGAAAAACTTAGAATATAAGAAACGCACAGTGTAGTACATAGTATATGAGTGAGTTGCACTGAAAAACTTAGAATTTACTGAAAAACCCGCATTACACGAAATGCACAGTGTAGTACATAGTATATGAGTGAGTTGCACTGAAAAACTTAGAATATAAGAAACACACAGTGTAGTACATAGTATATGAGTGAGTTGCAATGAAAAATTTAGAATATAAGAAACGCACAGTGTAGTACATAGTATATGAGTGAGTTGCACTGAAAAACTTAGAATATAAGAAACGCACAGTGTAGTATATAGTATATGAGTGAGTTGCACTGAAAAACTTAGAATATACGAAACGCACAGTGTAGTACATAGTATATGAGTGAGTTGCACTGAAAAACTTAGAATATAAGAAACGCACAGTGTAGTACATAGTATATGAGTGAGTTGCACTGAAAAACTTAGAATATAAGAAACGCACAGTGTAGTACATAGTATATGAGTGAGTTGCACTGAAAAACTTAGAATATAAGAAACGCACAGTGTAGTACATAGTATATGAGTGAGTTGCACTGAAAAACTTAGAATTTAAGAAACGCACAGTGTAGTACATAGTATAGGAGTGAGTTGCACTGAAAAACTTAGAATTTAAGAAACGCACAGTGTAGTACATAGTATATGAGTGAGTTGCACTGAAAAACTTAGAATATAAGAAACGCACAGTGTAGTACATAGTATATGAGTGAGTTGCACTGAAAAACTTAGAATATAAGAAACGTACAGTTTAGTACATAGTATATGAGTGAGTTGCACTGAAAAACTTAGAATTTACTGAAAAACCCGCATTACACGAAATGCACAGTGTAGTACATAGTATATGAGTGAGTTGCACTGAAAAACTTAGAATATAAGAAACGCACAGTGTAGTACATAGTATATGAGTGAGTTGCACTGAAAAACTTAGAATATAAGGAACGCACAGTGTAGTACATAGTATATGAGTGAGTTGCACTGAAAAACTTAGAATATAAGAAACGCACAGTGTAGTACATAGTATATGAGTGAGTTGCACGAAAAACTTAGAATATAAGAAACGCACAGTGTAGTACATAGTATATGAGTGAGTTGCACTGAAAAACTTAGAATATAAGAAACGCACAGTGTAGTACATAGTATATGAGTGAGTTGCACTGAAAAACTTAGAATATAAGAAACGCACAGTGTAGTACATAGTATATGAGTGAGTTGCACTGAATAACTTAGAATATAAGAAACGCACAGTGTAGTACATAGTATATGAGTGAGTTGCACTGAAAAACTTAGAATATAAGAAACGCACAGTGTAGTACATAGTATATGAGTGAGTTGCACTGAAAAACTTAGAATATAAGAAACGCACAGTGTAGTACATAGTATATGAGTGAGTTGCACTGAAAAACTTAGAATATAAGAAACGCACAGTGTAGTACATAGTATATGAGTGAGTTGCACTGAAAAACTTAGAATATAAGAAACGCACAGTGTAGTACATAGTATATGAGTGAGTTGCACTGAAAAACTTAGAATTTACTGAAAAACCCGCATTACACGAAATGCACAGTGTAGTACATAGTATATGAGTGAGTTGCACTGAAAAACTTAGAATATAAGAAACACACAGTGTAGTACATAGTATATGAGTGAGTTGCAATGAAAAATTTAGAATATAAGAAACGCACAGTGTAGTACATAGTATATGAGTGAGTTGCACTGAAAAACTTAGAATATAAGAAACGCACAGTGTAGTATATAGTATATGAGTGAGTTGCACTGAAAAACTTAGAATATACGAAACGCACAGTGTAGTACATAGTATATGAGTGAGTTGCACTGAAAAACTTAGAATATAAGAAACGCACAGTGTAGTACATAGTATATGAGTGAGTTGCACTGAAAAACTTAGAATATAAGAAACGCACAGTGTAGTACATAGTATATGAGTGAGTTGCACTGAAAAACTTAGAATATAAGAAACGCACAGTGTAGTACATAGTATATGAGTGAGTTGCACTGAAAAACTTAGAATTTAAGAAACGCACACTGTAGTACATAGTATAGGAGTGAGTTGCACTGAAAAACTTAGAATTTAAGAAACGCACAGTGTAGTACATAGTATATGAGTGAGTTGCACTGAAAAACTTAGAATATAAGAAACGCACAGTGTAGTACATAGTATATGAGTGAGTTGCACTGAAAAACTTAGAATATAAGAAACGTACAGTTTAGTACATAGTATATGAGTGAGTTGCACTGAAAAACTTAGAATTTACTGAAAAACCCGCATTACACGAAATGCACAGTGTAGTACATAGTATATGAGTGAGTTGCACTGAAAAACTTAGAATATAAGAAGCGCACAGTGTAGTACATAGTATATGAGTGAGTTGCACTGAAAAACTTAGAATATAAGGAACGCACAGTGTAGTACATAGTATATGAGTGAGTTGCACTGAAAAACTTAGAATATAAGAAACGCACAGTGTAGTACATAGTATATGAGTGAGTTGCACGAAAAACTTAGAATATAAGAAACGCACAGTGTAGTACATAGTATATGAGTGAGTTGCACTGAAAAACTTAGAATATAAGAAACGCACAGTGTAGTACATAGTATATGAGTGAGTTGCACTGAAAAACTTAGAATATAAGAAACGCACAGTGTAGTACATAGTATATGAGTGAGTTGCACTGAAAAACTTAGAATTTACTGAAAAACCCGCACACGAAATGCACAGTGTAGTACATAGTATATGAGTGAGTTGCACTGAAAAACTTAGAATATAAGAAACGCACAGTGTAATACATAGTATAGGAGTGAGTTGCACTGAAAAACTTAGAAATTAAGAAACGCACAGTGTAGTACATAGTATATGAGTGAGTTGCACTGAAAAACTTAGAATATAAGAAACGCACAGTGTAGTACATAGTATATGAGTGAGTTGCACTGAAAAACTTAGAATATAAGAAACGCACAGTGTAGTACATAGTATACGAGTGAGTTGCACTGAAAAACTTAGAATTTACTGAAAAACCCGCATTACACGAAATGCACAGTGTAGTACATAGTATATGAGTGAGTTGCACTGAAAAACTTAGAATATAAGAAACGCACAGTGTAGTACATAGAATATGAGTGAGTTGCACTGAAAAACTTAGAATATAAGAAACGCACAGTGTAGTACATAGTATATGACTGAGTTGCACTGAAAAACTTAGAATATAAGAAACGCACAGTGTAGTACATAGTATATGAGTGAGTTGCACTGAAAAACTTAGAATATAAGAAACGCACAGTGTAGTACATAGTATATGAGTGAGTTGCACTGAAAAAGTTAGAATATAAGAAACGCACAGTGTAGTACATAGTTTATGAGTGAGTTGCACTGAAAATCTTAGAATATAAGAAACGCACATTGTAGTACATAGTATATGAGTGAGTTGCACTGAAAAACTTAGAATTTAAGAAACGCACAGTGTAGTACATAGTATATGAGTGAGTTGCACTGAAAATCTTAGAATATAAGAAACGCACATTGTAGTACATAGTATATGAGTGAGTTGCACTGAAAAACTTAGAATTTAAGAAACGCACAGTGTAGTACATAGTATATGAGTGAGTTGCACTGAAAAACTTAGAATATAAGAAACGCACAGTGTAGTACATAGTATATGAGTGAGTTGCACTGAAAAACTTAGAATATAAGAAACGCACAGTGTAGTACATAGTATATGAGTGAGTTGCACTGAAAAACTTAGAATATAAGAAACGCACAGTGTAGTACATAGTATATGAGTGAGTTGCACTGAATAACTTAGAATATAAGAAACGCACAGTGTAGTACATAGTATATGAGTGAGTTGCACTAAAAAACTTAGAATATAAGAAACGCACAGTGTAGTACATAGTATATGAGTGAGTTGCACTGAAAAACTTAGAATATAAGAAACGCACAGTGTAGTACATAGTATATGAGTGAGTTGCACTGAAAAACTTAGAATATAAGAAACGCACAGTGTAGTACATAGTATATGAGTGAGTTGCACTGAAAAACTTAGAATATAAGAAACGCACAGTGTAGTACATAGTATATGAGTGAGTTGCACTGAAAAACTTAGAATTTACTGAAAAACCCGCATTACACGAAATGCACAGTGTAGTACATAGTATATGAGTGAGTTGCACTGAAAAACTTAGAATATAAGAAACACACAGTGTAGTACATAGTATATGAGTGAGTTGCAATGAAAAATTTAGAATATAAGAAACGCACAGTGTAGTACATAGTATATGAGTGAGTTGCACTGAAAAACTTAGAATATAAGAAACGCACAGTGTAGTATATAGTATATGAGTGAGTTGCACTGAAAAACTTAGAATATACGAAACGCACAGTGTAGTACATAGTATATGAGTGAGTTGCACTGAAAAACTTAGAATATAAGAAACGCACAGTGTAGTACATAGTATATGAGTGAGTTGCACTGAAAAACTTAGAATATAAGAAACGCACAGTGTAGTACATAGTATATGAGTGAGTTGCACTGAAAAACTTAGAATATAAGAAACGCACAGTGTAGTACATAGTATATGAGTGAGTTGCACTGAAAAACTTAGAATTTAAGAAACGCACAGTGTAGTACATAGTATAGGAGTGAGTTGCACTGAAAAACTTAGAATTTAAGAAACGCACAGTGTAGTACATAGTATATGAGTGAGTTGCACTGAAAAACTTAGAATATAAGAAACGCACAGTGTAGTACATAGTATATGAGTGAGTTGCACTGAAAAACTTAGAATATAAGAAACGCACAGTGTAGTACATAGTATACGAGTGAGTTGCACTGAAAAACTTAGAATTTACTGAAAAACCCGCATTACACGAAATGCACAGTGTAGTACATAGTATATGAGTGAGTTGCACTGAAAAACTTAGAATATAAGAAACGCACAGTGTAGTACATAGTATATGAGTGAGTTGCACTGAAAAACTTAGAATATAAGAAACGTACAGTTTAGTACATAGTATATGAGTGAGTTGCACTGAAAAACTTAGAATTTACTGAAAAACCCGCATTACACGAAATGCACAGTGTAGTACATAGTATATGAGTGAGTTGCACAGAAAAACTTAGAATATAAGAAACGCACAGTGTAGTACATATTATATGAGTGAGTTGCACTGAAAAACTTAGAATATAAGGAACGCACAGTGTAGTACATAGTATATGAGTGAGTTGCACTGAAAAACTTAGAATATAAGAAACGCACAGTGTAGTACATAGTATATGAGTGAGTTGCACGAAAAACTTAGAATATAAGAAACGCACAGTGTAGTACATAGTATATGAGTGAGTTGCACTGAAAAACTTAGAATATAAGAAACGCACAGTGTAGTACATAGTATATGAGTGAGTTGCACTGAAAAACTTAGAATATAAGAAACGCACAGTGTAGTACATAGTATATGACTGAGTTGCACTGAAAAACTTAGAATTTACTGAAAAACCCAAACACGAAATGCACAGTGTAGTACATAGTATATGAGTGAGTTGCACTGAAAAGCTTAGAATATAAGAAACGCACAGTGTAGTACATAGTATAGGAGTGAGTTGCACTGAAAAACTTAGAAATTAAGAAACGCACAGTGTAGTACATAGTATATGAGTGAGTTGCACTGAAAAACTTAGAATATAAGAAACGCACAGTGTAGTACATAGTATATGAGTGAGTTGCACTGAAAAACTTAGAATATAAGAAACGCACAGTGTAGTACATAGTATAGGAGTGAGTTGCACTGAAAAACTTAGAATTTACTGAAAAACCCGCATTACACGAAATGCACAGTGTAGTACATAGTATATGAGTGAGTTGCACTGAAAAACTTAGAATATAAGAAACGCACAGTGTAGTACATAGAATATGAGTGAGTTGCACTGAAAAACTTAGAATATAAGAAACGCACAGTGTAGTACATAGTATATGACTGAGTTGCACTGAAAAACTTAGAATATAAGAAACGCACAGTGTAGTACATAGTATATGACTGAGTTGCACTGAAAAACTTAGAATATAAGAAACGCACAGTGTAGTACATAGTATATGAGTGAGTTGCACTGAAAAACTTAGAATATAAGAAACGTACAGTTTAGTACATAGTATATGAGTGAGTTGCACTGAAAAACTTAGAATTTACTGAAAAACCCGCATTACACGAAATGCACAGTGTAGTACATAGTATATGAGTGAGTTGCACTGAAAAACTTAGAATATAAGAAACGCACAGTGTAGTACATAGTATATGAGTGAGTTGCACTGAAAAACTTAGAATATAAGGAACGCACAGTGTAGTACATAGTATATGAGTGAGTTGCACTGAAAAACTTAGAATATAAGAAACGCACAGTGTAGTACATAGTATATGAGTGAGTTGCACGAAAAACTTAGAATATAACAAACGCACAGTGTAGTACATAGTATATGAGTGAGTTGCACTGAAAAACTTAGAATATAAGAAACGCACAGTGTAGTACATAGTATATGAGTGAGTTGCACTGAAAAACTTAGAATATAAGAAACGCACAGTGTAGTACATAGTATATGAGTGAGTTGCACTGAAAAACTTAGAATATAAGAAACGCACAGTGTAGTACATAGTATATGAGTGAGTTGCACTGAAAAACTTAGAATATAAGAAACGCACAGTGTAGTACATAGTATATGAGTGAGTTGCACTGAAAAACTTAGAATTTAAGAAACGCACAGTGTAGTACATAGTATAGGAGTGAGTTGCACTGAAAAACTTAGAATTTAAGAAACGCACAGTGTAGTACATAGTATATGAGTGAGTTGCACTGAAAAACTTAGAATATAAGAAACGCACAGTGTAGTACATAGTATATGAGTGAGTTGCACTGAAAAACTTAGAATATAAGAAACGCACAGTGTAGTACATAGTATACGAGTGAGTTGCACTGAAAAACTTAGAATTTACTGAAAAACCCGCATTACACGAAATGCACAGTGTAGTACATAGTATATGAGTGAGTTGCACTGAAAAACTTAGAATATAAGAAACGCACAGTGTAGTACATAGTATATGAGTGAGTTGCACTGAAAAACTTAGAATATAAGAAACGTACAGTTTAGTACATAGTATATGAGTGAGTTGCACTGAAAAACTTAGAATTTACTGAAAAACCCGCATTACACGAAATGCACAGTGTAGTACATAGTATATGAGTGAGTTGCACTGAAAAACTTAGAATATAAGAAACGCACAGTGTAGTACATAGTATATGAGTGAGTTGCACTGAAAAACTTAGAATATAAGGAACGCACAGTGTAGTACATAGTATATGAGTGAGTTGCACTGAAAAACTTAGAATATAAGAAACGCACAGTGTAGTACATAGTATATGAGTGAGTTGCACGAAAAACTTAGAATATAAGAAACGCACAGTGTAGTACATAGTATATGAGTGAGTTGCACTGAAAAACTTAGAATATAAGAAACGCACAGTGTAGTACATAGTATATGAGTGAGTTGCACTGAAAAACTTAGAATATAAGAAACGCACAGTGTAGTACATAGTATATGACTGAGTTGCACTGAAAAACTTAGAATTTACTGAAAAACCCGCACACGAAATGCACAGTGTAGTACATAGTATATGACTGAGTTGCACTGAAAAACTTAGAATATAAGAAACGCACAGTGTAGTACATAGTATAGGAGTGAGTTGCACTGAAAAACTTAGAAATTAAGAAACGCACAGTGTAGTACATAGTATATGAGTGAGTTGCACTGAAAAACTTAGAATATAAGAAACGCACAGTGTAGTACATAGTATACGAGTGAGTTGCACTGAAAAACTTAGAATTTACTGAAAAACCCGCATTACACGAAATGCACAGTGTAGTACATAGTATATGAGTGAGTTGCACTGAAAAACTTAGAATATAAGAAACGCACAGTGTAGTACATAGAATATGAGTGAGTTGCACTGAAAAACTTAGAATATAAGAAACGCACAGTGTAGTACATAGTATATGACTGAGTTGCACTGAAAAACTTAGAATATAAGAAACGCACAGTGTAGTACATAGTATATGAGTGAGTTGCACTGAAAAACTTAGAATATAAGAAACGCACAGTGTAGTACATAGTATATGAGTGAGTTGCACTGAAAAACTTAGAATATAAGAAACGTACAGTTTAAGTACATAGTATATGAGTGAGTTGCACTGAAAAACTTAGAATTTACTGAAAAACCCGCATTACACGAAATGCACAGTGTAGTACATAGTATATGAGTGAGTTGCACTGAAAAACTTAGAATATAAGAAACGCACAGTGTAGTACATAGTATATGAGTGAGTTGCACTGAAAAACTTAGAATATAAGGAACGCACAGTGTAGTACATAGTATATGAGTGAGTTGCACTGAAAAACTTAGAATATAAGAAACGCACAGTGTAGTACATAGTATATGAGTGAGTTGCACGAAAAACTTAGAATATAACAAACGCACAGTGTAGTACATAGTATATGAGTGAGTTGCACTGAAAAACTTAGAATATAAGAAACGCACAGTGTAGTACATAGTATATGAGTGAGTTGCACTGAAAAACTTAGAATATAAGAAACGCACATTGTAGTACATAGTATATGAGTGAGTTGCACTGAAAAACTTAGAATTTAAGAAACGCACAGTGTAGTACATAGTATATGAGTGAGTTGCACTGAAAATCTTAGAATATAAGAAACGCACATTGTAGTACATAGTATATGAGTGAGTTGCACTGAAAAACTTAGAATTTAAGAAACGCACAGTGTAGTACATAGTATATGAGTGAGTTGCACTGAAAAACTTAGAATATAAGAAACGCACAGTGTAGTACATAGTATATGAGTGAGTTGCACTGAAAAACTTAGAATATAAGAAACGCACAGTGTAGTACATAGTATATGAGTGAGTTGCACTGAAAAACTTAGAATATAAGAAACGCACAGTGTAGTACATAGTATATGAGTGAGTTGCACTGAAAAACTTAGAATATAAGAAACGCACAGTGTAGTACATAGTATATGAGTGAGTTGCACTGAAAAACTTAGAATTTAAGAAACGCACAGTGTAGTACATAGTATAGGAGTGAGTTGCACTGAAAAACTTAGAATTTAAGAAACGCACAGTGTAGTACATAGTATATGAGTGAGTTGCACTGAAAAACTTAGAATATAAGAAACGCACAGTGTAGTACATAGTATATGAGTGAGTTGCACTGAAAAACTTAGAATATAAGAAACGCACAGTGTAGTACATAGTATACGAGTGAGTTGCACTGAAAAACTTAGAATTTACTGAAAAACCCGCATTACACGAAATGCACAGTGTAGTACATAGTATATGAGTGAGTTGCACTGAAAAACTTAGAATATAAGAAACGCACAGTGTAGTACATAGTATATGAGTGAGTTGCACTGAAAAACTTAGAATATAAGAAACGTACAGTTTAGTACATAGTATATGAGTGAGTTGCACTGAAAAACTTAGAATTTACTGAAAAACCCGCATTACACGAAATGCACAGTGTAGTACATAGTATATGAGTGAGTTGCACTGAAAAACTTAGAATATAAGAAACGCACAGTGTAGTACATAGTATATGAGTGAGTTGCACTGAAAAACTTAGAATATAAGGAACGCACAGTGTAGTACATAGTATATGAGTGAGTTGCACTGAAAAACTTAGAATATAAGAAACGCACAGTGTAGTACATAGTATATGAGTGAGTTGCACGAAAAACTTAGAATATAAGAAACGCACAGTGTAGTACATAGTATATGAGTGAGTTGCACTGAAAAACTTAGAATATAAGAAACGCACAGTGTAGTACATAGTATATGAGTGAGTTGCACTGAAAAACTTAGAATATAAGAAACGCACAGTGTAGTACATAGTATATGACTGAGTTGCACTGAAAAACTTAGAATTTACTGAAAAACCCGCACACGAAATGCACAGTGTAGTACATAGTATATGAGTGAGTTGCACTGAAAAACTTAGAATATAAGAAACGCACAGTGTAGTACATAGTATAGGAGTGAGTTGCACTGAAAAACTTAGAAATTAAGAAACGCACAGTGTAGTACATAGTATATGAGTGAGTTGCACTGAAAAACTTAGAATATAAGAAACGCACAGTGTAGTACATAGTATATGAGTGAGTTGCACTGAAAAACTTAGAATATAAGAAACGCACAGTGTAGTACATAGTATACGAGTGAGTTGCACTGAAAAACTTAGAATTTACTGAAAAACCTGCATTACACGAAATGCACAGTGTAGTACATAGTATATGAGTGAGTTGCACTGAAAAACTTAGAATATAAGAAACGCACAGTGTAGTACATAGAATATGAGTGAGTTGCACTGAAAAACTTAGAATATAAGAAACGCACAGTGTAGTACATAGTATATGACTGAGTTGCACTGAAAAACTTAGAATATAAGAAACGCACAGTGTAGTACATAGTATATGAGTGAGTTGCACTGAAAAACTTAGAATATAAGAAACGCACAGTGTAGTACATAGTATATGAGTGAGTTGCACTGAAAAACTTAGAATATAAGAAACGCACAGTGTAGTACATAGTATATGAGTGAGTTGCATTGATAAACTTAGAATATAAGAAACGCACAGTGTAGTACATAGTATATGAGTGAGTTGCACTGAAAAACTTAGAATATAAGAAACGCACAGTGTAGTACATAGTATATGAGTGAGTTGCACTGAAAAACTTAGAATATAAGAAACGCACAGTGTAGTACATAGTATATGAGTGAGTTGCACTGAAAAACTTAGAATATAAGAAACGCACAGTGTAGTACATAGTATATGAGTGAGTTGCACTGAAAAACTTAGAATTTAAGAAACGCACAGTGTAGTACATAGTATAGGAGTGAGTTGCACTGAAAAACTTAGAATTTAAGAAACGCACAGTGTAGTACATAGTATATGAGTGAGTTGCACTGAAAAACTTAGAATATAAGAAACGCACAGTGTAGTACATAGTATATGAGTGAGTTGCACTGAAAAACTTAGAATATAAGAAACGCACAGTGTAGTACATAGTATATGAGTGAGTTGCACTGAAAAACTTAGAATTTACTGAAAAACCCGCATTACAAGAAATGCACAGTGTAGTACATAGTATATGAGTGAGTTGCACTGAAAAACTTAGAATATAAGAAACGCACAGTGTAGTACATAGAATATGAGTGAGTTGCACTGAAAAACTTAGAATATAAGAAACGCACAGTGTAGTACATAGTATATGACTGAGTTGCACTGAAAAACTTAGAATATAAGAAACGCACAGTGTAGTACATAGTATATGAGTGAGTTGCACTGAAAAACTTAGAATATAAGAAACACACAGTGTAGTACATAGTATATGAGTGAGTTGCACTGAAAAACTTAGAATATAAGAAACGTACAGTTTAGTACATAGTATATGAGTGAGTTGCACTGAAAAACTTAGAATTTACTGAAAAACCCGCATTACACGAATGCACAGTGTAGTACATAGTATATGAGTGAGTTGCACTGAAAAACTTAGAATATAAGAAACGCAAAGTGTAGTACATAGTATATGAGTGAGTTGCACTGAAAAACTTAGAATATAAGAAACGCACAGTGTAGTACATAGTATATGAGTGAGTTGCACTGAAAAACTTAGAATATAAGAAACGCACAGTGTAGTACATAGTATATGAGTGAGTTGCACTGAAAAACTTAGAATATAAGAAACGCACAGTGTAGTACATAGTATATGAGTGAGTTGCATTGATAAACTTAGAATATAAGAAACGCACAGTGTAGTACATAGTATATGAGTGAGTTGCACTGAAAAACTTAGAATATAAGAAACGCACAGTGTAGTACATAGTATATGAGTGAGTTGCACTGAAAAACTTAGAATATAAGAAACGCACAGTGTAGTACATAGTATACGAGTGAGTTGCACTGAAAAACTTAGAATTTACTGAAAAACCCGCATTACAAGAAATGCACAGTGTAGTACATAGTATATGAGTGAGTTGCACTGAAAAACTTAGAATATAAGAAACGCACAGTGTAGTACATAGAATATGAGTGAGTTGCACTGAAAAACTTAGAATATAAGAAACGCACAGTGTAGTACATAGTATATGACTGAGTTGCACTGAAAAACTTAGAATATAAGAAACGCACAGTGTAGTACATAGTATATGAGTGAGTTGCACTGAAAAACTTAGAATATAAGAAACACACAGTGTAGTACATAGTATATGAGTGAGTTGCACTGAAAAACTTAGAATATAAGAAACGTACAGTTTAGTACATAGTATATGAGTGAGTTGCACTGAAAAACTTAGAATTTACTGAAAAACCCGCATTACACGAAATGCACAGTGTAGTACATAGTATATGAGTGAGTTGCACTGAAAAACTTAGAATATAAGAAACGCAAAGTGTAGTACATAGTATATGAGTGAGTTGCACTGAAAAACTTAGAATATAAGAAACGCACAGTGTAGTACATAGTATATGAGTGAGTTGCACTGAAAAACTTAGAATATAAGAAACGCACAGTGTAGTACATAGTATATGAGTGAGTTGCACTGAAAAACTTAGAATATAAGAAACGCACAGTGTAGTACATAGTATATGAGTGAGTTGCACTGAAAAACTTAGAATATAAGAAACGCACAGTGTAGTACATAGTATATGAGTGAGTTGCACTGAAAAACTTAGAATATAAGAAACGCACAGTGTAGTACATAGTATATGAGTGAGTTGCACTGAAAAACTTAGAATATAAGAAACGCACAGTGTAGTACATAGTATATGAGTGAGTTGCACTGAAAAACTTAGAATATAAGAAACGCACAGTGTAGTACATAGTATATGAGTGAGTTGCACTGAAAAACTTAGAATATAAGAAACGCACAGTGTAGTACATAGTATATGAGTGAGTTGCACTGAAAAACTTAGAATATAAGAAACGCACAGTGTAGTACATAGTATATGAGTGAGTTGCACTGAAAAACTTAGAATATAAGAAACGCACAGTGTAGTTCATAGTATATGAGTGAGTTGCACTGAAAAACTTAGAATTTACTGAAAAACCCGCATTACACGAAATGCACAGTGTAGTATATAGTATATGAGTGAGTTGCACTGAAAAACTTAGAATATAAGAAACACACAGTGTAGTACATAGTATATGAGTGAGTTGCACTGAAAAACTTAGAATATAAGAAACGCACAGTGTAGTACATAGTATACGAGTGAGTTGCACTGAAAAACTTAGAATTTACTGAAAAACCCGCATTACACGAAATGCACAGTGTAGTACATAGTATATGAGTGAGTTGCACTGAAAAACTTAGAATATAAGAAACGCACAGTGTAGTACATAGAATATGAGTGAGTTGCACTGAAAAACTTAGAATATAAGAAACGCACAGTGTAGTACATAGTATATGACTGAGTTGCACTGAAAAACTTAGAATATAAGAAACGCACAGTGTAGTACATAGTATATGAGTGAGTTGCACTGAAAAACTTAGAATATAAGAAACACACAGTGTAGTACATAGTATATGAGTGAGTTGCACTGAAAAACTTAGAATATAAGAAACGCACAGTTTAGTACATAGTATATGAGTGAGTTGCACTGAAAAACTTAGAATTTACTGAAAAACCCGCATTACAGGAAATGCACAGTGTAGTACATAGTATATGAGTGAGTTGCACTGAAAAACTTAGAATATAAGAAACGCACAGTGTAGTACATAGTATATGAGTGAGTTGCACTGAAAAACTTAGAATATAAGAAACGCACAGTGTAGTACATAGTATATGAGTGAGTTGCACTGAAAAACTTAGAATATAAGAAACGCACAGTGTAGTACATAGTATATGAGTGAGTTGCACTGAAAAACTTAGAATATAAGAAACGCACAGTGTAGTACATAGTATATGAGTGAGTTGCACTGTAAAACTTAGAATATAAGAAACGCACAGTGTAGTACATAGTATATGAGTGAGTTGCACGAAAAACTTAGAATATAAGAAACGCACAGTGTAGTACATAGTATATGAGTGAGTTGCACTGAAAAACTTAGAATATAAGAAACGCACAGTGTAGTACATAGTATATGAGTGAGTTGCACTGAAAAACTTAGAATATAAGAAACGCACAGTGTAGTACATAGTATATGAGTGAGTTGCACTGAAAAACTTAGAATATAAGAAACGCACAGTGTAGTACATAGTATATGAGTGAGTTGCACTGAAAAACTTAGAATATAAGAAACGCACAGTGTAGTACATAGTATATGAGTGAGTTGCACTGAAAAACTTAGAATATAAGAAACGCACAGTGTAGTACATAGTATATGAGTGAGTTGCACTGAAAAACTTAGAATATAAGAAACGCACAGTGTAGTACATAGTATATGAGTGAGTTGCACTGAAAAACTTAGAATATCAGAAACGCACAGTGTAGTACATAGTATATGAGTGAGTTGCACTGAAAAACTTAGAATATAAGAAACGCACAGTGTAGTACATAGTATATGAGTGAGTTGCACTGAAAAACTTAGAATATAAGAAACGCACAGTGTAGTACATAGTATATGAGTGAGTTGCACTGAAAAACTTAGAATATAAGAAACGCACAGTGTAGTACATAGTATATGAGTGAGTTGCACTGAAAAACTTAGAATATAAGAAACGCACAGTGTAGTACATAGTATATGAGTGAGTTGCACTGAAAAACTTAGAATTTACTGAAAAACCCGCATTACACGAAATGCACAGTGTAGTACATAGTATATGAGTGAGTTGCAATGAAAAACTTAGAATATAAGAAACGCACAGTGTAGTACATAGTATATGAGTGAGTTGCACTGAAAAACTTAGAATATAAGAAACGCACAGTGTAGTACATAGTATATGAGTGAGTTGCACTGAAAAACTTAGAATATAAGAAACGCACAGTGTAGTACATAGTATATGAGTGAGTTGCACTGAAAAACTTAGAATATAAGAAACGCACAGTGTAGTACATAGTATATGAGTGAGTTGCACTGTAAAACTTAGAATATAAGAAACGCACAGTGTAGTACATAGTATATGAGTGAGTTGCACGAAAAACTTAGAATATAAGAAACGCACAGTGTAGTACATAGTATATGAGTGAGTTGCACTGAAAAACTTAGAATATAAGAAACACACAGTGTAGTACATAGTATATGAGTGAGTTGCACTGAAAAACTTAGAATATAAGAAACGCACAGTGTAGTACATAGTATATGAGTGAGTTGCACTGAAAAACTTAGAATATAAGAAACGCACAGTGTAGTACATAGTATATGAGTGAGTTGCACTGAAAAACTTAGAATATAAGAAACGCACAGTGTAGTACATAGTATATGAGTGAGTTGCACTGAAAAACTTAGAATTTAAGAAACGCACAGTGTAGTACATAGTATAGGAGTGAGTTGCACTGAAAAACTTAGAATTTAAGAAACGCACAGTGTAGTACATAGTATATGAGTGAGTTGCACTGAAAAACTTAGAATATAAGAAACGCACAGTGTAGTACATAGTATATGAGTGAGTTGCACTGAAAAACTTAGAATATAAGAAACGCACAGTGTAGTACATAGTATACGAGTGAGTTGCACTGAAAAACTTAGAATTTACTGAAAAACCCGCATTACACGAAATGCACAGTGTAGTACATAGTATATGAGTGAGTTGCACTGAAAAACTTAGAATATAAGAAACGCACAGTGTAGTACATAGAATATGAGTGAGTTGCACTGAAAAACTTAGAATATAAGAAACGCACAGTGTAGTACATAGTATATGAGTGAGTTGCACTGAAAAACTTAGAATATAAGAAACGCACAGTGTAGTACATAGTATATGAGTGAGTTGCACTGAAAAACTTAGAATATAAGAAACACACAGTGTAGTACATAGTATATGAGTGAGTTGCACTGAAAAACTTAGAATATAAGAAACGTACAGTTTAGTACATAGTATATGAGTGAGTTGCACTGAAAAACTTAGAATTTACTGAAAAACCCGCATTACACGAAATGCACAGTGTAGTACATAGTATATGAGTGAGTTGCACTGAAAAACTTAGAATATAAGAAACGCAAAGTGTAGTACATAGTATATGAGTGAGTTGCACTGAAAAACTTAGAATATAAGAAACGCACAGTGTAGTACATAGTATATGAGTGAGTTGCACTGAAAAACTTAGAATATAAGAAACGCACAGTGTAGTACATAGTATATGAGTGAGTTGCACTGAAAAACTTAGAATATAAGAAACGCACAGTGTAGTACATAGTATATGAGTGAGTTGCACTGAAAAACTTAGAATATAAGAAACGCACAGTGTAGTACATAGTATATGAGTGAGTTGCACTGAAAAACTTAGAATATAAGAAACGCACATTGTAGTACATAGTATATGAGTGAGTTGCACTGAAAAACTTAGAATATAAGAAACGCACAGTGTAGTACATAGTATATGAGTGAGTTGCACTGAAAAACTTAGAATATAAGAAACGCACAGTGTAGTACATAGTATATGAGTGAGTTGCACTGAAAAACTTAGAATATAAGAAACGCACAGTGTAGTTCATAGTATATGAGTGAGTTGCACTGAAAAACTTAGAATTTACTGAAAAACCCGCATTACACGAAATGCACAGTGTAGTATATAGTATATGAGTGAGTTGCACTGAAAAACATAGAATATAAGAAACACACAGTGTAGTACATAGTATATGAGTGAGTTGCACTGAAAAACTTAGAATATAAGAAACGCACAGTGTAGTACATAGTATACGAGTGAGTTGCACTGAAAAACTTAGAATTTACTGAAAAACCCGCATTACACGAAATGCACAGTGTAGTACATAGTATATGAGTGAGTTGCACTGAAAAACTTAGAATATAAGAAACGCACAGTGTAGTACATAGAATATGAGTGAGTTGCACTGAAAAACTTAGAATATAAGAAACGCACAGTGTAGTACATAGTATATGACTGAGTTGCACTGAAAAACTTAGAATATAAGAAACGCACAGTGTAGTACATAGTATATGAGTGAGTTGCACTGTAAAACTTAGAATATAAGAAACGCACAGTGTAGTACATAGTATATGAGTGAGTTGCACGAAAAACTTAGAATATAAGAAACGCACAGTGTAGTACATAGTATATGAGTGAGTTGCACTGAAAAACTTAGAATATAAGAAACGCACAGTGTAGTACATAGTATATGAGTGAGTTGCACTGAAAAACTTAGAATATAAGAAACGCACAGTGTAGTACATAGTATATGAGTGAGTTGCACTGAAAAACTTAGAATATAAGAAACGCACAGTGTAGTACATAGTATATGAGTGAGTTGCACTGAAAAACTTAGAATATAAGAAACGCACAGTGTAGTACATAGTATATGAGTGAGTTGCACTGAAAAACTTAGAATATAAGAAACGCACAGTGTAGTACATAGTATATGAGTGAGTTGCATTGATAAACTTAGAATATAAGAAACGCACAGTGTAGTACATAGTATATGAGTGAGTTGCACTGAAAAACTTAGAATATAAGAAACGCACAGTGTAGTACATAGTATATGAGTGAGTTGCACTGAAAAACTTAGAATATAAGAAACGCACAGTGTAGTACATAGTATATGAGTGAGTTGCACTGAAAAACTTAGAATATAAGAAACGCACAGTGTAGTACATAGTATATGAGTGAGTTGCACTGAAAAACTTAGAATTTAAGAAACGCACAGTGTAGTACATAGTATAGGAGTGAGTTGCACTGAAAAACTTAGAATTTAAGAAACGCACAGTGTAGTACATAGTATATGAGTGAGTTGCACTGAAAAACTTAGAATATAAGAAACGCACAGTGTAGTACATAGTATATGAGTGAGTTGCACTGAAAAACTTAGAATATAAGAAACGCACAGTGTAGTACATAGTATACGAGTGAGTTGCACTGAAAAACTTAGAATTTACTGAAAAACCCGCATTACAAGAAATGCACAGTGTAGTACATAGTATATGAGTGAGTTGCACTGAAAAACTTAGAATATAAGAAACGCACAGTGTAGTACATAGAATATGAGTGAGTTGCACTGAAAAACTTAGAATATAAGAAACGCACAGTGTAGTACATAGTATATGACTGAGTTGCACTGAAAAACTTAGAATATAAGAAACGCACAGTGTAGTACATAGTATATGAGTGAGTTGCACTGAAAAACTTAGAATATAAGAAACACACAGTGTAGTACATAGTATATGAGTGAGTTGCACTGAAAAACTTAGAATATAAGAAACGTACAGTTTAGTACATAGTATATGAGTGAGTTGCACTGAAAAACTTAGAATTTACTGAAAAACCCGCATTACACGAAATGCACAGTGTAGTACATAGTATATGAGTGAGTTGCACTGAAAAACTTAGAATATAAGAAACGCAAAGTGTAGTACATAGTATATGAGTGAGTTGCACTGAAAAACTTAGAATATAAGAAACGCACAGTGTAGTACATAGTATATGAGTGAGTTGCACTGAAAAACTTAGAATATAAGAAACGCACAGTGTAGTACATAGTATATGAGTGAGTTGCACTGAAAAACTTAGAATATAAGAAACGCACAGTGTAGTACATAGTATATGAGTGAGTTGCATTGATAAACTTAGAATATAAGAAACGCACAGTGTAGTACATAGTATATGAGTGAGTTGCACTGAAAAACTTAGAATATAAGAAACACACAGTGTAGTACATAGTATATGAGTGAGTTGCACTGAAAAACTTAGAATATAAGAAACGCACAGTGTAGTACATAGTATATGAGTGAGTTGCACTGAAAAACTTAGAATATAAGAAACGCACAGTGTAGTACATAGTATATGAGTGAGTTGCACTGAAAAACTTAGAATTTAAGAAACGCACAGTGTAGTACATAGTATAGGAGTGAGTTGCACTGAAAAACTTAGAATTTAAGAAACGCACAGTGTAGTACATAGTATATGAGTGAGTTGCACTGAAAAACTTAGAATATAAGAAACGCACAGTGTAGTACATAGTATATGAGTGAGTTGCACTGAAAAACTTAGAATATAAGAAACGCACAGTGTAGTACATAGTATACGAGTGAGTTGCACTGAAAAACTTAGAATTTACTGAAAAACCCGCATTACAAGAAATGCACAGTGTAGTACATAGTATATGAGTGAGTTGCACTGAAAAACTTAGAATATAAGAAACGCACAGTGTAGTACATAGAATATGAGTGAGTTGCACTGAAAAACTTAGAATATAAGAAACGCACAGTGTAGTACATAGTATATGACTGAGTTGCACTGAAAAACTTAGAATATAAGAAACGCACAGTGTAGTACATAGTATATGAGTGAGTTGCACTGAAAAACTTAGAATATAAGAAACACACAGTGTAGTACATAGTATATGAGTGAGTTGCACTGAAAAACTTAGAATATAAGAAACGTACAGTTTAGTACATAGTATATGAGTGAGTTGCACTGAAAAACTTAGAATTTACTGAAAAACCCGCATTACACGAAATGCACAGTGTAGTACATAGTATATGAGTGAGATGCACTGAAAAACTTAGAATATAAGAAACGCAAAGTGTAGTACATAGTATATGAGTGAGTTGCACTGAAAAACTTAGAATATAAGAAACGCACAGTGTAGTACATAGTATATGAGTGAGTTGCACTGAAAAACTTAGAATATAAGAAACGCACAGTGTAGTACATAGTATATGAGTGAGTTGCACTGAAAAACTTAGAATATAAGAAACGCACAGTGTAGTACATAGTATATGAGTGAGTTGCACTGAAAAACTTAGAATATAAGAAACGCACAGTGTAGTACATAGTATATGAGTGAGTTGCACTGAAAAACTTAGAATATAAGAAACGCACAGTGTAGTACATAGTATATGAGTGAGTTGCACTGAAAAACTTAGAATATAAGAAACGCACAGTGTAGTACATAGTATATGAGTGAGTTGCACTGAAAAACTTAGAATATAAGAAACGCACAGTGTAGTACATAGTATATGAGTGAGTTGCACTGAAAAACTTAGAATATAAGAAACGCACAGTGTAGTACATAGTATATGAGTGAGTTGCACTGAAAAACTTAGAATATAAGAAACGCACAGTGTAGTACATAGTATATGAGTGAGTTGCACTGAAAAACTTAGAATATAAGAAACGCACAGTGTAGTTCATAGTATATGAGTGAGTTGCACTGAAAAACTTAGAATTTACTGAAAAACCCGCATTACACGAAATGCACAGTGTAGTATATAGTATATGAGTGAGTTGCACTGAAAAACTTAGAATATAAGAAACACACAGTGTAGTACATAGTATATGAGTGAGTTGCACTGAAAAACTTAGAATATAAGAAACGCACAGTGTAGTACATAGTATACGAGTGAGTTGCACTGAAAAACTTAGAATTTACTGAAAAACCCGCATTACACGAAATGCACAGTGTAGTACATAGTATATGAGTGAGTTGCACTGAAAAACTTAGAATATAAGAAACGCACAGTGTAGTACATAGAATATGAGTGAGTTGCACTGAAAAACTTAGAATATAAGAAACGCACAGTGTAGTACATAGTATATGACTGAGTTGCACTGAAAAACTTAGAATATAAGAAACGCACAGTGTAGTACATAGTATATGAGTGAGTTGCACTGAAAAACTTAGAATATAAGAAACACACAGTGTAGTACATAGTATATGAGTGAGTTGCACTGAAAAACTTAGAATATAAGAAACGCACAGTTTAGTACATAGTATATGAGTGAGTTGCACTGAAAAACTTAGAATTTACTGAAAAACCCGCATTACAGGAAATGCACAGTGTAGTACATAGTATATGAGTGAGTTGCACTGAAAAACTTAGAATATAAGAAACGCACAGTGTAGTACATAGTATATGAGTGAGTTGCACTGAAAAACTTAGAATATAAGAAACGCACAGTGTAGTACATAGTATATGAGTGAGTTGCACTGAAAAACTTAGAATATAAGAAACGCACAGTGTAGTACATAGTATATGAGTGAGTTGCACTGAAAAACTTAGAATATAAGAAACGCACAGTGTAGTACATAGTATATGAGTGAGTTGCACTGTAAAACTTAGAATATAAGAAACGCACAGTGTAGTACATAGTATATGAGTGAGTTGCACGAAAAACTTAGAATATAAGAAACGCACAGTGTAGTACATAGTATATGAGTGAGTTGCACTGAAAAACTTAGAATATAAGAAACGCACAGTGTAGTACATAGTATATGAGTGAGTTGCACTGAAAAACTTAGAATATAAGAAACGCACAGTGTAGTACATAGTATATGAGTGAGTTGCACTGAAAAACTTAGAATATAAGAAACGCACAGTGTAGTACATAGTATATGAGTGAGTTGCACTGAAAAACTTAGAATATAAGAAACGCACAGTGTAGTACATAGTATATGAGTGAGTTGCACTGAAAAACTTAGAATATAAGAAACGCACAGTGTAGTACATAGTATATGAGTGAGTTGCACTGAAAAACTTAGAATATAAGAAACGCACAGTGTAGTACATAGTATATGAGTGAGTTGCACTGAAAAACTTAGAATTTAAGAAACGCACAGTGTAGTACATAGTATAGGAGTGAGTTGCACTGAAAAACTTAGAATTTAAGAAACGCACAGTGTAGTACATAGTATATGAGTGAGTTGCACTGAAAAACTTAGAATATAAGAAACGCACAGTGTAGTACATAGTATATGAGTGAGTTGCACTGAAAAACTTAGAATATAAGAAACGCACAGTGTAGTACATAGTATACGAGTGAGTTGCACTGAAAAACTTAGAATTTACTGAAAAACCCGCATTACACGAAATGCACAGTGTAGTACATAGTATATGAGTGAGTTGCACTGAAAAACTTAGAATATAAGAAACGCACAGTGTAGTACATAGAATATGAGTGAGTTGCACTGAAAAACTTAGAATATAAGAAACGCACAGTGTAGTACATAGTATATGAGTGAGTTGCACTGAAAAACTTAGAATATAAGAAACGCACAGTGTAGTACATAGTATATGAGTGAGTTGCACTGAAAAACTTAGAATATAAGAAACACACAGTGTAGTACATAGTATATGAGTGAGTTGCACTGAAAAACTTAGAATATAAGAAACGTACAGTTTAGTACATAGTATATGAGTGAGTTGCACTGAAAAACTTAGAATTTACTGAAAAACCCGCATTACACGAAATGCACAGTGTAGTACATAGTATATGAGTGAGTTGCACTGAAAAACTTAGAATATAAGAAACGCAAAGTGTAGTACATAGTATATGAGTGAGTTGCACTGAAAAACTTAGAATATAAGAAACGCACAGTGTAGTACATAGTATATGAGTGAGTTGCACTGAAAAACTTAGAATATAAGAAACGCACAGTGTAGTACATAGTATATGAGTGAGTTGCACTGAAAAACTTAGAATATAAGAAACGCACAGTGTAGTACATAGTATATGAGTGAGTTGCACTGAAAAACTTAGAATATAAGAAACGCACAGTGTAGTACATAGTATATGAGTGAGTTGCACTGAAAAACTTAGAATATAAGAAACGCACATTGTAGTACATAGTATATGAGTGAGTTGCACTGAAAAACTTAGAATATAAGAAACGCACAGTGTAGTACATAGTATATGAGTGAGTTGCACTGAAAAACTTAGAATATAAGAAACGCACAGTGTAGTACATAGTATATGAGTGAGTTGCACTGAAAAACTTAGAATATAAGAAACGCACAGTGTAGTTCATAGTATATGAGTGAGTTGCACTGAAAAACTTAGAATTTACTGAAAAACCCGCATTACACGAAATGCACAGTGTAGTATATAGTATATGAGTGAGTTGCACTGAAAAACATAGAATATAAGAAACACACAGTGTAGTACATAGTATATGAGTGAGTTGCACTGAAAAACTTAGAATATAAGAAACGCACAGTGTAGTACATAGTATACGAGTGAGTTGCACTGAAAAACTTAGAATTTACTGAAAAACCCGCATTACACGAAATGCACAGTGTAGTACATAGTATATGAGTGAGTTGCACTGAAAAACTTAGAATATAAGAAACGCACAGTGTAGTACATAGAATATGAGTGAGTTGCACTGAAAAACTTAGAATATAAGAAACGCACAGTGTAGTACATAGTATATGACTGAGTTGCACTGAAAAACTTAGAATATAAGAAACGCACAGTGTAGTACATAGTATATGAGTGAGTTGCACTGTAAAACTTAGAATATAAGAAACGCACAGTGTAGTACATAGTATATGAGTGAGTTGCACGAAAAACTTAGAATATAAGAAACGCACAGTGTAGTACATAGTATATGAGTGAGTTGCACTGAAAAACTTAGAATATAAGAAACGCACAGTGTAGTACATAGTATATGAGTGAGTTGCACTGAAAAACTTAGAATATAAGAAACGCACAGTGTAGTACATAGTATATGAGTGAGTTGCACTGAAAAACTTAGAATATAAGAAACGCACAGTGTAGTACATAGTATATGAGTGAGTTGCACTGAAAAACTTAGAATATAAGAAACGCACAGTGTAGTACATAGTATATGAGTGAGTTGCACTGAAAAACTTAGAATATAAGAAACGCACAGTGTAGTACATAGTATATGAGTGAGTTGCATTGATAAACTTAGAATATAAGAAACGCACAGTGTAGTACATAGTATATGAGTGAGTTGCACTGAAAAACTTAGAATATAAGAAACGCACAGTGTAGTACATAGTATATGAGTGAGTTGCACTGAAAAACTTAGAATATAAGAAACGCACAGTGTAGTACATAGTATATGAGTGAGTTGCACTGAAAAACTTAGAATATAAGAAACGCACAGTGTAGTACATAGTATATGAGTGAGTTGCACTGAAAAACTTAGAATTTAAGAAACGCACAGTGTAGTACATAGTATAGGAGTGAGTTGCACTGAAAAACTTAGAATTTAAGAAACGCACAGTGTAGTACATAGTATATGAGTGAGTTGCACTGAAAAACTTAGAATATAAGAAACGCACAGTGTAGTACATAGTATATGAGTGAGTTGCACTGAAAAACTTAGAATATAAGAAACGCACAGTGTAGTACATAGTATACGAGTGAGTTGCACTGAAAAACTTAGAATTTACTGAAAAACCCGCATTACAAGAAATGCACAGTGTAGTACATAGTATATGAGTGAGTTGCACTGAAAAACTTAGAATATAAGAAACGCACAGTGTAGTACATAGAATATGAGTGAGTTGCACTGAAAAACTTAGAATATAAGAAACGCACAGTGTAGTACATAGTATATGACTGAGTTGCACTGAAAAACTTAGAATATAAGAAACGCACAGTGTAGTACATAGTATATGAGTGAGTTGCACTGAAAAACTTAGAATATAAGAAACACACAGTGTAGTACATAGTATATGAGTGAGTTGCACTGAAAAACTTAGGATATAAGAAACGTACAGTTTAGTACATAGTATATGAGTGAGTTGCACTGAAAAACTTAGAATTTACTGAAAAACCCGCATTACACGACATGCACAGTGTAGTACATAGTATATGAGTGAGTTGCACTGAAAAACTTAGAATATAAGAAACGCAAAGTGTAGTACATAGTATATGAGTGAGTTGCACTGAAAAACTTAGAATATAAGAAACGCACAGTGTAGTACATAGTATATGAGTGAGTTGCACTGAAAAACTTAGAATATAAGAAACGCACAGTGTAGTACATAGTATATGAGTGAGTTGCACTGAAAAACTTAGAATATAAGAAACGCACAGTGTAGTACATAGTATATGAGTGAGTTGCATTGATAAACTTAGAATATAAGAAACGCACAGTGTAGTACATAGTATATGAGTGAGTTGCACTGAAAAACTTAGAATATAAGAAACACACAGTGTAGTACATAGTATATGAGTGAGTTGCACTGAAAAACTTAGAATATAAGAAACGCACAGTGTAGTACATAGTATATGAGTGAGTTGCACTGAAAAACTTAGAATATAAGAAACGCACAGTGTAGTACATAGTATATGAGTGAGTTGCACTGAAAAACTTAGAATTTAAGAAACGCACAGTGTAGTACATAGTATAGGAGTGAGTTGCACTGAAAAACTTAGAATTTAAGAAACGCACAGTGTAGTACATAGTATATGAGTGAGTTGCACTGAAAAACTTAGAATATAAGAAACGCACAGTGTAGTACATAGTATATGAGTGAGTTGCACTGAAAAACTTAGAATATAAGAAACGCACAGTGTAGTACATAGTATACGAGTGAGTTGCACTGAAAAACTTAGAATTTACTGAAAAACCCGCATTACAAGAAATGCACAGTGTAGTACATAGTATATGAGTGAGTTGCACTGAAAAACTTAGAATATAAGAAACGCACAGTGTAGTACATAGAATATGAGTGAGTTGCACTGAAAAACTTAGAATATAAGAAACGCACAGTGTAGTACATAGTATATGACTGAGTTGCACTGAAAAACTTAGAATATAAGAAACGCACAGTGTAGTACATAGTATATGAGTGAGTTGCACTGAAAAACTTAGAATATAAGAAACACACAGTGTAGTACATAGTATATGAGTGAGTTGCACTGAAAAACTTAGAATATAAGAAACGTACAGTTTAGTACATAGTATATGAGTGAGTTGCACTGAAAAACTTAGAATTTACTGAAAAACCCGCATTACACGAAATGCACAGTGTAGTACATAGTATATGAGTGAGATGCACTGAAAAACTTAGAATATAAGAAACGCAAAGTGTAGTACATAGTATATGAGTGAGTTGCACTGAAAAACTTAGAATATAAGAAACGCACAGTGTAGTACATAGTATATGAGTGAGTTGCACTGAAAAACTTAGAATATAAGAAACGCACAGTGTAGTACATAGTATATGAGTGAGTTGCACTGAAAAACTTAGAATATAAGAAACGCACAGTGTAGTACATAGTATATGAGTGAGTTGCACTGAAAAACTTAGAATATAAGAAACGCACAGTGTAGTACATAGTATATGAGTGAGTTGCACTGAAAAACTTAGAATATAAGAAACGCACAGTGTAGTACATAGTATATGAGTGAGTTGCACTGAAAAACTTAGAATATAAGAAACGCACAGTGTAGTACATAGTATATGAGTGAGTTGCACTGAAAAACTTAGAATATAAGAAACGCACAGTGTAGTACATAGTATATGAGTGAGTTGCACTGAAAAACTTAGAATATAAGAAACGCACAGTGTAGTACATAGTATATGAGTGAGTTGCACTGAAAAACTTAGAATATAAGAAACGCACAGTGTAGTACATAGTATATGAGTGAGTTGCACTGAAAAACTTAGAATATAAGAAACGCACAGTGTAGTTCATAGTATATGAGTGAGTTGCACTGAAAAACTTAGAATTTACTGAAAAACCCGCATTACACGAAATGCACAGTGTAGTATATAGTATATGAGTGAGTTGCACTGAAAAACTTAGAATATAAGAAACACACAGTGTAGTACATAGTATATGAGTGAGTTGCACTGAAAAACTTAGAATATAAGAAACGCACAGTGTAGTACATAGTATACGAGTGAGTTGCACTGAAAAACTTAGAATTTACTGAAAAACCCGCATTACACGAAATGCACAGTGTAGTACATAGTATATGAGTGAGTTGCACTGAAAAACTTAGAATATAAGAAACGCACAGTGTAGTACATAGAATATGAGTGAGTTGCACTGAAAAACTTAGAATATAAGAAACGCACAGTGTAGTACATAGTATATGACTGAGTTGCACTGAAAAACTTAGAATATAAGAAACGCACAGTGTAGTACATAGTATATGAGTGAGTTGCACTGAAAAACTTAGAATATAAGAAACACACAGTGTAGTACATAGTATATGAGTGAGTTGCACTGAAAAACTTAGAATATAAGAAACGCACAGTTTAGTACATAGTATATGAGTGAGTTGCACTGAAAAACTTAGAATTTACTGAAAAACCCGCATTACAGGAAATGCACAGTGTAGTACATAGTATATGAGTGAGTTGCACTGAAAAACTTAGAATATAAGAAACGCACAGTGTAGTACATAGTATATGAGTGAGTTGCACTGAAAAACTTAGAATATAAGAAACGCACAGTGTAGTACATAGTATATGAGTGAGTTGCACTGAAAAACTTAGAATATAAGAAACGCACAGTGTAGTACATAGTATATGAGTGAGTTGCACTGAAAAACTTAGAATATAAGAAACGCACAGTGTAGTACATAGTATATGAGTGAGTTGCACTGTAAAACTTAGAATATAAGAAACGCACAGTGTAGTACATAGTATATGAGTGAGTTGCACGAAAAACTTAGAATATAAGAAACGCACAGTGTAGTACATAGTATATGAGTGAGTTGCACTGAAAAACTTAGAATATAAGAAACGCACAGTGTAGTACATAGTATATGAGTGAGTTGCACTGAAAAACTTAGAATATAAGAAACGCACAGTGTAGTACATAGTATATGAGTGAGTTGCACTGAAAAACTTAGAATATAAGAAACGCACAGTGTAGTACATAGTATATGAGTGAGTTGCACTGAAAAACTTAGAATATAAGAAACGCACAGTGTAGTACATAGTATATGAGTGAGTTGCACTGAAAAACTTAGAATATAAGAAACGCACAGTGTAGTACATAGTATATGAGTGAGTTGCACTGAAAAACTTAGAATATAAGAAACGCACAGTGTAGTACATAGTATATGAGTGAGTTGCACTGAAAAACTTAGAATATAAGAAACGCACAGTGTAGTACATAGTATATGAGTGAGTTGCACTGAAAAACTTAGAATATAAGAAACACACAGTGTAGTACATAGTATATGAGTGAGTTGCACTGAAAAACTTAGAATTTACTGAAAAACCCGCATTACACGAAATGCACAGTGTAGTACATAGTATATGAGTGAGTTGCAATGAAAAACTTAGAATATAAGAACCGCACAGTGTAGTACATAGTATATGAGTGAGTTGCACTGAAAAACTTAGAATATAAGAAACGCACAGTGTAGTACATAGTATATGAGTGAGTTGCACTGAAAAACTTAGAATATAAGAAACGCACAGTGTAGTACATAGTATATGAGTGAGTTGCACTGAAAAACTTAGAATATAAGAAACGCACAGTGTAGTACATAGTATATGAGTGAGTTGCACTGTAAAACTTAGAATATAAGAAACGCACAGTGTAGTACATAGTATATGAGTGAGTTGCACGAAAAACTTAGAATATAAGAAACGCACAGTGTAGTACATAGTATATGAGTGAGTTGCACTGAAAAACTTAGAATATAAGAAACACACAGTGTAGTACATAGTATATGAGTGAGTTGCACTGAAAAACTTAGAATATAAGAAACGCACAGTGTAGTACATAGTATATGAGTGAGTTGCACTGAAAAACTTAGAATATAAGAAACGCACAGTGTAGTACATAGTATATGAGTGAGTTGCACTGAAAAACTTAGAATATAAGAAACGCACAGTGTAGTACATAGTATATGAGTGAGTTGCACTGAAAAACTTAGAATATAAGAAACGCACAGTGTAGTACATAGTATACGAGTGAGTTGCACTGAAAAACTTAGAATTTACTGAAAAACCCGCATTACACGAAATGCACAGTGTAGTACATAGTATATGAGTGAGTTGCACTGAAAAACTTAGAATATAAGAAACGCACAGTGTAGTACATAGAATATGAGTGAGTTGCACTGAAAAACTTAGAATATAAGAAACGCACAGTGTAGTACATAGTATATGAGTGAGTTGCACTGAAAAACTTAGAATATAAGAAACGCACAGTGTAGTACATAGTATATGAGTGAGTTGCACTGAAAAACTTAGAATATAAGAAACGCACATTGTAGTACATAGTATATGAGTGAGTTGCACTGAAAAACTTAGAATATAAGAAACGCACAGTGTAGTACATAGTATATGAGTGAGTTGCACTGAAAAACTAAGAATATAAGAAACGCACAGTATAGTACATAGTATATGAGTGAGTTGCACTGAAAAACTTAGAATATAAGAAACGCACAGTGTAGTACATAGTATATGAGTGAGTTGCACTGAAAAACTTAGAATATAAGAAACGCACAGTGTAGTACATAGTATATGAGTGAGTTGCACTGAAAAACTTAGAATATAAGAAACGCACAGTGTAGTACATAGTATATGAGTGAGTTGCACTGAAAAACTTAGAATATAAGAAACGCACAGTGTAGTACATAGTATATGAGTGAGTTGCACTGAAAAACTTAGAATATAAGAAACGCACAGTGTAGTACATAGTATATGAGTGAGTTGCACTGAAAAACTTAGAATTTAAGAAACGCACAGTGTAGTACATAGTATAGGAGTGAGTTGCACTGAAAAACTTAGAATTTAAGAAACGCACAGTGTAGTACATAGTATATGAGTGAGTTGCACTGAAAAACTTAGAATATAAGAAACGCACAGTGTAGTACATAGTATATGAGTGAGTTGCACTGAAAAACTTAGAATATAAGAAACGTACAGTTTAGTACATAGTATATGAGTGAGTTGCACTGAAAAACTTAGAATTTACTGAAAAACCCGCATTACACGAAATGCACAGTGTAGTACATAGTATATGAGTGAGTTGCACTGAAAAACTTAGAATATAAGAAACGCAAAGTGTAGTACATAGTATATGAGTGAGTTGCACTGAAAAACTTAGAATATAAGAAACGCACAGTGTAGTACATAGTATATGAGTGAGTTGCACTGAAAAACTTAGAATATAAGAAACGCACAGTGTAGTACATAGTATATGAGTGAGTTGCACTGAAAAACTTAGAATATAAGAAACGCACAGTGTAGTACATAGTATATGAGTGAGTTGCATTGATAAACTTAGAATATAAGAAACGCACAGTGTAGTACATAGTATATGAGTGAGTTGCACTGAAAAACTTAGAATATAAGAAACGCACAGTGTAGTACATAGTATATGAGTGAGTTGCACTGAAAAACTTAGAATATAAGAAACGCACAGTGTAGTACATAGTATATGAGTGAGTTGCACTGAAAAACTTAGAATATAAGAAACGCACAGTGTAGTACATAGTATATGAGTGAGTTGCACTGAAAAACTTAGAATTTAAGAAACGCACAGTGTAGTACATAGTATAGGAGTGAGTTGCACTGAAAAACTTAGAATTTAAGAAACGCACAGTGTAGTACATAGTATATGAGTGAGTTGCACTGAAAAACTTAGAATATAAGAAACGCACAGTGTAGTACATAGTATATGAGTGAGTTGCACTGAAAAACTTAGAATATAAGAAACGCACAGTGTAGTACATAGTATACGAGTGAGTTGCACTGAAAAACTTAGAATTTACTGAAAAACCCGCATTACAAGAAATGCACAGTGTAGTACATAGTATATGAGTGAGTTGCACTGAAAAACTTAGAATATAAGAAACGCACAGTGTAGTACATAGAATATGAGTGAGTTGCACTGAAAAACTTAGAATATAAGAAACGCACAGTGTAGTACATAGTATATGACTGAGTTGCACTGAAAAACATAGAATATAAGAAACGCACAGTGTAGTACATAGTATATGAGTGAGTTGCACTGAAAAACTTAGAATATAAGAAACACACAGTGTAGTACATAGTATATGAGTGAGTTGCACTGAAAAACTTAGAATATAAGAAACGTACAGTTTAGTACATAGTATATGAGTGAGTTGCACTGAAAAACTTAGAATTTACTGAAAAACCCGCATTACACGAAATGCACAGTGTAGTACATAGTATATGAGTGAGTTGCACTGAAAAACTTAGAATATAAGAAACGCAAAGTGTAGTACATAGTATATGAGTGAGTTGCACTGAAAAACTTAGAATATAAGAAACGCACAGTGTAGTACATAGTATATGAGTGAGTTGCACTGAAAAACTTAGAATATAAGAAACGCACAGTGTAGTACATAGTATATGAGTGAGTTGCACTGAAAAACTTAGAATATAAGAAACGCACAGTGTAGTACATAGTATATGAGTGAGTTGCACTGAAAAACTTAGAATATAAGAAACGCACAGTGTAGTACATAGTATATGAGTGAGTTGCACTGAAAAACTTAGAATATAAGAAACGCACAGTGTAGTACATAGTATATGAGTGAGTTGCACTGAAAAACTTAGAATATAAGAAACGCACAGTGTAGTACATAGTATATGAGTGAGTTGCACTGAAAAACTTAGAATATAAGAAACGCACAGTGTAGTACATAGTATATGAGTGAGTTGCACTGAAAAACTTAGAATATAAGAAACGCACAGTGTAGTACATAGTATATGAGTGAGTTGCACTGAAAAACTTAGAATATAAGAAACGCACAGTGTAGTACATAGTATATGAGTGAGTTGCACTGAAAAACTTAGAATATAAGAAACGCACAGTGTAGTTCATAGTATATGAGTGAGTTGCACTGAAAAACTTAGAATTTACTGAAAAACCCGCATTACACGAAATGCACAGTGTAGTATATAGTATATGAGTGAGTTGCACTGAAAAACTTAGAATATAAGAAACACACAGTGTAGTACATAGTATATGAGTGAGTTGCACTGAAAAACTTAGAATATAAGAAACGCACAGTGTAGTACATAGTATACGAGTGAGTTGCACTGAAAAACTTAGAATTTACTGAAAAACCCGCATTACACGAAATGCACAGTGTAGTACATAGTATATGAGTGAGTTGCACTGAAAAACTTAGAATATAAGAAACGCACAGTGTAGTACATAGAATATGAGTGAGTTGCACTGAAAAACTTAGAATATAAGAAACGCACAGTGTAGTACATAGTATATGACTGAGTTGCACTGAAAAACTTAGAATATAAGAAACGCACAGTGTAGTACATAGTATATGAGTGAGTTGCACTGAAAAACTTAGAATATAAGAAACACACAGTGTAGTACATAGTATATGAGTGAGTTGCACTGAAAAACTTAGAATATAAGAAACGCACAGTTTAGTACATAGTATATGAGTGAGTTGCACTGAAAAACTTAGAATTTACTGAAAAACCCGCATTACAGGAAATGTACAGTGTAGTACATAGTATATGAGTGAGTTGCACTGAAAAACTTAGAATATAAGAAACGCACAGTGTAGTACATAGTATATGAGTGAGTTGCACTGAAAAACTTAGAATATAAGAAACGCACAGTGTAGTACATAGTATATGAGTGAGTTGCACTGAAAAACTTAGAATATAAGAAACGCACAGTGTAGTACATAGTATATGAGTGAGTTGCACTGAAAAACTTAGAATATAAGAAACGCACAGTGTAGTACATAGTATATGAGTGAGTTGCACTGTAAAACTTAGAATATAAGAAACGCACAGTGTAGTACATAGTATATGAGTGAGTTGCACGAAAAACTTAGAATATAAGAAACGCACAGTGTAGTACATAGTATATGAGTGAGTTGCACTGAAAAACTTAGAATATAAGAAACGCACAGTGTAGTACATAGTATATGAGTGAGTTGCACTGAAAAACTTAGAATATAAGAAACGCACAGTGTAGTACATAGTATATGAGTGAGTTGCACTGAAAACCTTAGAATATAAGAAACGCACAGTGTAGTACATAGTATATGAGTGAGTTGCACTGAAAAACTTAGAATATAAGAAACGCACAGTGTAGTACATAGTATATGAGTGAGTTGCACTGAAAAACTTAGAATATAAGAAACGCACAGTGTAGTACATAGTATATGAGTGAGTTGCACTGAAAAACTTAGAATATAAGAAACGCACAGTGTAGTACATAGTATATGAGTGAGTTGCACTGAAAAACTTAGAATATAAGAAACGCACAGTGTAGTACATAGTATATGAGTGAGTTGCACTGAAAAACTTAGAATATAAGAAACACACAGTGTAGTACATAGTATATGAGTGAGTTGCACTGAAAAACTTAGAATTTACTGAAAAACCCGCATTACACGAAATGCACAGTGTAGTACATAGTATATGAGTGAGTTGCAATGAAAAACTTAGAATATAAGAACCGCACAGTGTAGTACATAGTATATGAGTGAGTTGCACTGAAAAACTTAGAATATAAGAAACGCACAGTGTAGTACATAGTATATGAGTGAGTTGCACTGAAAAACTTAGAATATAAGAAACGCACAGTGTAGTACATAGTATATGAGTGAGTTGCACTGAAAAACTTAGAATATAAGAAACGCACAGTGTAGTACATAGTATATGAGTGAGTTGCACTGTAAAACTTAGAATATAAGAAACGCACAGTGTAGTACATAGTATATGAGTGAGTTGCACGAAAAACTTAGAATATAAGAAACGCACAGTGTAGTACATAGTATATGAGTGAGTTGCACTGAAAAACTTAGAATATAAGAAACACACAGTGTAGTACATAGTATATGAGTGAGTTGCACTGAAAAACTTAGAATATAAGAAACGCACAGTGTAGTACATAGTATATGAGTGAGTTGCACTGAAAAACTTAGAATATAAGAAACGCACAGTGTAGTACATAGTATATGAGTGAGTTGCACTGAAAAACTTAGAATATAAGAAACGCACAGTGTAGTACATAGTATATGAGTGAGTTGCACTGAAAAACTTAGAATTTAAGAAACGCACAGTGTAGTACATAGTATAGGAGTGAGTTGCACTGAAAAACTTAGAATTTAAGAAACGCACAGTGTAGTACATAGTATATGAGTGAGTTGCACTGAAAAACTTAGAATATAAGAAACGCACAGTGTAGTACATAGTATATGAGTGAGTTGCACTGAAAAACTTAGAATATAAGAAACGCACAGTGTAGTACATAGTATACGAGTGAGTTGCACTGAAAAACTTAGAATTTACTGAAAAACCCGCATTACACGAAATGCACAGTGTAGTACATAGTATATGAGTGAGTTGCACTGAAAAACTTAGAATATAAGAAACGCACAGTGTAGTACATAGAATATGAGTGAGTTGCACTGAAAAACTTAGAATATAAGAAACGCACAGTGTAGTACATAGTATATGAGTGAGTTGCACTGAAAAACTTAGAATATAAGAAACGCACAGTGTAGTACATAGTATATGAGTGAGTTGCACTGAAAAACTTAGAATATAAGAAACGCACATTGTAGTACATAGTATATGAGTGAGTTGCACTGAAAAACTTAGAATATAAGAAACGCACAGTGTAGTACATAGTATATGAGTGAGTTGCACTGAAAAACTAAGAATATAAGAAACGCACAGTATAGTACATAGTATATGAGTGAGTTGCACTGAAAAACTTAGAATATAAGAAACGCACAGTGTAGTACATAGTATATGAGTGAGTTGCACTGAAAAACTTAGAATATAAGAAACGCACAGTGTAGTACATAGTATATGAGTGAGTTGCACTGAAAAACTTAGAATATAAGAAACGCACAGTGTAGTACATAGTATATGAGTGAGTTGCACTGAAAAACTTAGAATATAAGAAACGCACAGTGTAGTACATAGTATATGAGTGAGTTGCACTGAAAAACTTAGAATATAAGAAACGCACAGTGTAGTACATAGTATATGAGTGAGTTGCACTGAAAAACTTAGAATATAAGAAACGCACAGTGTAGTACATAGTATATGAGTGAGTTGCACTGAAAAACTTAGAATATAAGAAACGCACATTGTAGTACATAGTATATGAGTGAGTTGCACTGAAAAACTTAGAATATAAGAAACGCACAGTGTAGTACATAGTATATGAGTGAGTTGCACTGAAAAACTTAGAATATAAGAAACGCACAGTGTAGTACATAGTATATGAGTGAGTTGCACTGAAAAACTTATAATTTACAGAAAAACCAGCATTACACGAAATGCACAGTGTAGTACATAGTATATGAGTGAGTTGCACTGAAAAACTTAGAATATAAGAAACGCACAGTGTAGTACATCGTATATGAGTGAGTTGCACTGAAAAACTTAGAATATAAGAAACGCACAGTGTAGTACATAGTATATGAGTGAGTTGCACTGACAAACTTAGAATATAAGAAACGCACAGTGTAGTACATAGTATATGAGTGAGTTGCACTGAAAAACTTAGAATATAAGAAACGCACAGTGTAATACATAGTATATGAGTGAGTTGCACTGAAAAACTTAGAGTATAAGAAGCGCACAGTGTAGTACGTAGTATATGAGTGAGTTGCACTGAAAAACTTAGAATATAAGAAACGCACAGTGTAGTACATAGTATATGAGTGAGTTGCACTGAAAAACTTAGAATATAAGAAACGCACAGTGTAGTACATAGTATATGAGTGAGTTGCACTGAAAAACTTAGAATATAAGAAACGCACAGTGTAGTACATAGTATATGAGTGAGTTGCACTGAAAAACTTAGAATATAAGAAACGCACAGTGTAGTACATAGTATATGAGTGAGTTGCACTGAAAAACTTAGAATATAAGAAACGCACAGTGTAGTACATAGTATATGAGTGAGTTGCACTGAAAAACTTAGAATATAAGAAACGCATAGTGTAGTACATAGTATATGAGTGAGTTGCACTGAAAAACTTAGAATTTACTGAAAAACCGGCATTACACGAAATGCACAGTGTAGTACATAGTATATGAGTGAGTTGCACTGAAAAACTTAGAATATAAGAAACGCACAGTGTAGCACATAGTATATGAGTGAGTTGCACTGAAAAATTTAGAATATAAGAAACGCACAGTGTAGTACATAGTATATGAGTGAGTTGCACTGAAAAACTTAGAATATAAGAAACGCACATTGTAGTACATAGTATATGAGTGAGTTGCACTGAAAAACATAGAATATAAGAAACGCACAGTGTAGTACATAGTATATGAGTGAGTTGCACTGAAAAACTAAGAATATAAGAAACGCACAGTATAGTACATAGTATATGAGTGAGTTGCACTGAAAAACTTAAAATATAAGAAACGCACAGTGTAGTACATAGTATATGAGTGAGTTGCACTGAAAAACTTAGAATATAAGAAACGCACAGTGTAGTACATAGTATATGAGTGAGTTGCACTGAAAAACTTAGAATATAAGAAACGCACAGTGTAGTACATAGTATATGAGTGAGTTGCACTGAAAAACTTAGAATATAAGAAACGCACAGTGTAGTACATAGTATATGAGTGAGTTGCACTGAAAAACTTAGAATATAAGAAACGCACAGTGTAGTACATAGTATATGAGTGAGTTGCACTGAAAAACTTAGAATTTAAGAAACGCACAGTGTAGTACATAGTATATGAGTGAGTTGCACTGAAAAACTTAGAATATAAGAAACGCACAGTGTAGTACATAGTATATGAGTGAGTTGCACTGAAAAACTTAGAATATAAGAAACACACAGTGTAGTACATAGTATATGAGTGAGTTGCACTCAAAAACTTAGAATATAAGAAACGCACAGTGTAGTACATAGTATATGAGTGAGTTGCACTGAAAAACTTAGAATTTAAGAAACGCACAGTGTAGTACATAGTATATGAGTGAGTTGCACTGAAAAACGTAGAATATAAGAAACGCACAGTGTAGTACAAAGTATATGAGTGAGTTGCACTGAAAAACTTATAATATAAGAAACGCACAGTGTAGTACATAGTATATGAGTGAGTTGCACTGAAAAACTTAGAATATAAGAAACGCACAGTGTAGTACATAGTATATGAGTGAGTTGCACTGAAAAACTTAGAATATAAGAAACGCACAGTGTAGTACATAGTAAGTGAGTTGCACTGAATAACTTAGAATTTACTGAAAAACCCGCATTACACGAAATGCACAGTATAGTACATAGTATATGAGTGAGTTGCACTGAAAAACTTAGAATTTAAGAAACGCACAGTGTAGTACATAGTATATGAGTGAGTTGCACTGAAAAACGTAGAATATAAGAAACGCACAGTGTAGTACAAAGTATATGAGTGAGTTGCACTGAAAAACTTATAATATAAGAAACGCACAGTGTAGTTCATAGTATATGAGTGAGTTGCACTGAAAAACTTAGAATATAAGAAACGCACAGTGTAGTACATAGTATATGAGTGAGTTGCACTGAAAAACTTAGAATATAAGAAACGCACAGTGTAGTACATAATATATGAGTGAGTTGCACTGAAAAACTTAGAATATAAGAAACGCACAGTGTAGTACATAGTATATGAGTGAGTTGCACTGAAAAACTTAGAATATAAGAAACGCACAGTATAGTACATAGTATATGAATGAGTTGCACTGAAAAACTTAGAATTTACTGAAAAACCCGCATTACACGAAATGCACAGTGTAGTACATAGTATATGAGTGAGTTGCCCTGAAAAACTTAGAATATAAGAAACGCACAGTGTAGTACATAGTATATGAGTGAGTTGCACTGAAAAACTTAGAATATAAGAAACGCACAGTGTAGTACATAGTATATGAGTGAGTTGCCCTGAAAAACTTAGAATATAAGAAACGCACAGTGTAGTACATAGTATATGAGTGAGTTGCACTGAAAAACTTAGAATATAAGAAACGCACAGTGTAGTACATAGTATATGAGTGAGTTGCACTGAAAAACTTAGAATATAAGAAACGCACAGTGTAGTACATAGTATATGAGTGAGTTGCACTGAAAAACTTAGAATATAAGAAACGCACAGTGTAGTACATAGTATATGAGTGAGTTGCACTGAAAAACTTAGAATATAAGAAACGCACACTGTAGTACATAGTATATGAGTGAGTTGCACTGAAAAACTTAGAATATAAGAAACGCACAGTGTAGTACATAGTATATGAGTGAGTTGCACTGAAAAACTTAGAATATAAGAAACGCACAGTGTAGTACATAGTATATGAGCGAGTTGCACTGAAAAACTTAGAATATAAGAAACGCACAGTGTAGTACATAGTATATGAGAGAGTTGCACTGAAAAACTTAGAATATAAGAAACGCACAGTGTAGTACATAGTATATGAGTGAGTTGCACTGAAAAACTTAGAATATAAGAAACGCACAGTGTAGTACATAGTATATGAGTGAGTTGCACTGAAAAACTTAGAATATAAGAAACGCACAGAGTAATACATAGTATATGAGTGAGTTGCACTGAAAAACTTAGATTATAAGAAACGCACAGTGTAGTACATTGTATATGAGTGAGTTGCACTGAAAAACTTAGAATTTAAGAAACGCACAGTGTAGTACATAATATATGAGTGAGTTGCACTGAAAAACTTAGAATATAAGAAACGCACAGTGTAGTACAAAGTATATGAGTGAGTTGCACTGAAAAACTTAGAATATAAGAAACGCACAGTGTAGTACATAGTATATGAGCGAGTTGCACTGAAAAACTTAGAATATAAGAAACGCACAGTGTAGTACATAGTATATGAGTGAGTTGCACTGAAAAACTTAGAATATAAGAAACGCACAGTGTAGTACATAGTATATGAGTGAGTTGCCCTGAAAAACTTAGAATATAAGAAACGCACAGTGTAGTACATAGTATATGAGTGAGTTGCACTGAAAAACTTAGAATTTACAGAAAAACCCGCATTACACGAAATGCACAGTGTAGTACATAGTATATGAGTGAGTTGCACTGAAAAACTTAGAATATAAGAAACGCACAGTGTAGTACATAGTATATGAGTGAGTTGCACTGAAAAACTTAGAATATAAGAAACGCACAGTGTAATACATAGTATATGAGTGAGTTGCACTGAAAAACGTAGAATATAAGAAACGCACAGTGTAGTACATAGTATATGAGTGAGTTGCACTGAAAAACTTAGAATATAAGAAACGCACAGTGTAGTACATGGTATATGAGTGAGTTGCACTGAAAAACTTAGAATTTAAGAAACGCACAGTGTAGTACATAGTATATGAGTGAGTTGCACTGAAAAACTTAGAATATAAGAAACACACAGTGTAGTACATAGTATATGAGTGAGTTGCACTCAAAAACTTAGAATATAAGAAACGCACAGTGTAGTACATAGTATATGAGTGAGTTGCACTGAAAAACTTAGAATTTAAGAAACGCACAGTGTAGTACATAGTATATGAGTGAGTTGCACTGAAAAACGTAGAATATAAGAAACGCACAGTGTAGTACAAAGTATATGAGTGAGTTGCACTGAAAAACTTATAATATAAGAAACGCACAGTGTAGTACATAGTATATGAGTGAGTTGCACTGAAAAACTTAGAATATAAGAAACGCACAGTGTAGTACATAGTATATGAGTGAGTTGCACTGAAAAACTTAGAATATAAGAAACGCACAGTGTAGTACATAGTAAGTGAGTTGCACTGAATAACTTAGAATTTACTGAAAAACCCGCATTACACGAAATGCACAGTGTAGTACATAGTATATGAGTGAGTTGCACTGAAAAACTTAGAATTTAAGAAACGCACAGTGTAGTACATAGTATATGAGTGAGTTGCACTGAAAAACGTAGAATATAAGAAACGCACAGTGTAGTACAAAGTATATGAGTGAGTTGCACTGAAAAACTTATAATATAAGAAACGCACAGTGTAGTTCATAGTATATGAGTGAGTTGCACTGAAAAACTTAGAATATAAGAAACGCACAGTGTAGTACATAGTATATGAGTGAGTTGCACTGAAAAACTTAGAATATAAGAAACGCACAGTGTAGTACATAATATATGAGTGAGTTGCACTGAAAAACTTAGAATATAAGAAACGCACAGTGTAGTACATAGTATATGAGTGAGTTGCACTGAAAAACTTAGAATATAAGAAACGCACAGTATAGTACATAGTATATGAATGAGTTGCACTGAAAAACTTAGAATTTACTGAAAAACCCGCATTACACGAAATGCACAGTGTAGTACATAGTATATGAGTGAGTTGCACTGAAAAACTTAGAATATAAGAAACGCACAGTGTAGTACATAGTATATGAGTGAGTTGCACTGAAAAACTTAGAATATAAGAAACGCACAGTGTAGTACATAGTATATGAGTGAGTTGCACTGAAAAACTTAGAATATAAGAAACGCACAGTGTAGTACATAGTATATGAGTGAGTTGCACTGAAAAACTTAGAATATAAGAAACGCACAGTGTAGTACATAGTATATGAGTGAGTTGCACTGAAAAACTTAGAATATAAGAAACGCACAGTGTAGTACATAGTATATGAGTGAGTTGCACTGAAAAACTTAGAATATAAGAAACGCACAGTGTAGTACATAGTATATGAGTGAGTTGCACTGAAAAACTTAGAATATAAGAAACGCACACTGTAGTACATAGTATATGAGTGAGTTGCACTGAAAAACTTAGAATATAAGAAACGCACAGTGTAGTACATAGTATATGAGTGAGTTGCACTGAAAAACTTAGAATATAAGAAACGCACAGTGTAGTACATAGTATATGAGCGAGTTGCACTGAAAAACTTAGAATATAAGAAACGCACAGTGTAGTACATAGTATATTAGCGAGTTGCACTGAAAAACTTAGAATATAAGAAACGCACAGTGTAGTACATAGTATATGAGTGAGTTGCACTGAAAAACTTAGAATATAAGAAACGCACAGTGTAGTACATAGTATATGAGTGAGTTGCACTGAAAAACTTAGAATATAAGAAACGCACAGTGTAGTACATAGTATATGAGTGAGTTGCACTGAAAAACTTAGAATTTACTGAAAAACCCGCATTACACGAAATGCACAGTGTAGTACATAGTATATGAGTGAGTTGCACTGAAAAACTTAGAATATAAGAAACGCACAGAGTAGTACATAGTATATGAGTGAGTTGCACTGAAAAACTTAGAATATAAGAAACGCACAGTGTAGTACATTGTATATGAGTGAGTTGCACTGAAAAACTTAGAATTTAAGAAACGCACAGTGTAGTACATAGTATATGAGTGAGTTGCACTGAAAAACTTAGAATATAAGAAACGCACAGTGTAGTACAAAGTATATGAGTGAGTTGCACTGAAAAACTTAGAATATAAGAAACGCACAGTGTAGTACATAGTATATGAGTGAGTTGCACTGAAAAACTTAGAATATAAGAAACGCACAGTGTAGTACATAGTATATGAGTGAGATGCCCTGAAAAACTTAGAATATAAGAAACGCACAGTGTAGTACATAGTATATGAGTGAGTTGCACTGAAAAACTTAGAATTTACTGAAAAACCCGCATTACACGAAATGCACAGTGTAGTACATAGTATATGAGTGAGTTGCACTGAAAAACTTAGAATATAAGAAACGCACAGTGTAGTACATAGTATATGAGTGAGTTGCACTGAAAAACTTAGAATATAAGAAACGCACAGTGTAGTACATAGTATATGAGTGAGTTGCACTGAAAAACTTAGAATATAAGAAACGCACAGTGTAGTACATAGTATATGAGTGAGTTGCACTGAAAAACTTAGAATATAAGAAACGCACAGTGTAGTACATAGTATATGAGTGAGTTGCACTGAAAAACTTAGATTATAAGAAACGCACAGTGTAGTACATAGTATATGAGTGAGTTGCACTGAAAAACTTAGAATATAAGAAACGCACAGTGTAGTACATAGTATATGAGTGAGTTGCACTGAAAAACTTAGAATATAAGAAACGCACAGTGTAGTACATAGTATATGTGTGAGTTTCACTGAAAAACATAGAATATAAGAAACGCACAGTGTAGTACATAGTATATGAGTGAGTTGCACTGAAAAACTTAGAATTTACTGAAAAACCCGCATTACAGGAAATGCACAGTGTAGTACATAGTATATGAGTGAGTTGCACTGAAAAACTTAGAATATAAGAAACGCACAGTGTAGTATATAGTATATGAGTGAGTTGCACTGAAAAACTTAGAAAATAAGAAACTCACAGTGTAGTACATAGTATATGAGTGAGTTGCACTGAAAAACTTAGAATATAAGAAACGCACAGTGTAGTACATAGTATATGAGTGAGTTGCACTGAAAAACTTAGAATTTATTGAAAAACCCGCATTACACGAAATGCACAGTGTAGTACATAGTATATGAGTGACTTGCACTGAAAAACTTAGAATATAAGAAACGCACAGTGTAGTACATGGTATATGAGTGAGTTGCACTGAAAAACTTAGAAAATAAGAAACGCACAGTTTAGTACATACTATATGTGTGAGTTGCACTGAAAAACTTAGAATATAAGAAACGAACAGTGTAGTACATAGTATATGAGTGAGTTGCACTGAAAAACTTAGAAAATAAGAAACGCACAGTGTAGTACATAGTATATGAGTGAGTTGCACTGAAAAACTTAGATTATAAGAAACGCACAGTGTAGTACATAGTATATGAGTGAGTTGCACTGAAAAACTTAGAATATAAGAAACGCACAGTGTAGTACATAGTATATGAGTGAGTTGCACTGAAAAACTTAGAATATAAGAAACGCACAGTGTAGTACATAGTATATGAGTGAGTTTCACTGAAAAACATAGAATATAAGAAACGCACAGTGTAGTACATAGTATATGAGTGAGTTGCACTGAAAAACTTAGAATTTACTGAAAAACCCGCATTACAGGAAATGCACAGTGTAGTACATAGTATATGAGTGAGTTGCACTGAAAAACTTAGAATATAAGAAACGCACAGTGTAGTACATAGTATATGAGTGAGTTGCACTGAAAAACTTAGAATATAAGAAACGCACAGTGTAATACATAGTATATGAGTGAGTTGCACTGAAAAACGTAGAATATAAGAAACGCACAGTGTAGTACATAGTATATGAGTGAGTTGCACTGAAAAACTTAGAATATAAGAAACGCACAGTGTACTACATGGTATATGAGTGAGTTGCACTGAAAAACTTAGAATTTAAGAAACGCACAGTGTAGTACATAGTATATGAGTGAAGTGCACTGAAAAACTTAGAATATAAATAACACACAGTGTAGTACATAGTATATGAGTGAGTTGCACTCAAAAACTTAGAATATAAGAAACGCACAGTGTAGTACATAGTATATGAGTGAGTTGCACTGAAAAACTTAGAATTTAAGAAACGCACAGTGTAGTACATACTATATGAGTGAGTTGCACTGAAAAACGTAGAATATAAGAAACGCACAGTGTAGTACAAAGTATATGAGTGAGTTGCACTGAAAAACTTATAATATAAGAAACGCACAGTGTAGTACATAGTATATGAGTGAGTTGCACTGAAAAACTTAGAATATAAGAAACGCACAGTGTAGTACATAGTATATGAGTGAGTTGCACTGAAAAACTTAGAATATAAGAAACGCACAGTGTAGTACATAGTAAGTGAGTTGCACTGAATAACTTAGAATTTACTGAAAAACCCGCATTACACGAAATGCACAGTGTAGTACATAGTATATGAGTGAGTTGCACTGAAAAACTTAGAATTTAAGAAACGCACAGTGTAGTACATAGTATATGAGTGAGTTGCACTGAAAAACGTAGAATATAAGAAACGCACAGTGTAGTACAAAGTATATGAGTGAGTTGCACTGAAAAACTTATAATATAAGAAACGCACAGTGTAGTTCATAGTATATGAGTGAGTTGCACTGAAAAACTTAGAATATAAGAAACGCACAGTGTAGTACATAGTATATGAGTGAGTTGCACTGAAAAACTTAGAATATAAGAAACGCACAGTGTAGTACATAATATATGAGTGAGTTGCACTGAAAAACTTAGAATATAAGAAACGCACAGTGTAGTACATAGTATATGAGTGAGTTGCACTGAAAAACTTAGAATATAAGAAACGCACAGTATAGTACATAGTATATGAATGAGTTGCACTGAAAAACTTAGAATTTACTGAAAAACCCGCATTACACGAAATGCACAGTGTAGTACATAGTATATGAGTGAGTTGCACTGAAAAACTTAGAATATAAGAAACGCACAGTGTAGTACATAGTATATGAGTGAGTTGCACTGAAAAACTTAGAATATAAGAAACGCACAGTGTAGTACATAGTATATGAGTGAGTTGCACTGAAAAACTTAGAATATAAGAAACGCACAGTGTAGTACATAGTATATGAGTGAGTTGCACTGAAAAACTTAGAATATAAGAAACGCACAGTGTAGTACATAGTATATGAGTGAGTTGCACTGAAAAACTTAGAATATAAGAAACGCACAGTGTAGTACATAGTATATGAGTGAGTTGCACTGAAAAACTTAGAATATAAGAAACGCACAGTGTAGTACATAGTATATGAGTGAGTTGCACTGAAAAACTTAGAATATAAGAAACGCACACTGTAGTACATAGTATATGAGTGAGTTGCACTGAAAAACTTAGAATATAAGAAACGCACAGTGTAGTACATAGTATATGAGTGAGTTGCACTGAAAAACTTAGAATATAAGAAACGCACAGTGTAGTACATAGTATATGAGCGAGTTGCACTGAAAAACTTAGAATATAAGAAACGCACAGTGTAGTACATAGTATATTAGCGAGTTGCACTGAAAAACTTAGAATATAAGAAACGCACAGTGTAGTACATAGTATATGAGTGAGTTGCACTGAAAAACTTAGAATATAAGAAACGCACAGTGTAGTACATAGTATATGAGTGAGTTGCACTGAAAAACTTAGAATATAAGAAACGCACAGTGTAGTACATAGTATATGAGTGAGTTGCACTGAAAAACTTAGAATTTACTGAAAAACCCGCATTACACGAAATGCACAGTGTAGTACATAGTATATGAGTGAGTTGCACTGAAAAACTTAGAATATAAGAAACGCACAGAGTAGTACATAGTATATGAGTGAGTTGCACTGAAAAACTTAGAATATAAGAAACGCACAGTGTAGTACATTGTATATGAGTGAGTTGCACTGAAAAACTTAGAATTTAAGAAACGCACAGTGTAGTACATAGTATATGAGTGAGTTGCACTGAAAAACTTAGAATATAAGAAACGCACAGTGTAGTACAAAGTATATGAGTGAGTTGCACTGAAAAACTTAGAATATAAGAAACGCACAGTGTAGTACATAGTATATGAGTGAGTTGCACTGAAAAACTTAGAATATAAGAAACGCACAGTGTAGTACATAGTATATGAGTGAGATGCCCTGAAAAACTTAGAATATAAGAAACGCACAGTGTAGTACATAGTATATGAGTGAGTTGCACTGAAAAACTTAGAATTTACTGAAAAACCCGCATTACACGAAATGCACAGTGTAGTACATAGTATATGAGTGAGTTGCACTGAAAAACTTAGAATATAAGAAACGCACAGTGTAGTACATAGTATATGAGTGAGTTGCACTGAAAAACTTAGAATATAAGAAACGCACAGTGTAGTACATAGTATATGAGTGAGTTGCACTGAAAAACTTAGAATATAAGAAACGCACAGTGTAGTACATAGTATATGAGTGAGTTGCACTGAAAAACTTAGAATATAAGAAACGCACAGTGTAGTACATAGTATATGAGTGAGTTGCACTGAAAAACTTAGAATATAAGAAACGCACAGTGTAGTACATAGTATATGAGTGAGTTGCACTGAAAAACTTAGATTATAAGAAACGCACAGTGTAGTACATAGTATATGAGTGAGTTGCACTGAAAAACTTAGAATATAAGAAACGCACAGTGTAGTACATAGTATATGAGTGAGTTGCACTGAAAAACTTAGAATATAAGAAACGCACAGTGTAGTACATAGTATATGAGTGAGTTTCACTGAAAAACATAGAATATAAGAAACGCACAGTGTAGTACATAGTATATGAGTGAGTTGCACTGAAAAACTTAGAATTTACTGAAAAACCCGCATTACAGGAAATGCACAGTTTAGTACATAGTATATGAGTGATTTGCACTGAAAAACTTAGAATATAAGAAACGCACAGTGTAGTACATAGTATATGAGTGAGTTGCACTGAAAAACTTAGAAAATAAGAAACTCACAGTGTAGTACATAGTATATGAGTGAGTTGCACTGAAAAACTTAGAATATAAGAAACGCACAGTGTAGTACATAGTATATGAGTGAGTTGCACTGAAAAACTTAGAATTTATTGAAAAACCCGCATTACACGAAATGCACAGTGTAGTACATAGTATATGAGTGACTTGCACTGAAAAACTTAGAATATAAGAAACGCACAGTGTAGTACATGGTATATGAGTGAGTTGCACTGAAAAACTTAGAAAATAAGAAACGCACAGTTTAGTACATACTATATGTATGAGTTGCACTGAAAAACTTAGAATATAAGAAACGAACAGTGTAGTACATAGTATATGAGTGAGTTGCACTGAAAAACTTAGAAAATAAGAAACGCACAGTGTAGTACATAGTATATGAGTGAGTTGCACTGAAAAACTTAGATTATAAGAAACGCACAGTGTAGTACATAGTATATGAGTGAGTTGCACTGAAAAACTTAGAATATAAGAAACGCACAGTGTAGTACATAGTATATGAGTGAGTTGCACTGAAAAACTTAGAATATAAGAAACGCACAGTGTAGTACATAGTATATGAGTGAGTTTCACTGAAAAACATAGAATATAAGAAACGCACAGTGTAGTACATAGTATATGAGTGAGTTGCACTGAAAAACTTAGAATTTACTGAAAAACCCGCATTACAGGAAATGCACAGTGTAGTACATAGTATATGAGTGAGTTGCACTGAAAAACTTAGAATATAAGAAACGCACAGTGTAGTACATAGTATATGAGTGAGTTGCACTGAAAAACTTAGAAAATAAGAAACTCACAGTGTAGTACATAGTATATGAGTGAGTTGCACTGAAAAACTTAGAATATAAGAAACGCACAGTGTAGTACATAGTATATGAGTGAGTTGCACTGAAAAACTTAGAATTTATTGAAAAACCCGCATTACACGAAATGCACAGTGTAGTACATAGTATATGAGTGACTTGCACTGAAAAACTTAGAATATAAGAAACGCACAGTGTAGTACATGGTATATGAGTGAGTTGCACTGAAAAACTTAGAAAATAAGAAACGCACAGTTTAGTACATACTATATGTGTGAGTTGCACTGAAAAACTTAGAATATAAGAAACGAACAGTGTAGTACATAGTATATGAGTGAGTTGCACTGAAAAACTTAGAAAATAAGAAACGCACAGTGTAGTACATAGTATATGAGTGAGTTGCACTAGAAAAACTTAGAATATAAGAAACGCACAGTGTAGTACATAGTATATGAGTGAGTTGCACTGAAAAACTTAGAATATAAGAAACGCACAGTGTAGTACATAGTATATGAGTGAGTTGCACTGAAAAACTTAGAATATAAGAAACGCACAGTGTATTACATAGTATATGAGTGAGTTGCACTGAAAAACTAAGAATTTACTGAAAAACCCGCATTACACGAAATGCACAGTGTAGTACATAGTATATGAGTGAGTTGCACTGAAAAACTTAGAATATAAGAAACGCACAGTGTAGTACATAGTATATGAGTGAGTTGCACTGAAAAACTTAGAATTTACTGAAAAACCCGCATTACACGAAATGCACAGTGTAGTACATAGTATATGAGTGAGTTGCACTGAAAAACTTAGAATATAAGAAACGCACAGTGTAGTACATAGTATATGAGTGAGTTGCACTGAAAAACTTAGATATAAGAAACGCACAGTGTAGTACATAGTATATGAGTGATTGCACTGAAAAACTTAGAATATAAGAAACGCAAAGTGTACTACATAGTATATGAGTGAGTTGCACTGAAAAACTTAGAATTTACTGAAAAACCCGCATTACACGAAATGCACAGTGTAGTACATAGTATATGAGTGAGTTGCATTGAAAAACTTAGAATATAAGAAACGCACAGTGTAGTACATAGTATATGAGTGAGTTGCACTGAAAAACTTAGAATTTACTGAAAAACCCGCATTACACGAAATGCACAGTGTAGTACATAGTATAAGAGTGAGTTGCACTGAAAAACTTAGAATATAACAAACGCACAGTGTAGTACATAGTATATGAGTGAGTTGCACTGAAAAACTTAGAATATAAGAAACGCACAGTGTAGTACATAGTATATGAGTGAGTTGCACTGAAAAACTTAGAATTTACTGAAAAACCCGCATTACACGAAATGCACAGTGTAGTACATAGTATATGAGTGAGTTGTACTGAAAAACTTAGAATATAAGAAACGCACAGTGTAGTACATAGTATATGAGTGAGTTGCACTTAAAAACTTAGAATATAAGAAACGCACAGTGTAGTACATAGTATATGAGTGAGTTGCACTGGAAAACTTAGAATATAAGAAACGCACAGTGTAGTACATAGTATATGAGTGAGTTGCACTGAAAAACTTAGAATATAAGAAACGCGCAGTGTAGTACATAGTATATGAGTTAGTTACACTGAAAAACTTAGAATATAAGAAACGCACAGTGTAGTACATAGTATATGAGTGAGTTGCACTGAAAAACTTAGAATATAAGAAACGCACAGTGTAGTACATAGTATATGAGTGAGTTGCACTGAAAAACTTAGAATTTAAGAAACGCACAGTGTAGTACATAGTATATGAGTGAGTTGCACTGAAAAACTTAGAATATAAGAAACGCAAAGTGTAGTACAATGTATATGAGTGAGTTGCACTGAAAAACTTAGAATATAAGAAACGCACAGTGTAGTACATAGTATATGAGTGAGTTGCACTGAAAAACTTAGAATATAAGAAACGCACAGTGTAGTACATAGTATATGAGTGAGTTGCCCTGAAAAACTTAGAATATAAGAAACGCACAGTGTAGTACATAGTATATGAGTGAGTTGCACTGAAAAACTTAGAATTTACTGAAAAACCCGCATTACACGAAATGCACAGTGTAGTACATAGTATATGAGTGAGTTGCACTGAAAAACTTAGAATATAAGAAACGCACAGTGTAGTACATAGTATATGAGTGAGTTGCACTGAAAAACTTAGAATATAAGAAACGCACAGTGTAGTACATAGTATATGAGTGAGTTGCACTGAAAAACTTAGAATATAAGAAACGCACAGTGTAGTACATAGTATATGAGTGAGTTGCACTGAAAAACTTAGAATATAAGAAACGCACAGTGTAGTACATAGTATATGAGTGAGTTGCACTGAAAAACTTAGAATATAAGAAACGCACAGTATAGTACATAGTATATGAATGAGTTGCACTGAAAAACTTAGAATTTACTGAAAAACCCGCATTACACGAAATGCACAGTGTAGTACATAGTATATGAGTGAGTTGCACTGAAAAACTTAGAATATAAGAAACGCACAGTGTAGTACATAGTATATGAGTGAGTTGCACTGAAAAACTTAGAATTTATTGAAAAACCCGCATTACACGAAATGCACAGTGTAGTACATAGTATATGAGTGACTTGCACTGAAAAACTTAGAATATAAGAAACGCACAGTGTAGTACATGGTATATGAGTGAGTTGCACTGAAAAACTTAGAAAATAAGAAACGCACAGTTTAGTACATACTATATGTGTGAGTTGCACTGAAAAACTTAGAATATAAGAAACGAACAGTGTAGTACATAGTATATGAGTGAGTTGCACTGAAAAACTTAGAAAATAAGAAACGCACAGTGTAGTACATAGTATATGAGTGAGTTGCACTAGAAAAACTTAGAATATAAGAAACGCACAGTGTAGTACATAGTATATGAGTGAGTTGCACTGAAAAACTTAGAATATAAGAAACGCACAGTGTAGTACATAGTATATGAGTGAGTTGCACTGAAAAACTTAGAATATAAGAAACGCACAGTGTATTACACAGTATATGAGTGAGTTGCACTGAAAAACTAAGAATTTACTGAAAAACCCGCATTACACGAAATGCACAGTGTAGTACATAGTATATGAGTGAGTTGCACTGAAAAACTTAGAATATAAGAAACGCACAGTGTAGTACATAGTATATGAGTGAGTTGCACTGAAAAACTTAGAATTTACTGAAAAACCCGCATTACACGAAATGCACAGTGTAGTACATAGTATATGAGTGAGTTGCACTGAAAAACTTAGAATATAAGAAACGCACAGTGTAGTACATAGTATATGAGTGAGTTGCACTGAAAAACTTAGATATAAGAAACGCACAGTGTAGTACATAGTATATGAGTGATTGCACTGAAAAACTTAGAATATAAGAAACGCAAAGTGTACTACATAGTATATGAGTGAGTTGCACTGAAAAACTTAGAATTTACTGAAAAACCCGCATTACACGAAATGCACAGTGTAGTACATAGTATATGAGTGAGTTGCATTGAAAAACTTAGAATATAAGAAACGCACAGTGTAGTACATAGTATATGAGTGAGTTGCACTGAAAAACTTAGAATTTACTGAAAAACCCGCATTACACGAAATGCACAGTGTAGTACATAGTATAAGAGTGAGTTGCACTGAAAAACTTAGAATATAACAAACGCACAGTGTAGTACATAGTATATGAGTGAGTTGCACTGAAAAACTTAGAATATAAGAAACGCACAGTGTAGTACATAGTATATGAGTGAGTTGCACTGAAAAACTTAGAATTTACTGAAAAACCCGCATTACACGAAATGCACAGTGTAGTACATAGTATATGAGTGAGTTGTACTGAAAAACTTAGAATATAAGAAACGCACAGTGTAGTACATAGTATATGAGTGAGTTGCACTTAAAAACTTAGAATATAAGAAACGCACAGTGTAGTACATAGTATATGAGTGAGTTGCACTGGAAAACTTAGAATATAAGAAACGCACAGTGTAGTACATAGTATATGAGTGAGTTGCACTGAAAAACTTAGAATATAAGAAACGCGCAGTGTAGTACATAGTATATGAGTTAGTTACACTGAAAAACTTAGAATATAAGAAACGCACAGTGTAGTACATAGTATATGAGTGAGTTGCACTGAAAAACTTAGAATATAAGAAACGCACAGTGTAGTACATAGTATATGAGTGAGTTGCACTGAAAAACTTAGAATTTAAGAAACGCACAGTGTAGTACATAGTATATGAGTGAGTTGCACTGAAAAACTTAGAATATAAGAAACGCAAAGTGTAGTACAATGTATATGAGTGAGTTGCACTGAAAAACTTAGAATATAAGAAACGCACAGTGTAGTACATAGTATATGAGTGAGTTGCACTGAAAAACTTAGAATATAAGAAACGCACAGTGTAGTACATAGTATATGAGTGAGTTGCCCTGAAAAACTTAGAATATAAGAAACGCACAGTGTAGTACATAGTATATGAGTGAGTTGCACTGAAAAACTTAGAATTTACTGAAAAACCCGCATTACACGAAATGCACAGTGTAGTACATAGTATATGAGTGAGTTGCACTGAAAAACTTAGAATATAAGAAACGCACAGTGTAGTACATAGTATATGAGTGAGTTGCACTGAAAAACTTAGAATATAAGAAACGCACAGTGTAGTACATAGTATATGAGTGAGTTGCACTGAAAAACTTAGAATATAAGAAACGCACAGTGTAGTACATAGTATATGAGTGAGTTGCACTGAAAAACTTAGAATATAAGAAACGCACAGTGTAGTACATAGTATATGAGTGAGTTGCACTGAAAAACTTAGAATATAAGAAACGCACAGTATAGTACATAGTATATGAATGAGTTGCACTGAAAAACTTAGAATTTACTGAAAAACCCGCATTACACGAAATGCACAGTGTAGTACATAGTATATGAGTGAGTTGCACTGAAAAACTTAGAATATAAGAAACGCACAGTGTAGTACATAGTATATGAGTGAGATGCCCTGAAAAACTTAGAATATAAGAAACGCACAGTGTAGTACATAGTATATGAGTGAGTTGCACTGAAAAACTTAGAATTTACTGAAAAACCCGCATTACACGAAATGCACAGTGTAGTACATAGTATATGAGTGAGTTGCACTGAAAAACTTAGAATATAAGAAACGCACAGTGTAGTACATAGTATATGAGTGAGTTGCACTGAAAAACTTAGAATATAAGAAACGCACAGTGTAGTACATAGTATATGAGTGAGTTGCACTGAAAAACTTAGAATATAAGAAACGCACAGTGTAGTACATAGTATATGAGTGAGTTGCACTGAAAAACTTAGAATATAAGAAACGCACAGTGTAGTACATAGTATATGAGTGAGTTGCACTGAAAAACTTAGAATATAAGAAACGAACAGTGTAGTACATAGTATATGAGTGAGTTGCACTGAAAAACTTAGAAAATAAGAAACGCACAGTGTAGTACATAGTATATGAGTGAGTTGCACTGAAAAACTTAGATTATAAGAAACGCACAGTGTAGTACATAGTATATGAGTGAGTTGCACTGAAAAACTTAGAATATAAGAAACGCACAGTGTAGTACATAGTATATGAGTGAGTTGCACTGAAAAACTTAGAATATAAGAAACGCACAGTGTAGTACATAGTATATGAGTGAGTTTCACTGAAAAACATAGAATATAAGAAACGCACAGTGTAGTACATAGTATATGAGTGAGTTGCACTGAAAAACTTAGAATTTACTGAAAAACCCGCATTACAGGAAATGCACAGTGTAGTACATAGTATATGAGTGAGTTGCACTGAAAAACTTAGAATATAAGAAACGCACAGTGTAGTACATAGTATATGAGTGAGTTGCACTGAAAAACTTAGAAAATAAGAAACTCACAGTGTAGTACATAGTATATGAGTGAGTTGCACTGAAAAACTTAGAATATAAGAAACGCACAGTGTAGTACATAGTATATGAGTGAGTTGCACTGAAAAACTTAGAATTTATTGAAAAACCCGCATTACACGAAATGCACAGTGTAGTACATAGTATATGAGTGACTTGCACTGAAAAACTTAGAATATAAGAAACGCACAGTGTAGTACATGGTATATGAGTGAGTTGCACTGAAAAACTTAGAAAATAAGAAACGCACAGTTTAGTACATACTATATGTGTGAGTTGCACTGAAAAACTTAGAATATAAGAAACGAACAGTGTAGTACATAGTATATGAGTGAGTTGCACTGAAAAACTTAGAAAATAAGAAACGCACAGTGTAGTACATAGTATATGAGTGAGTTGCACTAGAAAAACTTAGAATATAAGAAACGCACAGTGTAGTACATAGTATATGAGTGAGTTGCACTGAAAAACTTAGAATATAAGAAACGCACAGTGTAGTACATAGTATATGAGTGAGTTGCACTGAAAAACTTAGAATATAAGAAACGCACAGTGTATTACATAGTATATGAGTGAGTTGCACTGAAAAACTAAGAATTTACTGAAAAACCCGCATTACACGAAATGCACAGTGTAGTACATAGTATATGAGTGAGTTGCACTGAAAAACTTAGAATATAAGAAACGCACAGTGTAGTACATAGTATATGAGTGAGTTGCACTGAAAAACTTAGAATTTACTGAAAAACCCGCATTACACGAAATGCACAGTGTAGTACATAGTATATGAGTGAGTTGCACTGAAAAACTTAGAATATAAGAAACGCACAGTGTAGTACATAGTATATGAGTGAGTTGCACTGAAAAACTTAGATATAAGAAACGCACAGTGTAGTACATAGTATATGAGTGATTGCACTGAAAAACTTAGAATATAAGAAACGCAAAGTGTACTACATAGTATATGAGTGAGTTGCACTGAAAAACTTAGAATTTACTGAAAAACCCGCATTACACGAAATGCACAGTGTAGTACATAGTATATGAGTGAGTTGCATTGAAAAACTTAGAATATAAGAAACGCACAGTGTAGTACATAGTATATGAGTGAGTTGCACTGAAAAACTTAGAATTTACTGAAAAACCCGCATTACACGAAATGCACAGTGTAGTACATAGTATAAGAGTGAGTTGCACTGAAAAACTTAGAATATAACAAACGCACAGTGTAGTACATAGTATATGAGTGAGTTGCACTGAAAAACTTAGAATATAAGAAACGCACAGTGTAGTACATAGTATATGAGTGAGTTGCACTGAAAAACTTAGAATTTACTGAAAAACCCGCATTACACGAAATGCACAGTGTAGTACATAGTATATGAGTGAGTTGTACTGAAAAACTTAGAATATAAGAAACGCACAGTGTAGTACATAGTATATGAGTGAGTTGCACTTAAAAACTTAGAATATAAGAAACGCACAGTGTAGTACATAGTATATGAGTGAGTTGCACTGGAAAACTTAGAATATAAGAAACGCACAGTGTAGTACATAGTATATGAGTGAGTTGCACTGAAAAACTTAGAATATAAGAAACGCGCAGTGTAGTACATAGTATATGAGTTAGTTACACTGAAAAACTTAGAATATAAGAAACGCACAGTGTAGTACATAGTATATGAGTGAGTTGCACTGAAAAACTTAGAATATAAGAAACGCACAGTGTAGTACATAGTATATGAGTGAGTTGCCCTGAAAAACTTAGAATATAAGAAACGCACAGTGTAGTACATAGTATATGAGTGAGTTGCACTGAAAAACTTAGAATTTACTGAAAAACCCGCATTACACGAAATGCACAGTGTAGTACATAGTATATGAGTGAGTTGCACTGAAAAACTTAGAATATAAGAAACGCACAGTGTAGTACATAGTATATGAGTGAGTTGCACTGAAAAACTTAGAATATAAGAAACGCACAGTGTAGTACATAGTATATGAGTGAGTTGCACTGAAAAACTTAGAATATAAGAAACGCACAGTGTAGTACATAGTATATGAGTGAGTTGCACTGAAAAACTTAGAATATAAGAAACGCACAGTGTAGTACATAGTATATGAGTGAGTTGCACTGAAAAACTTAGAATATAAGAAACGCACAGTATAGTACATAGTATATGAATGAGTTGCACTGAAAAACTTAGAATTTACTGAAAAACCCGGAAATACACGAAATGCACAGTGTAGTACATAGTATATGAGTGAGTTGCACTGAAAAACTTAGTATATAAGAAACGCACAGTGTAGTACATAGTATATGAGTGAGTTGCACTGAAAAACTTAGAATATAAGAAACGCACAGTGTAATACATAGTATATGAGTGAGTTGCACTGAAAAACTTAGAATATAAGAAACGCACAGTGTAGTATATAGTATATGAGTGAGTTGCACTGAAAAACTTAGAATATAAGAAACGCACAGTGTAATTCATGGTATATGAGTGAGTTGCACTGAAAAACTTAGAATATAAGAAACGCACAGTGTAGTACATGGTATATGAGTGAGTTGCACTGAAAAACTTAGAATTTAAGAAACGCACAGTGTAGTACATAGTATATGAGTGAGTTGCACTCAAAAACTTAGAATATAAGAAACGCACAGTGTAGTACATAGTATATGAGTGAGTTGCACTGAAAAACTTAGAATTTAAGAAACGCACAGTGTAGTACATAGTATATGAGTGAGTTGCACTGAAAAACGTAGAATATAAGAAACGCACAGTGTAGTACAAAGTATATGAGTGAGTTGCACTGAAAAACTTAGAATAGAAGAAACGCACAGTGTAGTACATAGTATATGAGTGAGTTTCACTGAAAAACATAGAATATAAGAAACGCACAGTGTAGTACATAGTATATGAGTGAGTTGCACTGAAAAACTTAGAATTTACTGAAAAACCCGCATTACAGGAAATGCACAGTGTAGTACATAGTATATGAGTGAGTTGCCCTGAAAAACTTAGAATATAAGAAACGCACAGTGTAGTACATAGTATATGAGTGAGTTGCACTGAAAAACTTAGAAAATAAGAAACTCACAGTGTAGTACATAGTATATGAGTGAGTTGCACTGAAAAACTTAGAATATAAGAAACGCACAGTGTAGTACATAGTATATGAGTGAGTTGCACTGAAAAACTTAGAATTTATTGAAAAACCCGCATTACACGAAATGCACAGTGTAGTACATAGTATATGAGTGAGTTGCACTGAAAAACTTAGAATATAAGAAACGCACAGTGTAGTACATGGTATATGAGTGAGTTGCACTGAAAAACTTAGAAAATAAGAAACGCACAGTTTAGTACATAGTATATGTGTGAGTTGCACTGAAAAACTTAGAATATAAGAAACGCACAGTGTAGTACATAGTATATGAGTGAGTTGCACTGAAAAACTTAGAATATAAGAAACGCACAGTGTATTACATAGTATATGAGTGAGTTGCACTGAAAAATTAAGAATTTACTGAAAAACCCGCATTACACGAAATGCACAGTGTAGTACATAGTATATGAGTGAGTTGCACTGAAAAACTTAGAATATAAGAAACGCACAGTGTAGTACATAGTATATGAGTGAGTTGCACTGAAAAACTTAGAATTTACTGAAAAACCTGCATTACACGAAATGCACAGTGTAGTACATAGTATATGAGTGAGTTGCACTGAAAAACTTAGAATATAAGAAACGCACAGTGTAGTACATAGTATATGAGTGAGTTGCACTGAAAAACTTAGATATAAGAAACGCACAGTGTAGTACATAGTATATGAGTGATTGCACTGAAAAACTTAGAATATAAGAAACGCAAAGTGTACTACATAGTATATGAGTGAGTTGCACTGAAAAACTTAGAATTTACTGAAAAACCCGCATTACACGAAATGCACAGTGTAGTACATAGTATATGAGTGAGTTGCATTGAAAAACTTAGAATATAAGAAACGCACAGTGTAGTACATAGTATATGAGTGAGTTGCACTGAAAAACTTAGAATTTACTGAAAAACTCGCATTACACGAAATGCACAGTGTAGTACATAGTATAAGAGTGAGTTGCACTGAAAAACTTAGAATATAAGAAACGCACAGTGTAGTACATAGTATATGAGTGAGTTGCACTGAAAAACTTAGAATATAAGAAACGCACAGTGTAGTACATAGTATATGAGTGAGTTGCACTGAAAATATTAAAATATAAGAAACGCACAGTGTAGTACATAGTATATGAGTGAGTTGCACTGAAAAACTTAGAATTTACTGAAAAACCCGCATTACACGAAATGCACAGTGTAGTACATAGTATATGAGTGAGTTGCACTGAAAAACTTCGAATATAAGAAACGCACAGTGTAGTACATAGTATATGAGTGAGTTGCACTGAAAAACTTAGAATATAAGAAACGCACAGTGTAGTACATAGTATATGAGTGAGTTGCACTGAAAAACTTAGAATATAAGAAACGCACAGTGTAGTACATAGTATATGAGTGAGTTGCACTGAAAAACTTAGAATATAATAAACGCACAGTATAGTACATAGTATATGAATGAGTTGCACTGAAAAACTTAGAATTTACTGAAAAACCCACATTACACGAAATGCACAGTGTAGTACATAGTATATGAGTGAGTTGCACTGAAAAACTTAGTATATAAGAAACGCACAGTGTAGTACATAGTATATGAGTGAGTTGCACTGAAAAACTTAGAATATAAGAAACGCACAGTGTAGTACATAGTATATGAGTGAGTTGCACTGAAAAACTTAGAATATAAGAAACGCACAGTGTAGTACATAGTATATGAGTGAGTTGCACTGAAAAACTTAGAATATAAGAAACGCACAGTGTAGTACCTAGTATATGAGTGAGTTGCACTGAAAAACTTAGAATATAAGAAACGCACAGTGTAATACATAGTATATGAGTGAGTTGCACTGAAAAACTTAGAATATAAGAAACGCACAGTGTAGTACATAGTATATGAGTGAGTTGCACTGAAAAACTTAGAATATAAGAAACGCACAGTGTAGTACATGGTATATGAGTGAGTTGCACTGAAAAACTTAGAATTTAAGAAACGCACAGTGTAGTACATAGTATATGAGTGAGTTGCACTCAAAAACTTAGAATATAAGAAACGCACAGTGTAGTACATAGTATATGAGTGAGTTGCACTCAAAAACTTAGAATATAAGAAACGCACAGTGTAGTACATAGTATATGAGTGAGTTGCACTGAAAAACTTAGAATTTAAGAAACGCACAGTGTAGTACATAGTATATGAGTGAGTTGCACTGAAAAACGTAGAATATAAGAAACGCACAGTGTAGTACAAAGTATATGAGTGAGTTGCACTGAAAAACATAGAATATAAAAAACGCACAGTGTAGTACATAGTATATGAGTGAGTTGCACTGAAAAACTTAGAATATAAGAAACGCACAGTGTAGTACATAGTATATGAGTGAGTTTCACTGAAAAACATAGAATATAAGAAACGCACAGTGTAGTACATAGTATATGAGTGAGTTGCACTGAAAAACTTAGAATTTACTGAAAAACCCGCATTACAGGAAATGCACAGTGTAGTACATAGTATATGAGTGAGTTGCACTGAAAAACTTAGAATATAAGAAACGCACAGTGTAGTACATAGTATATGAGTGAGTTGCACTGAAAAACTTAGAAAATAAGAAACTCACAGTGTAGTACATAGTATATGAGTGAGTTGCACTGAAAAACTTAGAAAATAAGAAACGCACAGTGTAGTACATAGTATATGAGTGAGTTGCACTAGAAAAACTTAGAATATAAGAAACGCACAGTGTAGTACATAGTATATGAGTGAGTTGCACTGAAAAACTTAGAATATAAGAAACGCACAGTGTAGTACATAGTATATGAGTGAGTTGCACTGAAAAACTTAGAATATAAGAAACGCACAGTGTAGTACATAGTATATGAGTGAGTTGCACTGAAAAACTTAGAATATAAGAAACGCACAGTGTAGTACATAGTATATGAGTGAGTTGCACTGAAAAACTTAGAATATAAGAAACGCACAGTGTAGTACATAGTATATGAGTGAGTTGCACTGAAAAACTTAGAATATAAGAAACGCACTGTGTAATACATAGTATATGAGTGAGTTGCACTGAAAAACTTAGAATATAAGAAACGCACAGTGTAGTACATAGTATATGAGTGAGTTGCACTGAAAAACTTAGAATATAAGAAACGCACAGTGTAGTACATGGTATATGAGTGAGTTGCTCTGAAAAACTTAGAATTTAAGAAACGCACAGTGTAGTACATAGTATATGAGTGAGTTGCACTGAAAAACTTAGAATATAAGAAACGCACAGTGTAGTACATAGTATATGAGTGAGTTGCACTGAAAAACTTAGAATATAAGAAACGCACAGTATAGTACATAGTATATGAATGAGTTGCACTGAAAAACTTAGAATTTACTGAAAAACCCGCATTACACGAAATGCACAGTGTAGTACATAGTATATGAGTGAGTTGCACTGAAAAACTTAGAATATAAGAAACGCACAGTGTAGTACATAGTATATGAGTGTGTTGCACTGAAAAACTTAGAATATAAGAAACGCACAGTGTAGTACATAGTATATGAGTGAGTTGCATTGAAAAACTTAGAATATAAGAAACGCACAGTGTAGTACATAGTATATGAGTGAGTTGCACTGAAAAACTTAGAATATAAGAAACGCACAGTGTAGTACATAGTATATGAGTGAGTTGCACTGAAAAACTTAGAATATAAGAAACGCACAGTGTAGTACATAGTATATGAGTGAGTTGCACTGAAAAACTTAGAATATAAGAAACGCACACTGTAGTACATAGTATATGAGTGAGTTGCACTGAAAAACTTATAATATAAGAAACGCACAGTGTAGTACATAGTATATGAGTGAGTTGCACTGAAAAACTTAGAATATAAGAAACGCACAGTGTAGAACATAGTATATGAGTGAGTTGCACTGAAAAACTTAGAATATAAGAAACGCACAGTGTAGTACATAGTAAGTGAGTTGCACTGAATAACCTAGAATTTACTGAAAAACCCGCATTACACGAAATGCACAGTGTAGTACATAGTATATGAGTGAGTTGCACTGAAAAACTTAGAATATAAGAAACGCACAGTGTAGTACATAGTATATGAGTGAGTTTCACTGAAAAACTTAGAATATAAGAAACGCACAGTGTAGTACATAGTATATGAGTGAGTTGCACTGAAAAACTTAGAATATAAGAAACGCACAGTGTAGTACATAATATATGAGTGAGTTGCACTGAAAAACTTAGAATATAAGAAACGCACAGTGTAGTACATAGTATATGAGTGAGTTGCACTGAAAAACTTAGAATATAAGAAACGCACAGTATAGTACATAGTATATGAATGAGTTGCACTGAAAAACTTAGAATTTACTGAAAAACCCGCATTACACGAAATGCACAGTGTAGTACATAGTATATGAGTGAGTTGCACTGAAAAACTTAGAATATAAGAAACGCACAGTGTAGTACATAGTATATGAGTGTGTTGCACTGAAAAACTTAGAATATAAGAAACGCACAGTGTAGTACATAGTATATGAGTGAGTTGCATTGAAAAACTTAGAATATAAGAAACGCACAGTGTAGTACATAGTATATGAGTGAGTTGCACTGAAAAACTTAGAATATAAGAAACGCACAGTGTAGTACATAGTATATGAGTGAGTTGCACTGAAAAACTTAGAATATAAGAAACGCACAGTGTAGTACATAGTATATGAGTGAGTTGCACTGAAAAACTTAGAATATAAGAAACGCACAGTGTAGTACATAGTATATGAGTGAGTTGCACTGAAAAACTTAGAATATAAGAAACGCACAGTGTAGTACATAGTATATGAGTGAGTTGCACTGAAAAACTTAGAATATAAGAAACGCACAGTGTAGTACATAGTATATGAGCGAGTTGCACTGAAAAACTTAGAATATAAGAAACGCACAGTGTAGTACATAGTATATGAGCGAGTTGCACTGAAAAACTTAGAATATAAGAAACGCACAGTGTAGTACATAGTATATGAGCGAGTTGCACTGAAAAACTTAGAATATAAGAAACGCACAGTGTAGTACATAGTATATGAGTGAGTTGCACTGAAAAACTTAGAATATAAGAAACGCACAGTGTAGTACATAGTATATGAGTGAGTTGCACTGAAAAACTTAGAATATAAGAAACGCACAGTGTAGTACATAGTATATGAGTGAGTTGCACTGAAAAACTTAGAATTTACTGAAAAACCCGCATTACACGAAATGCACAGTGTAGTACATAGTATATGAGTGAGTTGCACTGAAAAACTTAGAATATAAGAAACGCACAGTGTAGTACAAAGTATATGAGTGAGTTGCACTGAAAAACTTAGAATATAAGAAACGCACAGTGTAGTACATAGTATATGAGTGAGTTGCACTGAAAAACTTAGAATTTAAGAAACGCACAGTGTAGTACATAGTATATGAGTGAGTTGCACTGAAAAACTTAGAATATAAGAAACGCACAGTGTAGTACAAAGTATATGAGTGAGTTGCACTGAAAAACTTAGAATATAAGAAAGGCACAGTGTAGTACATAGTATATGAGTGAGTTGCACTGAAAAACTTAGAATATAAGAAACGCACAGTGTAGTACATAGTATATGAGTGAGTTGCCCTGAAAAACTTAGAATATAAGAAACGCACAGTGTAGTACATAGTATATGAGTGAGTTGCACTGAAAAACTTAGAATATAAGAAACGCACAGTGTAGTACATAGTATATGAGTGAGTTGCACTGAAAAACTTAGAATATAAGAAACGCACAGTGTAGTACATAGTATATGAGTGAGTTGCACTGAAAAACTTAGAATTTACTGAAAAACCCGCATTACACGAAATGCACAGTGTAGTACATAGTATATGAGTGAGTTGCACTGAAAAACTTAGTATATAAGAAACGCACAGTGTAGTACATAGTATATGAGTGAGTTGCACTGAAAACTTAGAATATAAGAAACGCACAGTGTAATACATAGTATATGAGTGAGTTGCACTGAAAAACTTAGAATATAAGAAACGCACAGTGTAGTATATAGTATATGAGTGAGTTGCACTGAAAAACTTAGAATATAAGAAACGCACAGTGTAGTACATGGTATATGAGTGAGTTGCACTGAAAAACTTAGAATATAAGAAACGCACAGTGTAGTACATGGTATATGAGTGAGTTGCACTGAAAAACTTAGAATTTAAGAAACGCACAGTGTAGTACATAGTATATGAGTGAGTTGCACTCAAAAACTTAGAATATAAGAAACGCACAGTGTAGTACATAGTATATGAGTGAGTTGCACTGAAAAACTTAGAATTTAAGAAACGCACAGTGTAGTACATAGTATATGAGTGAGTTGCACTGAAAAACGTAGAATATAAGAAACGCACAGTGTAGTACAAAGTATATGAGTGAGTTGCACTGAAAAACTTAGAATAGAAGAAACGCACAGTGTAGTACATAGTATATGAGTGAGTTTCACTGAAAAACATAGAATATAAGAAACGCACAGTGTAGTACATAGTATATGAGTGAGTTGCACTGAAAAACTTAGAATTTACTGAAAAACCCGCATTACAGGAAATGCACAGTGTAGTACATAGTATATGAGTGAGTTGCCCTGAAAAACTTAGAATATAAGAAACGCACAGTGTAGTACATAGTATATGAGTGAGTTGCACTGAAAAACTTAGAAAATAAGAAACTCACAGTGTAGTACATAGTATATGAGTGAGTTGCACTGAAAAACTTAGAATATAAGAAACGCACAGTGTAGTACATAGTATATGAGTGAGTTGCACTGAAAAACTTAGAATTTATTGAAAAACCCGCATTACACGAAATGCACAGTGTAGTACATAGTATATGAGTGAGTTGCACTGAAAAACTTAGAATATAAGAAACGCACAGTGTAGTACATGGTATATGAGTGAGTTGCACTGAAAAACTTAGAAAATAAGAAACGCACAGTTTAGTACATAGTATATGTGTGAGTTGCACTGAAAAACTTAGAATATAAGAAACGCACAGTGTAGTACATAGTATATGAGTGAGTTGCACTGAAAAACTTAGAATATAAGAAACGCACAGTGTATTACATAGTATATGAGTGAGTTGCACTGAAAAATTAAGAATTTACTGAAAAACCCGCATTACACGAAATGCACAGTGTAGTACATAGTATATGAGTGAGTTGCACTGAAAAACTTAGAATATAAGAAACGCACAGTGTAGTACATAGTATATGAGTGAGTTGCACTGAAAAACTTAGAATTTACTGAAAAACCTGCATTACACGAAATGCACAGTGTAGTACATAGTATATGAGTGAGTTGCACTGAAAAACTTAGAATATAAGAAACGCACAGTGTAGTACATAGTATATGAGTGAGTTGCACTGAAAAACTTAGATATAAGAAACGCACAGTGTAGTACATAGTATATGAGTGATTGCACTGAAAAACTTAGAATATAAGAAACGCAAAGTGTACTACATAGTATATGAGTGAGTTGCACTGAAAAACTTAGAATTTACTGAAAAACCCGCATTACACGAAATGCACAGTGTAGTACATAGTATATGAGTGAGTTGCATTGAAAAACTTAGAATATAAGAAACGCACAGTGTAGTACATAGTATATGAGTGAGTTGCACTGAAAAACTTAGAATTTACTGAAAAACTCGCATTACACGAAATGCACAGTGTAGTACATAGTATAAGAGTGAGTTGCACTGAAAAACTTAGAATATAAGAAACGCACAGTGTAGTACATAGTATATGAGTGAGTTGCACTGAAAAACTTAGAATATAAGAAACGCACAGTGTAGTACATAGTATATGAGTGAGTTGCACTGAAAATATTAGAATATAAGAAACGCACAGTGTAGTACATAGTATATGAGTGAGTTGCACTGAAAAACTTAGAATTTACTGAAAAACCCGCATTACACGAAATGCACAGTGTAGTACATAGTATATGAGTGAGTTGCACTGAAAAACTTCGAATATAAGAAACGCACAGTGTAGTACATAGTATATGAGTGAGTTGCACTGAAAAACTTAGAATATAAGAAACGCACAGTGTAGTACATAGTATATGAGTGAGTTGCACTGAAAAACTTAGAATATAAGAAACGCACAGTGTAGTACATAGTATATGAGTGAGTTGCACTGAAAAACTTAGAATATAATAAACGCACAGTATAGTACATAGTATATGAATGAGTTGCACTGAAAAACTTAGAATTTACTGAAAAACCCGCATTACAGGAAATGCACAGTGTAGTACATAGTATATGAGTGAGTTGCACTGAAAAACTTAGAATATAAGAAACGCACAGTGTAGTACATAGTATATGAGTGAGTTGCACTGAAAAACTTAGAAAATAAGAAACTCACAGTGTAGTACATAGTATATGAGTGAGTTGCACTGAAAAACTTAGAAAATAAGAAACGCACAGTGTAGTACATAGTATATGAGTGAGTTGCACTAGAAAAACTTAGAATATAAGAAACGCACAGTGTAGTACATAGTATATGAGTGAGTTGCACTGAAAAACTTAGAATATAAGAAACGCACAGTGTAGTACATAGTATATGAGTGAGTTGCACTGAAAAACTTAGAATATAAGAAACGCACAGTGTAGTACATAGTATATGAGTGAGTTGCACTGAAAAACTTAGAATATAAGAAACGCACAGTGTAGTACATAGTATATGAGTGAGTTGCACTGAAAAACTTAGAATATAAGAAACGCACAGTGTAGTACATAGTATATGAGTGAGTTGCACTGAAAAACTTAGAATATAAGAAACGCACTGTGTAATACATAGTATATGAGTGAGTTGCACTGAAAAACTTAGAATATAAGAAACGCACAGTGTAGTACATAGTATATGAGTGAGTTGCACTGAAAAACTTAGAATATAAGAAACGCACAGTGTAGTACATGGTATATGAGTGAGTTGCACTGAAAAACTTAGAATTTAAGAAACGCACAGTGTAGTACATAGTATATGAGTGAGTTGCACTGAAAAACTTAGAATATAAGAAACGCACAGTGTAGTACATAGTATATGAGTGAGTTGCACTCAAAAACTTAGAATATAAGAAACGCACAGTGTAGTACATAGTATATGAGTGAGTTGCACTGAAAAACTTAGAATTTAAGAAACGCACAGTGTAGTACATAGTATATGAGTGAGTTGCACTGAAAAACGTAGAATATAAGAAACGCACAGTGTAGTACAAAGTATATGAGTGAGTTGCACTGAAAAACTTATAATATAAGAAACGCACAGTGTAGTACATAGTATATGAGTGAGTTGCACTGAAAAACTTAGAATATAAGAAACGCACAGTGTAGTACATAGTATATGAGTGAGTTGCACTGAAAAACTTAGATATAAGAAACGCACAGTGTAGTACATAGTAAGTGAGTTGCACTGAATAACCTAGAATTTACTGAAAAACCCGCATTACACGAAATGCACAGTGTAGTACATAGTATATGAGTGAGTTGCACTGAAAAACTTAGAATATAAGAAACGCACAGTGTAGTACATAGTATATGAGTGAGTTGCACTGAAAAACTTAGAATATAAGAAACGCACAGTGTAGTACATAGTATATGAGTGAGTTGCACTGAAAAACTTAGAATATAAGAAACGCACAGTGTAGTACATAATATATGAGTGAGTTGCACTGAAAAACTTAGAATATAAGAAACGCACAGTGTAGTACATAGTATATGAGTGAGTTGCACTGAAAAACTTAGAATATAAGAAACGCACAGTATAGTACATAGTATATGAATGAGTTGCACTGAAAAACTTAGAATTTACTGAAAAACCCGCATTACACGAAATGCACAGTGTAGTACATAGTATATGAGTGAGTTGCACTGAAAAACTTAGAATATAAGAAACGCACAGTGTAGTACATAGTATATGAGTGTGTTGCACTGAAAAACTTAGAATATAAGAAACGCACAGTGTAGTACATAGTATATGAGTGAGTTGCATTGAAAAACGTAGAATATAAGAAACGCACAGTGTAGTACATAGTATATGAGTGAGTTGCACTGAAAAACTTAGAATATAAGAAACGCACAGTGTAGTACATAGTATATGAGTGAGTTGCACTGAAAAACTTAGAATATAAGAAACGCACAGTGTAGTACATAGTATATGAGTGAGTTGCACTGAAAAACTTAGAATATAAGAAACGCACACTGTAGTACATAGTATATGAGTGAGTTGCACTGAAAAACTTATAATATAAGAAACGCACAGTGTAGTACATAGTATATGAGTGAGTTGCACTGAAAAACTTAGAATATAAGAAACGCACAGTGTAGAACATAGTATATGAGTGAGTTGCACTGAAAAACTTAGAATATAAGAAACGCACAGTGTAGTACATAGTAAGTGAGTTGCACTGAATAACCTAGAATTTACTGAAAAACCCGCATTACACGAAATGCACAGTGTAGTACATAGTATATGAGTGAGTTGCACTGAAAAACTTAGAATATAAGAAACGCACAGTGTAGTACATAGTATATGAGTGAGTTTCACTGAAAAACTTAGAATATAAGAAACGCACAGTGTAGTACATAGTATATGAGTGAGTTGCACTGAAAAACTTAGAATATAAGAAACGCACAGTGTAGTACATAATATATGAGTGAGTTGCACTGAAAAACTTAGAATATAAGAAACGCACAGTGTAGTACATAGTATATGAGTGAGTTGCACTGAAAAACTTAGAATATAAGAAACGCACAGTATAGTACATAGTATATGAATGAGTTGCACTGAAAAACTTAGAATTTACTGAAAAACCCGCATTACACGAAATGCACAGTGTAGTACATAGTATATGAGTGAGTTGCACTGAAAAACTTAGAATATAAGAAACGCACAGTGTAGTACATAGTATATGAGTGTGTTGCACTGAAAAACTTAGAATATAAGAAACGCACAGTGTAGTACATAGTATATGAGTGAGTTGCATTGAAAAACTTAGAATATAAGAAACGCACAGTGTAGTACATAGTATATGAGTGAGTTGCACTGAAAAACTTAGAATATAAGAAACGCACAGTGTAGTACATAGTATATGAGTGAGTTGCACTGAAAAACTTAGAATATAAGAAACGCACAGTGTAGTACATAGTATATGAGTGAGTTGCACTGAAAAACTTAGAATATAAGAAACGCACAGTGTAGTACATAGTATATGAGTGAGTTGCACTGAAAAACTTAGAATATAAGAAACGCACAGTGTAGTACATAGTATATGAGTGAGTTGCACTGAAAAACTTAGAATATAAGAAACGCACAGTGTAGTACATAGTATATGAGCGAGTTGCACTGAAAAACTTAGAATATAAGAAACGCACAGTGTAGTACATAGTATATGAGCGAGTTGCACTGAAAAACTTATAATATAAGAAACGCACAGTGTAGTACATAGTATATGAGCGAGTTGCACTGAAAAACTTAGAATATAAGAAACGCACAGTGTAGTACATAGTATATGAGTGAGTTGCACTGAAAAACTTAGAATATAAGAAACGCACAGTGTAGGACATAGTATATGAGTGAGTTGCACTGAAAAACTTAGAATATAAGAAACGCACAGTATAGTACATAGTATATGAATGAGTTGCACTGAAAAACTTAGAATTTACTGAAAAACCCGCATTACACGAAATGCACAGTGTAGTACATAGTATATGAGTGAGTTGCACTGAAAAACTTAGAATATAAGAAACGCACAGTGTAGTACATAGTATATGAGTGAGTTGCACTGAAAAACTTAGAATATAAGAAACGCACAGTGTAATACATAGTATATGAGTGAGTTGCACTGAAAAACTTAGAATATAAGAAACGCACAGTGTAGTACATAGTATATGAGTGAGTTGCACTGAAAAACTTAGAATATAAGAAACGCACAGTGTAGTACATGGTATATGAGTGAGTTGCACTGAAAAACTTAGAATTTAAGAAACGCACAGTGTAGTACATAGTATATGAGTGAGTTGCACTGAAAAACTTAGAATATAAGAAACACACAGTGTAGTACATAGTATATGAGTGAGTTGCACTCAAAAACTTAGAATATAAGAAACGCACAGTGTAGTACATAGTATATGAGTGAGTTGCACTGAAAAACTTAGAATTTAAGAAACGCACAGTGTAGTACATAGTATATGAGTGAGTTGCACTGAAAAACGTAGAATATAAGAAACGCACAGTGTAGTACAAAGTATATGAGTGAGTTGCACTGAAAAACTTATAAGAAACGCACAGTGTAGTACATAGTATATGAGTGAGTTGCACTGAAAAACTTAGAATATAAGAAACGCACATTGTAGTACATAGTATATGAGTGATTGCACTGAAAAACCTAGAATATAAGAAACGCAAAGTGTACTACATAGTATATGAGTGAGTTGCACTGAAAAACTTAGAATTTACTGAAAAACCCGCATTACACGAAATGCACAGTGTAGTACATAGTATATGAGTGAGTTGCATTGAAAAACTTAGAATATAAGAAACGCACAGTGTAGTACATAGTATATGAGTGAGTTGCACTGAAAAACTTAGAATTTACTGAAAAACTCGCATTACACGAAATGCACAGTGTAGTACATAGTATAAGAGTGAGTTGCACTGAAAAACTTAGAATATAAGAAACGCACAGTGTAGTACATAGTATATGAGTGAGTTGCACTGAAAAACTTAGAATATAAGAAACGCACAGTGTAGTACATAGTATATGAGTGAGTTGCACTGAAAATATTAGAATATAAGAAACGCACAGTGTAGTACATAGTATATGAGTGAGTTGCACTGAAAAACTTAGAATTTACTGAAAAACCCGCATTACACGAAATGCACAGTGTAGTACATAGTATATGAGTGAGTTGCACTGAAAAACTTCGAATATAAGAAACGCACAGTGTAGTACATAGTATATGAGTGAGTTGCACTGAAAAACTTAGAATATAAGAAACGCACAGTGTAGTACATAGTATATGTGTGAGTTGCACTGAAAAACTTAGAATATAAGAAACGCACAGTGTAGTACATAGTATATGAGTGAGTTGCACTGAAAAACTTAGAATATAATAAACGCACAGTATAGTACATAGTATATGAATGAGTTGCACTGAAAAACTTAGAATTTACTGAAAAACCCACATTACACGAAATGCACAGTGTAGTACATAGTATATGAGTGAGTTGCAGTGAAAAACTTAGTATATAAGAAACGCACAGTGTAGTACATAGTATATGAGTGAGTTGCACTGAAAAACTTAGAATATAAGAAACGCACAGTGTAGTACATAGTATATGAGTGAGTTGCACTGAAAAACTTAGAATATAAGAAACGCACAGTGTAGTACATAGTATATGAGTGAGTTGCACTGAAAAACTTAGAATATAAGAAACGCACAGTGTAGTACCTAGTATATGAGTGAGTTGCACTGAAAAACTTAGAATATAAGAAACGCACAGTGTAATACATAGTATATGAGTGAGTTGCACTGAAAAACTTAGAATATAAGAAACGCACAGTGTAGTACATAGTATATGAGTGAGTTGCACTGAAAAACTTAGAATATAAGAAACGCACAGTGTAGTACATGGTATATGAGTGAGTTGCACTGAAAAACTTAGAATTTAAGAAACGCACAGTGTAGTACATAGTATATGAGTGAGTTGCACTCAAAAACTTAGAATATAAGAAACGCACAGTGTAGTACATAGTATATGAGTGAGTTGCACTCAAAAACTTAGAATATAAGAAACGCACAGTGTAGTACATAGTATATGAGTGAGTTGCACTGAAAAACTTAGAATTTAAGAAACGCACAGTGTAGTACATAGTATATGAGTGAGTTGCACTGAAAAACGTAGAATATAAGAAACGCACAGTGTAGTACAAAGTATATGAGTGAGTTGCACTGAAAAACATAGAATATAAAAAACGCACAGTGTAGTACATAGTATATGAGTGAGTTGCACTGAAAAACTTAGAATATAAGAAACGCACAGTGTAGTACATAGTATATGAGTGAGTTTCACTGAAAAACATAGAATATAAGAAACGCACAGTGTAGTACATAGTATATGAGTGAGTTGCACTGAAAAACTTAGAATTTACTGAAAAACCCGCATTACAGGAAATGCACAGTGTAGTACATAGTTTATGAGTGAGTTGCACTGAAAAACTTAGAATATAAGAAACGCACAGTGTAGTACATAGTATATGAGTGAGTTGCACTGAAAAACTTAGAAAATAAGAAACTCACAGTGTAGTACATAGTATATGAGTGAGTTGCACTGAAAAACTTAGAAAATAAGAAACGCACAGTGTAGTACATAGTATATGAGTGAGTTGCACTAGAAAAACTTAGAATATAAGAAACGCACAGTGTAGTACATAGTATATGAGTGAGTTGCACTGAAAAACTTAGAATATAAGAAACGCACAGTGTAGTACATAGTATATGAGTGAGTTGCACTGAAAAACTTAGAATATAAGAAACGCACAGTGTAGTACATAGTATATGAGTGAGTTGCACTGAAAAACTTAGAATATAAGAAACGCACAGTGTAGTACATAGTATATGAGTGAGTTGCACTGAAAAACTTAGAATATAAGAAACGCACAGTGTAGTACATAGTATATGAGTGAGTTGCACTGAAAAACTTAGAATATAAGAAACGCACTGTGTAATACATAGTATATGAGTGAGTTGCACTGAAAAACTTAGAATATAAGAAACGCACAGTGTAGTACATAGTATATGAGTGAGTTGCACTGAAAAACTTAGAATATAAGAAACGCACAGTGTAGTACATGGTATATGAGTGAGTTGCACTGAAAAACTTAGAATTTAAGAAACGCACAGTGTAGTACATAGTATATGAGTGAGTTGCACTGAAAAACTTAGAATATAAGAAACGCACAGTGTAGTACATAGTATATGAGTGAGTTGCACTCAAAAACTTAGAATATAAGAAACGCACAGTGTAGTACATAGTATATGAGTGAGTTGCACTGAAAAACTTAGAATTTAAGAAACGCACAGTGTAGTACATAGTATATGAGTGAGTTGCACTGAAAAACGTAGAATATAAGAAACGCACAGTGTAGTACAAAGTATATGAGTGAGTTGCACTGAAAAACTTATAATATAAGAAACGCACAGTGTAGTACATAGTATATGAGTGAGTTGCACTGAAAAACTTAGAATATAAGAAACGCACAGTGTAGTACATAGTATATGAGTGAGTTGCACTGAAAAACTTAGAATATAAGAAACGCACAGTGTAGTACATAGTATATGAGTGAGTTGCACTGAAAAACTTAGAATATAAGAAACGCACAGTGTAGTACATAATATATGAGTGAGTTGCACTGAAAAACTTAGAATATAAGAAACGCACAGTGTAGTACATAGTATATGAGTGAGTTGCACTGAAAAACTTAGAATATAAGAAACGCACAGTATAGTACATAGTATATGAATGAGTTGCACTGAAAAACTTAGAATTTACTGAAAAACCCGCATTACACGAAATGCACAGTGTAGTACATAGTATATGAGTGAGTTGCACTGAAAAACTTAGAATATAAGAAACGCACAGTGTAGTACATAGTATATGAGTGTGTTGCACTGAAAAACTTAGAATATAAGAAACGCACAGTGTAGTACATAGTATATGAGTGAGTTGCATTGAAAAACTTAGAATATAAGAAACGCACAGTGTAGTACATAGTATATGAGTGAGTTGCACTGAAAAACTTAGAATATAAGAAACGCACAGTGTAGTACATAGTATATGAGTGAGTTGCACTGAAAAACTTAGAATATAAGAAACGCACAGTGTAGTACATAGTATATGAGTGAGTTGCACTGAAAAACTTAGAATATAAGAAACGCACACTGTAGTACATAGTATATGAGTGAGTTGCACTGAAAAACTTATAATATAAGAAACGCACAGTGTAGTACATAGTATATGAGTGAGTTGCACTGAAAAACTTAGAATATAAGAAACGCACAGTGTAGTACATAGTATATGAGTGAGTTGCACTGAAAAACTTAGAATATAAGAAACGCACAGTGTAGTACATAGTAAGTGAGTTGCACTGAATAACCTAGAATTTACTGAAAAACCCGCATTACACGAAATGCACAGTGTAGTACATAGTATATGAGTGAGTTGCACTGAAAAACTTAGAATATAAGAAACGCACAGTGTAGTACATAGTATATGAGTGAGTTTCACTGAAAAACTTAGAATATAAGAAACGCACAGTGTAGTACATAGTATATGAGTGAGTTGCACTGAAAAACTTAGAATATAAGAAACGCACAGTGTAGTACATAATATATGAGTGAGTTGCACTGAAAAACTTAGAATATAAGAAACGCACAGTGTAGTACATAGTATATGAGTGAGTTGCACTGAAAAACTTAGAATATAAGAAACGCACAGTATAGTACATAGTATATGAATGAGTTGCAATGAAAAACTTAGAATTTACTGAAAAACCCGCATTACACGAAATGCACAGTGTAGTACATAGTATATGAGTGAGTTGCACTGAAAAACTTAGAATATAAGAAACGCACAGTGTAGTACATAGTATATGAGTGTGTTGCACTGAAAAACTTAGAATATAAGAAACGCACAGTGTAGTACATAGTATATGAGTGAGTTGCATTGAAAAACTTAGAATATAAGAAACGCACAGTGTAGTACATAGTATATGAGTGAGTTGCACTGAAAAACTTAGAATATAAGAAACGCACAGTGTAGTACATAGTATATGAGTGAGTTGCACTGAAAAACTTAGAATATAAGAAACGCACAGTGTAGTACATAGTATATGAGTGAGTTGCACTGAAAAACTTAGAATATAAGAAACGCACAGTGTAGTACATAGTATATGAGTGAGTTGCACTGAAAAACTTAGAATATAAGAAACGCACAGTGTAGTACATAGTATATGAGTGAGTTGCACTGAAAAACTTAGAATATAAGAAACGCACAGTGTAGTACATAGTATATGAGCGAGTTGCACTGAAAAACTTAGAATATAAGAAACGCACAGTGTAGTACATAGTATATGAGCGAGTTGCACTGAAAAACTTAGAATATAAGAAACGCACAGTGTAGTACATAGTATATGAGCGAGTTGCACTGAAAAACTTAGAATATAAGAAACGCACAGTGTAGTACATAGTATATGAGTGAGTTGCACTGAAAAACTTAGAATATAAGAAACGCACAGTGTAGTACATAGTATATGAGTGAGTTGCACTGAAAAACTTAGAATATAAGAAACGCACAGTGTAGTACATAGTATATGAGTGAGTTGCACTGAAAAACTTAGAATTTACTGAAAAACCCGCATTACACGAAATGCACAGTGTAGTACATAGTATATGAGTGAGTTGCACTGAAAAACTTAGAATATAAGAAACGCACAGTGTAGTACAAAGTATATGAGTGAGTTGCACTGAAAAACTTAGAATATAAGAAACGCACAGTGTAGTACATAGTATATGAGTGAGTTGCACTGAAAAACTTAGAATTTAAGAAACGCACAGTGTAGTACATAGTATATGAGTGAGTTGCACTGAAAAACTTAGAATATAAGAAACGCACAGTGTAGTACAAAGTATATGAGTGAGTTGCACTGAAAAACTTAGAATATAAGAAAGGCACAGTGTAGTACATAGTATATGAGTGAGTTGCACTGAAAAACTTAGAATATAAGAAACGCACAGTGTAGTACATAGTATATGAGTGAGTTGCCCTGAAAAACTTAGAATATAAGAAACGCACAGTGTAGTACATAGTATATGAGTGAGTTGCACTGAAAAACTTAGAATATAAGAAACGCACAGTGTAGTACATAGTATATGAGTGAGTTGCACTGAAAAACTTAGAATATAAGAAACGCACAGTGTAGTACATAGTATATGAGTGAGTTGCACTGAAAAACTTAGAATATAAGAAACGCACAGTGTAGTACATAGTATATGAGTGAGTTGCACTGAAAAACTTAGAATATAAGAAACGCACAGTGTAGGACATAGTATATGAGTGAGTTGCACTGAAAAACTTAGAATATAAGAAACGCACAGTATAGTACATAGTATATGAATGAGTTGCACTGAAAAACTTAGAATTTACTGAAAAACCCGCATTACACGAAATGCACAGTGTAGTACATAGTATATGAGTGAGTTGCACTGAAAAACGTAGAATATAAGAAACGCACAGTGTAGTACAAAGTATATGAGTGAGTTGCACTGAAAAACATAGAATATAAAAAACGCACAGTGTAGTACATAGTATATGAGTGAGTTGCACTGAAAAACTTAGAATATAAGAAACGCACAGTGTAGTACATAGTATATGAGTGAGTTTCACTGAAAAACATAGAATATAAGAAACGCACAGTGTAGTACATAGTATATGAGTGAGTTGCACTGAAAAACTTAGAATTTACTGAAAAACCCGCATTACAGGAAATGCACAGTGTAGTACATAGTTTATGAGTGAGTTGCACTGAAAAACTTAGAATATAAGAAACGCACAGTGTAGTACATAGTATATGAGTGAGTTGCACTGAAAAACTTAGAAAATAAGAAACTCACAGTGTAGTACATAGTATATGAGTGAGTTGCACTGAAAAACTTAGAAAATAAGAAACGCACAGTGTAGTACATAGTATATGAGTGAGTTGCACTAGAAAAACTTAGAATATAAGAAACGCACAGTGTAGTACATAGTATATGAGTGAGTTGCACTGAAAAACTTAGAATATAAGAAACGCACAGTGTAGTACATAGTATATGAGTGAGTTGCACTGAAAAACTTAGAATATAAGAAACGCACAGTGTAGTACATAGTATATGAGTGAGTTGCACTGAAAAACTTAGAATATAAGAAACGCACAGTGTAGTACATAGTATATGAGTGAGTTGCACTGAAAAACTTAGAATATAAGAAACGCACAGTGTAGTACATAGTATATGAGTGAGTTGCACTGAAAAACTTAGAATATAAGAAACGCACTGTGTAATACATAGTATATGAGTGAGTTGCACTGAAAAACTTAGAATATAAGAAACGCACAGTGTAGTACATAGTATATGAGTGAGTTGCACTGAAAAACTTAGAATATAAGAAACGCACAGTGTAGTACATGGTATATGAGTGAGTTGCACTGAAAAACTTAGAATTTAAGAAACGCACAGTGTAGTACATAGTATATGAGTGAGTTGCACTGAAAAACTTAGAATATAAGAAACGCACAGTGTAGTACATAGTATATGAGTGAGTTGCACTCAAAAACTTAGAATATAAGAAACGCACAGTGTAGTACATAGTATATGAGTGAGTTGCACTGAAAAACTTAGAATTTAAGAAACGCACAGTGTAGTACATAGTATATGAGTGAGTTGCACTGAAAAACGTAGAATATAAGAAACGCACAGTGTAGTACAAAGTATATGAGTGAGTTGCACTGAAAAACTTATAATATAAGAAACGCACAGTGTAGTACATAGTATATGAGTGAGTTGCACTGAAAAACTTAGAATATAAGAAACGCACAGTGTAGTACATAGTATATGAGTGAGTTGCACTGAAAAACTTAGAATATAAGAAACGCACAGTGTAGTACATAGTATATGAGTGAGTTGCACTGAAAAACTTAGAATATAAGAAACGCACAGTGTAGTACATAATATATGAGTGAGTTGCACTGAAAAACTTAGAATATAAGAAACGCACAGTGTAGTACATAGTATATGAGTGAGTTGCACTGAAAAACTTAGAATATAAGAAACGCACAGTATAGTACATAGTATATGAATGAGTTGCACTGAAAAACTTAGAATTTACTGAAAAACCCGCATTACACGAAATGCACAGTGTAGTACATAGTATATGAGTGAGTTGCACTGAAAAACTTAGAATATAAGAAACGCACAGTGTAGTACATAGTATATGAGTGTGTTGCACTGAAAAACTTAGAATATAAGAAACGCACAGTGTAGTACATAGTATATGAGTGAGTTGCATTGAAAAACTTAGAATATAAGAAACGCACAGTGTAGTACATAGTATATGAGTGAGTTGCACTGAAAAACTTAGAATATAAGAAACGCACAGTGTAGTACATAGTATATGAGTGAGTTGCACTGAAAAACTTAGAATATAAGAAACGCACAGTGTAGTACATAGTATATGAGTGAGTTGCACTGAAAAACTTAGAATATAAGAAACGCACACTGTAGTACATAGTATATGAGTGAGTTGCACTGAAAAACTTATAATATAAGAAACGCACAGTGTAGTACATAGTATATGAGTGAGTTGCACTGAAAAACTTAGAATATAAGAAACGCACAGTGTAGTACATAGTATATGAGTGAGTTGCACTGAAAAACTTAGAATATAAGAAACGCACAGTGTAGTACATAGTAAGTGAGTTGCACTGAATAACCTAGAATTTACTGAAAAACCCGCATTACACGAAATGCACAGTGTAGTACATAGTATATGAGTGAGTTGCACTGAAAAACTTAGAATATAAGAAACGCACAGTGTAGTACATAGTATATGAGTGAGTTTCACTGAAAAACTTAGAATATAAGAAACGCACAGTGTAGTACATAGTATATGAGTGAGTTGCACTGAAAAACTTAGAATATAAGAAACGCACAGTGTAGTACATAATATATGAGTGAGTTGCACTGAAAAACTTAGAATATAAGAAACGCACAGTGTAGTACATAGTATATGAGTGAGTTGCACTGAAAAACTTAGAATATAAGAAACGCACAGTATAGTACATAGTATATGAATGAGTTGCAATGAAAAACTTAGAATTTACTGAAAAACCCGCATTACACGAAATGCACAGTGTAGTACATAGTATATGAGTGAGTTGCACTGAAAAACTTAGAATATAAGAAACGCACAGTGTAGTACATAGTATATGAGTGTGTTGCACTGAAAAACTTAGAATATAAGAAACGCACAGTGTAGTACATAGTATATGAGTGAGTTGCATTGAAAAACTTAGAATATAAGAAACGCACAGTGTAGTACATAGTATATGAGTGAGTTGCACTGAAAAACTTAGAATATAAGAAACGCACAGTGTAGTACAAAGTATATGAGTGAGTTGCACTGAAAAACTTAGAATATAAGAAAGGCACAGTGTAGTACATAGTATATGAGTGAGTTGCACTGAAAAACTTAGAATATAAGAAACGCACAGTGTAGTACATAGTATATGAGTGAGTTGCCCTGAAAAACTTAGAATATAAGAAACGCACAGTGTAGTACATAGTATATGAGTGAGTTGCACTGAAAAACTTAGAATATAAGAAACGCACAGTGTAGTACATAGTATATGAGTGAGTTGCACTGAAAAACTTAGAATATAAGAAACGCACAGTGTAGTACATAGTATATGAGTGAGTTGCACTGAAAAACTTAGAATTTACTGAAAAACCCGCATTACACGAAATGCACAGTGTAGTACATAGTATATGAGTGAGTTGCACTGAAAAACTTAGTATATAAGAAACGCACAGTGTAGTACATAGTATATGAGTGAGTTGCACTGAAAACTTAGAATATAAGAAACGCACAGTGTAATACATAGTATATGAGTGAGTTGCACTGAAAAACTTAGAATATAAGAAACGCACAGTGTAGTATATAGTATATGAGTGAGTTGCACTGAAAAACTTAGAATATAAGAAACGCACAGTGTAGTACATGGTATATGAGTGAGTTGCACTGAAAAACTTAGAATATAAGAAACGCACAGTGTAGTACATGGTATATGAGTGAGTTGCACTGAAAAACTTAGAATTTAAGAAACGCACAGTGTAGTACATAGTATATGAGTGAGTTGCACTCAAAAACTTAGAATATAAGAAACGCACAGTGTAGTACATAGTATATGAGTGAGTTGCACTGAAAAACTTAGAATTTAAGAAACGCACAGTGTAGTACATAGTATATGAGTGAGTTGCACTGAAAAACGTAGAATATAAGAAACGCACAGTGTAGTACAAAGTATATGAGTGAGTTGCACTGAAAAACTTAGAATAGAAGAAACGCACAGTGTAGTACATAGTATATGAGTGAGTTTCACTGAAAAACATAGAATATAAGAAACGCACAGTGTAGTACATAGTATATGAGTGAGTTGCACTGAAAAACTTAGAATTTACTGAAAAACCCGCATTACAGGAAATGCACAGTGTAGTACATAGTATATGAGTGAGTTGCCCTGAAAAACTTAGAATATAAGAAACGCACAGTGTAGTACATAGTATATGAGTGAGTTGCACTGAAAAACTTAGAAAATAAGAAACTCACAGTGTAGTACATAGTATATGAGTGAGTTGCACTGAAAAACTTAGAATATAAGAAACGCACAGTGTAGTACATAGTATATGAGTGAGTTGCACTGAAAAACTTAGAATTTATTGAAAAACCCGCATTACACGAAATGCACAGTGTAGTACATAGTATATGAGTGAGTTGCACTGAAAAACTTAGAATATAAGAAACGCACAGTGTAGTACATGGTATATGAGTGAGTTGCACTGAAAAACTTAGAAAATAAGAAACGCACAGTTTAGTACATAGTATATGTGTGAGTTGCACTGAAAAACTTAGAATATAAGAAACGCACAGTGTAGTACATAGTATATGAGTGAGTTGCACTGAAAAACTTAGAATATAAGAAACGCACAGTGTATTACATAGTATATGAGTGAGTTGCACTGAAAAATTAAGAATTTACTGAAAAACCCGCATTACACGAAATGCACAGTGTAGTACATAGTATATGAGTGAGTTGCACTGAAAAACTTAGAATATAAGAAACGCACAGTGTAGTACATAGTATATGAGTGAGTTGCACTGAAAAACTTAGAATTTACTGAAAAACCTGCATTACACGAAATGCACAGTGTAGTACATAGTATATGAGTGAGTTGCACTGAAAAACTTAGAATATAAGAAACGCACAGTGTAGTACATAGTATATGAGTGAGTTGCACTGAAAAACTTAGATATAAGAAACGCACAGTGTAGTACATAGTATATGAGTGATTGCACTGAAAAACTTAGAATATAAGAAACGCAAAGTGTACTACATAGTATATGAGTGAGTTGCACTGAAAAACTTAGAATTTACTGAAAAACCCGCATTACACGAAATGCACAGTGTAGTACATAGTATATGAGTGAGTTGCATTGAAAAACTTAGAATATAAGAAACGCACAGTGTAGTACATAGTATATGAGTGAGTTGCACTGAAAAACTTAGAATTTACTGAAAAACTCGCATTACACGAAATGCACAGTGTAGTACATAGTATAAGAGTGAGTTGCACTGAAAAACTTAGAATATAAGAAACGCACAGTGTAGTACATAGTATATGAGTGAGTTGCACTGAAAAACTTAGAATATAAGAAACGCACAGTGTAGTACATAGTATATGAGTGAGTTGCACTGAAAATATTAGAATATAAGAAACGCACAGTGTAGTACATAGTATATGAGTGAGTTGCACTGAAAAACTTAGAATTTACTGAAAAACCCGCATTACACGAAATGCACAGTGTAGTACATAGTATATGAGTGAGTTGCACTGAAAAACTTCGAATATAAGAAACGCACAGTGTAGTACATAGTATATGAGTGAGTTGCACTGAAAAACTTAGAATATAAGAAACGCACAGTGTAGTACATAGTATATGAGTGAGTTGCACTGAAAAACTTAGAATATAAGAAACGCACAGTGTAGTACATAGTATATGAGTGAGTTGCACTGAAAAACTTAGAATATAATAAACGCACAGTATAGTACATAGTATATGAATGAGTTGCACTGAAAAACTTAGAATTTACTGAAAAACCCGCATTACAGGAAATGCACAGTGTAGTACATAGTATATGAGTGAGTTGCACTGAAAAACTTAGAATATAAGAAACGCACAGTGTAGTACATAGTATATGAGTGAGTTGCACTGAAAAACTTAGAAAATAAGAAACTCACAGTGTAGTACATAGTATATGAGTGAGTTGCACTGAAAAACTTAGAAAATAAGAAACGCACAGTGTAGTACATAGTATATGAGTGAGTTGCACTAGAAAAACTTAGAATATAAGAAACGCACAGTGTAGTACATAGTATATGAGTGAGTTGCACTGAAAAACTTAGAATATAAGAAACGCACAGTGTAGTACATAGTATATGAGTGAGTTGCACTGAAAAACTTAGAATATAAGAAACGCACAGTGTAGTACATAGTATATGAGTGAGTTGCACTGAAAAACTTAGAATATAAGAAACGCACAGTGTAGTACATAGTATATGAGTGAGTTGCACTGAAAAACTTAGAATATAAGAAACGCACAGTGTAGTACATAGTATATGAGTGAGTTGCACTGAAAAACTTAGAATATAAGAAACGCACTGTGTAATACATAGTATATGAGTGAGTTGCACTGAAAAACTTAGAATATAAGAAACGCACAGTGTAGTACATAGTATATGAGTGAGTTGCACTGAAAAACTTAGAATATAAGAAACGCACAGTGTAGTACATGGTATATGAGTGAGTTGCACTGAAAAACTTAGAATTTAAGAAACGCACAGTGTAGTACATAGTATATGAGTGAGTTGCACTGAAAAACTTAGAATATAAGAAACGCACAGTGTAGTACATAGTATATGAGTGAGTTGCACTCAAAAACTTAGAATATAAGAAACGCACAGTGTAGTACATAGTATATGAGTGAGTTGCACTGAAAAACTTAGAATTTAAGAAACGCACAGTGTAGTACATAGTATATGAGTGAGTTGCACTGAAAAACGTAGAATATAAGAAACGCACAGTGTAGTACAAAGTATATGAGTGAGTTGCACTGAAAAACTTATAATATAAGAAACGCACAGTGTAGTACATAGTATATGAGTGAGTTGCACTGAAAAACTTAGAATATAAGAAACGCACAGTGTAGTACATAGTATATGAGTGAGTTGCACTGAAAAACTTAGATATAAGAAACGCACAGTGTAGTACATAGTAAGTGAGTTGCACTGAATAACCTAGAATTTACTGAAAAACCCGCATTACACGAAATGCACAGTGTAGTACATAGTATATGAGTGAGTTGCACTGAAAAACTTAGAATATAAGAAACGCACAGTGTAGTACATAGTATATGAGTGAGTTGCACTGAAAAACTTAGAATATAAGAAACGCACAGTGTAGTACATAGTATATGAGTGAGTTGCACTGAAAAACTTAGAATATAAGAAACGCACAGTGTAGTACATAATATATGAGTGAGTTGCACTGAAAAACTTAGAATATAAGAAACGCACAGTGTAGTACATAGTATATGAGTGAGTTGCACTGAAAAACTTAGAATATAAGAAACGCACAGTATAGTACATAGTATATGAATGAGTTGCACTGAAAAACTTAGAATTTACTGAAAAACCCGCATTACACGAAATGCACAGTGTAGTACATAGTATATGAGTGAGTTGCACTGAAAAACTTAGAATATAAGAAACGCACAGTGTAGTACATAGTATATGAGTGTGTTGCACTGAAAAACTTAGAATATAAGAAACGCACAGTGTAGTACATAGTATATGAGTGAGTTGCATTGAAAAACTTAGAATATAAGAAACGCACAGTGTAGTACATAGTATATGAGTGAGTTGCACTGAAAAACTTAGAATATAAGAAACGCACAGTGTAGTACATAGTATATGAGTGAGTTGCACTGAAAAACTTAGAATATAAGAAACGCACAGTGTAGTACATAGTATATGAGTGAGTTGCACTGAAAAACTTAGAATATAAGAAACGCACACTGTAGTACATAGTATATGAGTGAGTTGCACTGAAAAACTTATAATATAAGAAACGCACAGTGTAGTACATAGTATATGAGTGAGTTGCACTGAAAAACTTAGAATATAAGAAACGCACAGTGTAGAACATAGTATATGAGTGAGTTGCACTGAAAAACTTAGAATATAAGAAACGCACAGTGTAGTACATAGTAAGTGAGTTGCACTGAATAACCTAGAATTTACTGAAAAACCCGCATTACACGAAATGCACAGTGTAGTACATAGTATATGAGTGAGTTGCACTGAAAAACTTAGAATATAAGAAACGCACAGTGTAGTACATAGTATATGAGTGAGTTTCACTGAAAAACTTAGAATATAAGAAACGCACAGTGTAGTACATAGTATATGAGTGAGTTGCACTGAAAAACTTAGAATATAAGAAACGCACAGTGTAGTACATAATATATGAGTGAGTTGCACTGAAAAACTTAGAATATAAGAAACGCACAGTGTAGTACATAGTATATGAGTGAGTTGCACTGAAAAACTTAGAATATAAGAAACGCACAGTATAGTACATAGTATATGAATGAGTTGCACTGAAAAACTTAGAATTTACTGAAAAACCCGCATTACACGAAATGCACAGTGTAGTACATAGTATATGAGTGAGTTGCACTGAAAAACTTAGAATATAAGAAACGCACAGTGTAGTACATAGTATATGAGTGTGTTGCACTGAAAAACTTAGAATATAAGAAACGCACAGTGTAGTACATAGTATATGAGTGAGTTGCATTGAAAAACTTAGAATATAAGAAACGCACAGTGTAGTACATAGTATATGAGTGAGTTGCACTGAAAAACTTAGAATATAAGAAACGCACAGTGTAGTACATAGTATATGAGTGAGTTGCACTGAAAAACTTAGAATATAAGAAACGCACAGTGTAGTACATAGTATATGAGTGAGTTGCACTGAAAAACTTAGAATATAAGAAACGCACAGTGTAGTACATAGTATATGAGTGAGTTGCACTGAAAAACTTAGAATATAAGAAACGCACAGTGTAGTACATAGTATATGAGTGAGTTGCACTGAAAAACTTAGAATATAAGAAACGCACAGTGTAGTACATAGTATATGAGCGAGTTGCACTGAAAAACTTAGAATATAAGAAACGCACAGTGTAGTACATAGTATATGAGCGAGTTGCACTGAAAAACTTATAATATAAGAAACGCACAGTGTAGTACATAGTATATGAGCGAGTTGCACTGAAAAACTTAGAATATAAGAAACGCACAGTGTAGTACATAGTATATGAGTGAGTTGCACTGAAAAACTTAGAATATAAGAAACGCACAGTGTAGGACATAGTATATGAGTGAGTTGCACTGAAAAACTTAGAATATAAGAAACGCACAGTATAGTACATAGTATATGAATGAGTTGCACTGAAAAACTTAGAATTTACTGAAAAACCCGCATTACACGAAATGCACAGTGTAGTACATAGTATATGAGTGAGTTGCACTGAAAAACTTAGAATATAAGAAACGCACAGTGTAGTACATAGTATATGAGTGAGTTGCACTGAAAAACTTAGAATATAAGAAACGCACAGTGTAATACATAGTATATGAGTGAGTTGCACTGAAAAACTTAGAATATAAGAAACGCACAGTGTAGTACATAGTATATGAGTGAGTTGCACTGAAAAACTTAGAATATAAGAAACGCACAGTGTAGTACATGGTATATGAGTGAGTTGCACTGAAAAACTTAGAATTTAAGAAACGCACAGTGTAGTACATAGTATATGAGTGAGTTGCACTGAAAAACTTAGAATATAAGAAACACACAGTGTAGTACATAGTATATGAGTGAGTTGCACTCAAAAACTTAGAATATAAGAAACGCACAGTGTAGTACATAGTATATGAGTGAGTTGCACTGAAAAACTTAGAATTTAAGAAACGCACAGTGTAGTACATAGTATATGAGTGAGTTGCACTGAAAAACGTAGAATATAAGAAACGCACAGTGTAGTACAAAGTATATGAGTGAGTTGCACTGAAAAACTTATAAGAAACGCACAGTGTAGTACATAGTATATGAGTGAGTTGCACTGAAAAACTTAGAATATAAGAAACGCACATTGTAGTACATAGTATATGAGTGATTGCACTGAAAAACCTAGAATATAAGAAACGCAAAGTGTACTACATAGTATATGAGTGAGTTGCACTGAAAAACTTAGAATTTACTGAAAAACCCGCATTACACGAAATGCACAGTGTAGTACATAGTATATGAGTGAGTTGCATTGAAAAACTTAGAATATAAGAAACGCACAGTGTAGTACATAGTATATGAGTGAGTTGCACTGAAAAACTTAGAATTTACTGAAAAACTCGCATTACACGAAATGCACAGTGTAGTACATAGTATAAGAGTGAGTTGCACTGAAAAACTTAGAATATAAGAAACGCACAGTGTAGTACATAGTATATGAGTGAGTTGCACTGAAAAACTTAGAATATAAGAAACGCACAGTGTAGTACATAGTATATGAGTGAGTTGCACTGAAAATATTAGAATATAAGAAACGCACAGTGTAGTACATAGTATATGAGTGAGTTGCACTGAAAAACTTAGAATTTACTGAAAAACCCGCATTACACGAAATGCACAGTGTAGTACATAGTATATGAGTGAGTTGCACTGAAAAACTTCGAATATAAGAAACGCACAGTGTAGTACATAGTATATGAGTGAGTTGCACTGAAAAACTTAGAATATAAGAAACGCACAGTGTAGTACATAGTATATGTGTGAGTTGCACTGAAAAACTTAGAATATAAGAAACGCACAGTGTAGTACATAGTATATGAGTGAGTTGCACTGAAAAACTTAGAATATAATAAACGCACAGTATAGTACATAGTATATGAATGAGTTGCACTGAAAAACTTAGAATTTACTGAAAAACCCACATTACACGAAATGCACAGTGTAGTACATAGTATATGAGTGAGTTGCAGTGAAAAACTTAGTATATAAGAAACGCACAGTGTAGTACATAGTATATGAGTGAGTTGCACTGAAAAACTTAGAATATAAGAAACGCACAGTGTAGTACATAGTATATGAGTGAGTTGCACTGAAAAACTTAGAATATAAGAAACGCACAGTGTAGTACATAGTATATGAGTGAGTTGCACTGAAAAACTTAGAATATAAGAAACGCACAGTGTAGTACCTAGTATATGAGTGAGTTGCACTGAAAAACTTAGAATATAAGAAACGCACAGTGTAATACATAGTATATGAGTGAGTTGCACTGAAAAACTTAGAATATAAGAAACGCACAGTGTAGTACATAGTATATGAGTGAGTTGCACTGAAAAACTTAGAATATAAGAAACGCACAGTGTAGTACATGGTATATGAGTGAGTTGCACTGAAAAACTTAGAATTTAAGAAACGCACAGTGTAGTACATAGTATATGAGTGAGTTGCACTCAAAAACTTAGAATATAAGAAACGCACAGTGTAGTACATAGTATATGAGTGAGTTGCACTCAAAAACTTAGAATATAAGAAACGCACAGTGTAGTACATAGTATATGAGTGAGTTGCACTGAAAAACTTAGAATTTAAGAAACGCACAGTGTAGTACATAGTATATGAGTGAGTTGCACTGAAAAACGTAGAATATAAGAAACGCACAGTGTAGTACAAAGTATATGAGTGAGTTGCACTGAAAAACATAGAATATAAAAAACGCACAGTGTAGTACATAGTATATGAGTGAGTTGCACTGAAAAACTTAGAATATAAGAAACGCACAGTGTAGTACATAGTATATGAGTGAGTTTCACTGAAAAACATAGAATATAAGAAACGCACAGTGTAGTACATAGTATATGAGTGAGTTGCACTGAAAAACTTAGAATATAAGAAACGCACAGTGTAGTACATAGTATATGAGTGAGTTGCACTGAAAAACTTAGAATATAAGAAACGCACAGTGTAGTACATGGTATATGAGTGAGTTGCACTGAAAAACTTAGAATTTAAGAAACGCACAGTGTAGTACATAGTATATGAGTGAGTTGCACTGAAAAACTTAGAATATAAGAAACACACAGTGTAGTACATAGTATATGAGTGAGTTGCACTCAAAAACTTAGAATATAAGAAACGCACAGTGTAGTACATAGTATATGAGTGAGTTGCACTGAAAAACTTAGAATTTAAGAAACGCACAGTGTAGTACATAGTATATGAGTGAGTTGCACTGAAAAACGTAGAATATAAGAAACGCACAGTGTAGTACAAAGTATATGAGTGAGTTGCACTGAAAAACTTATAAGAAACGCACAGTGTAGTACATAGTATATGAGTGAGTTGCACTGAAAAACTTAGAATATAAGAAACGCACATTGTAGTACATAGTATATGAGTGATTGCACTGAAAAACCTAGAATATAAGAAACGCAAAGTGTACTACATAGTATATGAGTGAGTTGCACTGAAAAACTTAGAATTTACTGAAAAACCCGCATTACACGAAATGCACAGTGTAGTACATAGTATATGAGTGAGTTGCATTGAAAAACTTAGAATATAAGAAACGCACAGTGTAGTACATAGTATATGAGTGAGTTGCACTGAAAAACTTAGAATTTACTGAAAAACTCGCATTACACGAAATGCACAGTGTAGTACATAGTATAAGAGTGAGTTGCACTGAAAAACTTAGAATATAAGAAACGCACAGTGTAGTACATAGTATATGAGTGAGTTGCACTGAAAAACTTAGAATATAAGAAACGCACAGTGTAGTACATAGTATATGAGTGAGTTGCACTGAAAATATTAGAATATAAGAAACGCACAGTGTAGTACATAGTATATGAGTGAGTTGCACTGAAAAACTTAGAATTTACTGAAAAACCCGCATTACACGAAATGCACAGTGTAGTACATAGTATATGAGTGAGTTGCACTGAAAAACTTCGAATATAAGAAACGCACAGTGTAGTACATAGTATATGAGTGAGTTGCACTGAAAAACTTAGAATATAAGAAACGCACAGTGTAGTACATAGTATATGTGTGAGTTGCACTGAAAAACTTAGAATATAAGAAACGCACAGTGTAGTACATAGTATATGAGTGAGTTGCACTGAAAAACTTAGAATATAATAAACGCACAGTATAGTACATAGTATATGAATGAGTTGCACTGAAAAACTTAGAATTTACTGAAAAACCCACATTACACGAAATGCACAGTGTAGTACATAGTATATGAGTGAGTTGCAGTGAAAAACTTAGTATATAAGAAACGCACAGTGTAGTACATAGTATATGAGTGAGTTGCACTGAAAAACTTAGAATATAAGAAACGCACAGTGTAGTACATAGTATATGAGTGAGTTGCACTGAAAAACTTAGAATATAAGAAACGCACAGTGTAGTACATAGTATATGAGTGAGTTGCACTGAAAAACTTAGAATATAAGAAACGCACAGTGTAGTACCTAGTATATGAGTGAGTTGCACTGAAAAACTTAGAATATAAGAAACGCACAGTGTAATACATAGTATATGAGTGAGTTGCACTGAAAAACTTAGAATATAAGAAACGCACAGTGTAGTACATAGTATATGAGTGAGTTGCACTGAAAAACTTAGAATATAAGAAACGCACAGTGTAGTACATGGTATATGAGTGAGTTGCACTGAAAAACTTAGAATTTAAGAAACGCACAGTGTAGTACATAGTATATGAGTGAGTTGCACTCAAAAACTTAGAATATAAGAAACGCACAGTGTAGTACATAGTATATGAGTGAGTTGCACTCAAAAACTTAGAATATAAGAAACGCACAGTGTAGTACATAGTATATGAGTGAGTTGCACTGAAAAACTTAGAATTTAAGAAACGCACAGTGTAGTACATAGTATATGAGTGAGTTGCACTGAAAAACGTAGAATATAAGAAACGCACAGTGTAGTACAAAGTATATGAGTGAGTTGCACTGAAAAACATAGAATATAAAAAACGCACAGTGTAGTACATAGTATATGAGTGAGTTGCACTGAAAAACTTAGAATATAAGAAACGCACAGTGTAGTACATAGTATATGAGTGAGTTTCACTGAAAAACATAGAATATAAGAAACGCACAGTGTAGTACATAGTATATGAGTGAGTTGCACTGAAAAACTTAGAATTTACTGAAAAACCCGCATTACAGGAAATGCACAGTGTAGTACATAGTTTATGAGTGAGTTGCACTGAAAAACTTAGAATATAAGAAACGCACAGTGTAGTACATAGTATATGAGTGAGTTGCACTGAAAAACTTAGAAAATAAGAAACTCACAGTGTAGTACATAGTATATGAGTGAGTTGCACTGAAAAACTTAGAAAATAAGAAACGCACAGTGTAGTACATAGTATATGAGTGAGTTGCACTAGAAAAACTTAGAATATAAGAAACGCACAGTGTAGTACATAGTATATGAGTGAGTTGCACTGAAAAACTTAGAATATAAGAAACGCACAGTGTAGTACATAGTATATGAGTGAGTTGCACTGAAAAACTTAGAATATAAGAAACGCACAGTGTAGTACATAGTATATGAGTGAGTTGCACTGAAAAACTTAGAATATAAGAAACGCACAGTGTAGTACATAGTATATGAGTGAGTTGCACTGAAAAACTTAGAATATAAGAAACGCACAGTGTAGTACATAGTATATGAGTGAGTTGCACTGAAAAACTTAGAATATAAGAAACGCACTGTGTAATACATAGTATATGAGTGAGTTGCACTGAAAAACTTAGAATATAAGAAACGCACAGTGTAGTACATAGTATATGAGTGAGTTGCACTGAAAAACTTAGAATATAAGAAACGCACAGTGTAGTACATGGTATATGAGTGAGTTGCACTGAAAAACTTAGAATTTAAGAAACGCACAGTGTAGTACATAGTATATGAGTGAGTTGCACTGAAAAACTTAGAATATAAGAAACGCACAGTGTAGTACATAGTATATGAGTGAGTTGCACTCAAAAACTTAGAATATAAGAAACGCACAGTGTAGTACATAGTATATGAGTGAGTTGCACTGAAAAACTTAGAATTTAAGAAACGCACAGTGTAGTACATAGTATATGAGTGAGTTGCACTGAAAAACGTAGAATATAAGAAACGCACAGTGTAGTACAAAGTATATGAGTGAGTTGCACTGAAAAACTTATAATATAAGAAACGCACAGTGTAGTACATAGTATATGAGTGAGTTGCACTGAAAAACTTAGAATATAAGAAACGCACAGTGTAGTACATAGTATATGAGTGAGTTGCACTGAAAAACTTAGAATATAAGAAACGCACAGTGTAGTACATAGTATATGAGTGAGTTGCACTGAAAAACTTAGAATATAAGAAACGCACAGTGTAGTACATAATATATGAGTGAGTTGCACTGAAAAACTTAGAATATAAGAAACGCACAGTGTAGTACATAGTATATGAGTGAGTTGCACTGAAAAACTTAGAATATAAGAAACGCACAGTATAGTACATAGTATATGAATGAGTTGCACTGAAAAACTTAGAATTTACTGAAAAACCCGCATTACACGAAATGCACAGTGTAGTACATAGTATATGAGTGAGTTGCACTGAAAAACTTAGAATATAAGAAACGCACAGTGTAGTACATAGTATATGAGTGTGTTGCACTGAAAAACTTAGAATATAAGAAACGCACAGTGTAGTACATAGTATATGAGTGAGTTGCATTGAAAAACTTAGAATATAAGAAACGCACAGTGTAGTACATAGTATATGAGTGAGTTGCACTGAAAAACTTAGAATATAAGAAACGCACAGTGTAGTACATAGTATATGAGTGAGTTGCACTGAAAAACTTAGAATATAAGAAACGCACAGTGTAGTACATAGTATATGAGTGAGTTGCACTGAAAAACTTAGAATATAAGAAACGCACACTGTAGTACATAGTATATGAGTGAGTTGCACTGAAAAACTTATAATATAAGAAACGCACAGTGTAGTACATAGTATATGAGTGAGTTGCACTGAAAAACTTAGAATATAAGAAACGCACAGTGTAGTACATAGTATATGAGTGAGTTGCACTGAAAAACTTAGAATATAAGAAACGCACAGTGTAGTACATAGTAAGTGAGTTGCACTGAATAACCTAGAATTTACTGAAAAACCCGCATTACACGAAATGCACAGTGTAGTACATAGTATATGAGTGAGTTGCACTGAAAAACTTAGAATATAAGAAACGCACAGTGTAGTACATAGTATATGAGTGAGTTTCACTGAAAAACTTAGAATATAAGAAACGCACAGTGTAGTACATAGTATATGAGTGAGTTGCACTGAAAAACTTAGAATATAAGAAACGCACAGTGTAGTACATAATATATGAGTGAGTTGCACTGAAAAACTTAGAATATAAGAAACGCACAGTGTAGTACATAGTATATGAGTGAGTTGCACTGAAAAACTTAGAATATAAGAAACGCACAGTATAGTACATAGTATATGAATGAGTTGCAATGAAAAACTTAGAATTTACTGAAAAACCCGCATTACACGAAATGCACAGTGTAGTACATAGTATATGAGTGAGTTGCACTGAAAAACTTAGAATATAAGAAACGCACAGTGTAGTACATAGTATATGAGTGTGTTGCACTGAAAAACTTAGAATATAAGAAACGCACAGTGTAGTACATAGTATATGAGTGAGTTGCATTGAAAAACTTAGAATATAAGAAACGCACAGTGTAGTACATAGTATATGAGTGAGTTGCACTGAAAAACTTAGAATATAAGAAACGCACAGTGTAGTACATAGTATATGAGTGAGTTGCACTGAAAAACTTAGAATATAAGAAACGCACAGTGTAGTACATAGTATATGAGTGAGTTGCACTGAAAAACTTAGAATATAAGAAACGCACAGTGTAGTACATAGTATATGAGTGAGTTGCACTGAAAAACTTAGAATATAAGAAACGCACAGTGTAGTACATAGTATATGAGTGAGTTGCACTGAAAAACTTAGAATATAAGAAACGCACAGTGTAGTACATAGTATATGAGCGAGTTGCACTGAAAAACTTAGAATATAAGAAACGCACAGTGTAGTACATAGTATATGAGCGAGTTGCACTGAAAAACTTAGAATATAAGAAACGCACAGTGTAGTACATAGTATATGAGCGAGTTGCACTGAAAAACTTAGAATATAAGAAACGCACAGTGTAGTACATAGTATATGAGTGAGTTGCACTGAAAAACTTAGAATATAAGAAACGCACAGTGTAGTACATAGTATATGAGTGAGTTGCACTGAAAAACTTAGAATATAAGAAACGCACAGTGTAGTACATAGTATATGAGTGAGTTGCACTGAAAAACTTAGAATTTACTGAAAAACCCGCATTACACGAAATGCACAGTGTAGTACATAGTATATGAGTGAGTTGCACTGAAAAACTTAGAATATAAGAAACGCACAGTGTAGTACAAAGTATATGAGTGAGTTGCACTGAAAAACTTAGAATATAAGAAACGCACAGTGTAGTACATAGTATATGAGTGAGTTGCACTGAAAAACTTAGAATTTAAGAAACGCACAGTGTAGTACATAGTATATGAGTGAGTTGCACTGAAAAACTTAGAATATAAGAAACGCACAGTGTAGTACAAAGTATATGAGTGAGTTGCACTGAAAAACTTAGAATATAAGAAAGGCACAGTGTAGTACATAGTATATGAGTGAGTTGCACTGAAAAACTTAGAATATAAGAAACGCACAGTGTAGTACATAGTATATGAGTGAGTTGCCCTGAAAAACTTAGAATATAAGAAACGCACAGTGTAGTACATAGTATATGAGTGAGTTGCACTGAAAAACTTAGAATATAAGAAACGCACAGTGTAGTACATAGTATATGAGTGAGTTGCACTGAAAAACTTAGAATATAAGAAACGCACAGTGTAGTACATAGTATATGAGTGAGTTGCACTGAAAAACTTAGAATATAAGAAACGCACAGTGTAGTACATAGTATATGAGTGAGTTGCACTGAAAAACTTAGAATATAAGAAACGCACAGTGTAGGACATAGTATATGAGTGAGTTGCACTGAAAAACTTAGAATATAAGAAACGCACAGTATAGTACATAGTATATGAATGAGTTGCACTGAAAAACTTAGAATTTACTGAAAAACCCGCATTACACGAAATGCACAGTGTAGTACATAGTATATGAGTGAGTTGCACTGAAAAACGTAGAATATAAGAAACGCACAGTGTAGTACAAAGTATATGAGTGAGTTGCACTGAAAAACATAGAATATAAAAAACGCACAGTGTAGTACATAGTATATGAGTGAGTTGCACTGAAAAACTTAGAATATAAGAAACGCACAGTGTAGTACATAGTATATGAGTGAGTTTCACTGAAAAACATAGAATATAAGAAACGCACAGTGTAGTACATAGTATATGAGTGAGTTGCACTGAAAAACTTAGAATTTACTGAAAAACCCGCATTACAGGAAATGCACAGTGTAGTACATAGTTTATGAGTGAGTTGCACTGAAAAACTTAGAATATAAGAAACGCACAGTGTAGTACATAGTATATGAGTGAGTTGCACTGAAAAACTTAGAAAATAAGAAACTCACAGTGTAGTACATAGTATATGAGTGAGTTGCACTGAAAAACTTAGAAAATAAGAAACGCACAGTGTAGTACATAGTATATGAGTGAGTTGCACTAGAAAAACTTAGAATATAAGAAACGCACAGTGTAGTACATAGTATATGAGTGAGTTGCACTGAAAAACTTAGAATATAAGAAACGCACAGTGTAGTACATAGTATATGAGTGAGTTGCACTGAAAAACTTAGAATATAAGAAACGCACAGTGTAGTACATAGTATATGAGTGAGTTGCACTGAAAAACTTAGAATATAAGAAACGCACAGTGTAGTACATAGTATATGAGTGAGTTGCACTGAAAAACTTAGAATATAAGAAACGCACAGTGTAGTACATAGTATATGAGTGAGTTGCACTGAAAAACTTAGAATATAAGAAACGCACTGTGTAATACATAGTATATGAGTGAGTTGCACTGAAAAACTTAGAATATAAGAAACGCACAGTGTAGTACATAGTATATGAGTGAGTTGCACTGAAAAACTTAGAATATAAGAAACGCACAGTGTAGTACATGGTATATGAGTGAGTTGCACTGAAAAACTTAGAATTTAAGAAACGCACAGTGTAGTACATAGTATATGAGTGAGTTGCACTGAAAAACTTAGAATATAAGAAACGCACAGTGTAGTACATAGTATATGAGTGAGTTGCACTCAAAAACTTAGAATATAAGAAACGCACAGTGTAGTACATAGTATATGAGTGAGTTGCACTGAAAAACTTAGAATTTAAGAAACGCACAGTGTAGTACATAGTATATGAGTGAGTTGCACTGAAAAACGTAGAATATAAGAAACGCACAGTGTAGTACAAAGTATATGAGTGAGTTGCACTGAAAAACTTATAATATAAGAAACGCACAGTGTAGTACATAGTATATGAGTGAGTTGCACTGAAAAACTTAGAATATAAGAAACGCACAGTGTAGTACATAGTATATGAGTGAGTTGCACTGAAAAACTTAGAATATAAGAAACGCACAGTGTAGTACATAGTATATGAGTGAGTTGCACTGAAAAACTTAGAATATAAGAAACGCACAGTGTAGTACATAATATATGAGTGAGTTGCACTGAAAAACTTAGAATATAAGAAACGCACAGTGTAGTACATAGTATATGAGTGAGTTGCACTGAAAAACTTAGAATATAAGAAACGCACAGTATAGTACATAGTATATGAATGAGTTGCACTGAAAAACTTAGAATTTACTGAAAAACCCGCATTACACGAAATGCACAGTGTAGTACATAGTATATGAGTGAGTTGCACTGAAAAACTTAGAATATAAGAAACGCACAGTGTAGTACATAGTATATGAGTGTGTTGCACTGAAAAACTTAGAATATAAGAAACGCACAGTGTAGTACATAGTATATGAGTGAGTTGCATTGAAAAACTTAGAATATAAGAAACGCACAGTGTAGTACATAGTATATGAGTGAGTTGCACTGAAAAACTTAGAATATAAGAAACGCACAGTGTAGTACATAGTATATGAGTGAGTTGCACTGAAAAACTTAGAATATAAGAAACGCACAGTGTAGTACATAGTATATGAGTGAGTTGCACTGAAAAACTTAGAATATAAGAAACGCACACTGTAGTACATAGTATATGAGTGAGTTGCACTGAAAAACTTATAATATAAGAAACGCACAGTGTAGTACATAGTATATGAGTGAGTTGCACTGAAAAACTTAGAATATAAGAAACGCACAGTGTAGTACATAGTATATGAGTGAGTTGCACTGAAAAACTTAGAATATAAGAAACGCACAGTGTAGTACATAGTAAGTGAGTTGCACTGAATAACCTAGAATTTACTGAAAAACCCGCATTACACGAAATGCACAGTGTAGTACATAGTATATGAGTGAGTTGCACTGAAAAACTTAGAATATAAGAAACGCACAGTGTAGTACATAGTATATGAGTGAGTTTCACTGAAAAACTTAGAATATAAGAAACGCACAGTGTAGTACATAGTATATGAGTGAGTTGCACTGAAAAACTTAGAATATAAGAAACGCACAGTGTAGTACATAATATATGAGTGAGTTGCACTGAAAAACTTAGAATATAAGAAACGCACAGTGTAGTACATAGTATATGAGTGAGTTGCACTGAAAAACTTAGAATATAAGAAACGCACAGTATAGTACATAGTATATGAATGAGTTGCAATGAAAAACTTAGAATTTACTGAAAAACCCGCATTACACGAAATGCACAGTGTAGTACATAGTATATGAGTGAGTTGCACTGAAAAACTTAGAATATAAGAAACGCACAGTGTAGTACATAGTATATGAGTGTGTTGCACTGAAAAACTTAGAATATAAGAAACGCACAGTGTAGTACATAGTATATGAGTGAGTTGCATTGAAAAACTTAGAATATAAGAAACGCACAGTGTAGTACATAGTATATGAGTGAGTTGCACTGAAAAACTTAGAATATAAGAAACGCACAGTGTAGTACATAGTATATGAGTGAGTTGCACTGAAAAACTTAGAATATAAGAAACGCACAGTGTAGTACATAGTATATGAGTGAGTTGCACTGAAAAACTTAGAATATAAGAAACGCACAGTGTAGTACATAGTATATGAGTGAGTTGCACTGAAAAACTTAGAATATAAGAAACGCACAGTGTAGTACATAGTATATGAGTGAGTTGCACTGAAAAACTTAGAATATAAGAAACGCACAGTGTAGTACATAGTATATGAGCGAGTTGCACTGAAAAACTTAGAATATAAGAAACGCACAGTGTAGTACATAGTATATGAGCGAGTTTCACTGAAAAACTTAGAATATAAGAAACGCACAGTGTAGTACATAGTATATGAGCGAGTTGCACTGAAAAACTTAGAATATAAGAAACGCACAGTGTAGTACATAGTATATGAGTGAGTTGCACTGAAAAACTTAGAATATAAGAAACGCACAGTGTAGTACATAGTATATGAGTGAGTTGCACTGAAAAACTTAGAATATAAGAAACGCACAGTGTAGTACATAGTATATGAGTGAGTTGCACTGAAAAACTTAGAATTTACTGAAAAACCCGCATTACACGAAATGCACAGTGTAGTACATAGTATATGAGTGAGTTGCACTGAAAAACTTAGAATATAAGAAACGCACAGTGTAGTACAAAGTATATGAGTGAGTTGCACTGAAAAACTTAGAATATAAGAAACGCACAGTGTAGTACATAGTATATGAGTGAGTTGCACTGAAAAACATAGAATTTAAGAAACGCACAGTGTAGTACATAGTATATGAGTGAGTTGCACTGAAAAACTTAGAATATAAGAAACGCACAGTGTAGTACAAAGTATATGAGTGAGTTGCACTGAAAAACTTAGAATATAAGAAAGGCACAGTGTAGTACATAGTATATGAGTGAGTTGCACTGAAAAACTTAGAATATAAGAAACGCACAGTGTAGTACATAGTATATGAGTGAGTTGCCCTGAAAAACTTAGAATATAAGAAACGCACAGTGTAGTACATAGTATATGAGTGAGTTGCACTGAAAAACTTAGAATATAAGAAACGCACAGTGTAGTACATAGTATATGAGTGAGTTGCACTGAAAAACTTAGAATATAAGAAACGCACAGTGTAGTACATAGTATATGAGTGAGTTGCACTGAAAAACTTAGAATATAAGAAACGCACAGTGTAGTACATAGTATATGAGTGAGTTGCACTGAAAAACTTAGAATATAAGAAACGCACAGTGTAGGACATAGTATATGAGTGAGTTGCACTGAAAAACTTAGAATATAAGAAACGCACAGTATAGTACATAGTATATGAATGAGTTGCACTGAAAAACTTAGAATTTACTGAAAAACCCGCATTACACGAAATGCACAGTGTAGTACATAGTATATGAGTGAGTTGCACTGAAAAACTTAGAATATAAGAAACGCACAGTGTAGTACATAGTATATGAGTGAGTTGCACTGAAAAACTTAGAATATAAGAAACGCACAGTGTAATACATAGTATATGAGTGAGTTGCACTGAAAAACTTAGAATATAAGAAACGCACAGTGTAGTACAAAGTATATGAGTGAGTTGCACTGAAAAACTTATAAGAAACGCACAGTGTAGTACATAGTATATGAGTGAGTTGCACTGAAAAACTTAGAATATAAGAAACGCACAGTGTAGTACATAGTATATGAGTGAGTTGCACTGAAAAACTTAGAATATAAGAAACGCACAGTGTAGTACATAGTAAGTGAGTTGCACTGAATAACTTAGAATTTACTGAAAAACCCGCATTACACGAAATGCACAGTGTAGTACATAGTATATGAGTGAGTTGCACTGAAAAACTTAGAATATAAGAAACGCACAGTGTAGTACATAGTATATGAGTGAGTTGCACTGAAAAACTTAGAATATAAGAAACGCACAGTGTAGTACATAGTATATGTGTGAGTTGCACTGAAAAACTTAGAATATAAGAAACGCACAGTGTAGTACATAGTATATGAGTGAGTTGCACTGAAAAACTTAGAATATAAGAAGCGCACAGTGTAGTACATAGTATATGAGTGAGTTGCACTGAAAAACTTAGAATATAAGAAACGCACAGTATAGTACATAGTATATGAATGAGTTGCACTGAAAAACTTAGAATTTACTGAAAAACCCGCATTACACGAAATGCACAGTGTAGTACATAGTATATGAGTGAGTTGCACTGAAAAACTTAGAATATAAGAAACGCACAGTGTAGTACATAGTATATGAGTGAGTTGCACTGAAAAATTTAGAATATAAGAAACGCACAGTGTAGTACATAGTATATGAGTGAGTTGCACTGAAAAACTTAGAATATAAGAAACGCACAGTGTAGTACATAGTATATGAGTGAGTTGCACTGAAAAACTTAGAATATAAGAAACACACAGTGTAGTACATAGTATATGAGTGAGTTGCACTGAAAAACTTAGAATATAAGAAACGCACAGTGTAGTACATAGTATATGAGTGAGTTGCACTGAAAAACTTAGAATATAAGAAACGCACAGTGTAGTACATAGTATATGTGTGAGTTGCACTGAAAAACTTAGAATATAAGAAACGCACAGTGTAGTACATAGTATATGAGTGAGTTGCACTGAAAAACTTAGAATATAAGAAACGCACAGTGTAGTACATAGTATATGAGTGAGTTGCACTGAAAAACTTAGAATATAAGAAACGCACAGTGTAGTACATAGTATATGAGTGAGTTTCACTGAAAAACATAGAATATAAGAAACACACAGTGTAGTACATAGTATATGAGTGAGTTGCACTGAAAAACTTAGAATATAAGAAACGCACAGTGTAGTACATAGTATATGAGTGAGTTGCACTGAAAAACTTAGAATATAAGAAACGCACAGTGTAGTACATAGTATATGTGTGAGTTGCACTGAAAAACTTAGAATATAAGAAACGCACAGTGTAGTACATAGTATATGAGTGAGTTGCACTGAAAAACTTAGAATATAAGAAACGCACAGTGTAGTACATAGTATATGAGTGAGTTGCACTGAAAAACTTAGAATATAAGAAACGCACAGTGTAGTACATAGTATATGAGTGAGTTTCACTGAAAAACATAGAATATAAGAAACGCACAGTGCAGTACATAGTATATGAGTGAGTTGCACTGAAAAACTTAGAATTTACTGAAAAACCCGCATTACAGGAAATGCACAGTGTAGTACATAGTAAGTGAGTTGCACTGAATAACTTAGAATTTACTGAAAAACCCGCATTACACGAAATGCACAGTGTAGTACATAGTATATGAGTGAGTTGCACTGAAAAACTTAGAATATAAGAAACGCACAGTGTAGTACATAGTATATGAGTGAGTTGCACTGAAAAACTTAGAATATAAGAAACGCACAGTGTAGTACATAGTATATGAGTGAGTTGCACTGAAAAACTTAGAATATAAGAAGCGCACAGTGTAGTACATAGTATATGAGTGAGTTGCACTGAAAAACTTAGAATATAAGAAACGCACAGTGTAGTACATAGTATATGAGTGAGTTGCACTGAAAAACTTAGAATATAAGAAGCGCACAGTGTAGTACATAGTATATGAGTGAGTTGCACTGAAAAACTTAGAATATAAGAAACGCACAGTATAGTACATAGTATATGAATGAGTTGCACTGAAAAACTTAGAATTTACTGAAAAACCCGCATTACACGAAATGCACAGTGTAGTACATAGTATATGAGTGAGTTGCACTGAAAAACTTAGAATATAAGAAACGCACAGTGTAGTACATAGTATATGAGTGAGTTGCACTGAAAAACTTAGAATATAAGAAACGCACAGTGTAGTACATAGTATATGAGTGAGTTGCACTGAAAAACTTAGAATATAAGAAACGCACAGTGTAGTACATAGTATATGAGTGAGTTGCACTGAAAAACTTAGAATATAAGAAACACACAGTGTAGTACATAGTATATGAGTGAGTTGCACTGAAAAACTTAGAATATAAGAAACGCACAGTGTAGTACATAGTATATGAGTGAGTTGCACTGAAAAACTTAGAATATAAGAATCGCACAGTGTAGTACATAGTATATGTGTGAGTTGCACTGAAAAACTTAGAATATAAGAAACGCACAGTGTAGTACATAGTATATGAGTGAGTTGCACTGAAAAACTTAGAATATAAGAAACGCACAGTGTAGTACATAGTATATGAGTGAGTTGCACTGAAAAACTTAGAATATAAGAAACGCACAGTGTAGTACATAGTATATGAGTGAGTTTCACTGAAAAACATAGAATATAAGAAACGCACAGTGTAGTACATAGTATATGAGTGAGTTGCACTGAAAAACTTAGAATTTACTGAAAAACCCGCATTACAGGAAATGCACAGTGTAGTACATAGTATATGAGTGAGTTGCACTGAAAAACTTAGAATATAAGAAACGCACAGTGTAGTACATAGTATATGAGTGAGTTGCACTGAAAAACTTAGAAAATAAGAAACTTACAGTGTAGTACATAGTATATGAGTGAGTTGCACTGAAAAACTTAGAATATAAGAAACGCACAGTGTAGTACATGGTATATGAGTGAGTTGCACTGAATAACTTAGAAAATAAGAAACGCACAGTTTAGTACATAGTATATGTGTGAGTTGCACTGAAAAACTTAGAATATAAGAAACGAACAGTGTAGTACATAGTATATGAGTGAGTTGCACTGAAAAACTTAGAAAATAAGAAACACACAGTGTAGTACATAGTATATGAGTGAGTTGCACTAGAAAAACTTAGAATATAAGAAACGCACAGTGTAGTACATAGTATATGAGTGAGTTGCACTGAAAAACTTAGAATATAAGAAACGCACAGTGTAGTACATAGTATATGAGTGAGTTGCACTGAAAAACTTAGAATATAAGAAACGCACAGTGTATTACATAGTATATGAGTGAGTTGCACTGAAAAACTAAGAATTTACTGAAAAACCCGCATTACACGAAATGCACAGTGTAGTACATATTATATGAGTGAGTTGCACTGAAAAACTTAGAATATTAGAAACGCACAGTGTAGTACATAGTATATGAGTGAGTTGCACTGAAAAACTTAGAATTTACTGAAAAACCCGCATTACACGAAATGCACAGGGTAGTACATAGTATATGAGTGAGTTGCACTGAAAAACTTAGAATATAAGAAACGCACAGTGTAGTACATAGTATATGAGTGAGTTGCACTGAAAAACTTAGATATAAGAAACGCACAGTGTAGTACATAGTATATGAGTGATTGCACTGAAAAACTTAGAATATAAGAAACGCAAAGTGTACTACATAGTATATGAGTGATTTGCACTGAAAAACTTAGAATTTACTGAAAAACCCGCATTACACGAAATGCACAGTGTAGTACATAGTATATGAGTGAGTTGCATTGAAAAACTTAGAATATAAGAAACGCACAGTGTAGTACATAGTATATGAGTGAGTTGCACTGAAAAACTTAGAATTTACTGAAAAACCCGCATTACACGAAATGCACAGTGTAGTACATAGTATAAGAGTGAGTTGCACTGAAAAACTTAGAATATAAGAAACGCACAGTGTAGTACATAGTATATGAGTGAGTTGCACTGAAAAACTTAGAATATAAGAAACGCACAGTGTAGTACATAGTATATGAGTGAGTTGCACTGAAAATATTAGAATATAAGAAACGCACAGTGTAGTACATAGTATATGAGTGAGTTGCACTGAAAAACTTAGAATTTACTGAAAAACCCGCATTACACGAAATGCACAGTGTAGTACATAGTATATGAGTGAGTTGCACTGAAAAACTTAGAATATAAGAAACGCACAGTGTAGTACATAGTATATGAGTGAGTTGCACTGAAAAACTTAGAATATAAGAAACGCACAGTGTAGTACATAGTATATGAGTGAGTTGCACTGAAAAACTTAGAATATAAGAAACGCACAGTGTAGTACATAGTATATGAGTGAGTTGCACTGAAAAACTTAGAATATAAGAAACGCACAGTGTAGTACATAGTATATGAGTGAGTTACACTGAAAAACTTAGAATATAAGAAACGCACAGTGTAGTACATAGTATATGAGTGAGTTGCACTGAAAAACTTAGAATATATGAAACCCACAGTGTAGTACATATTATATGAGTGAGTTGCACTGAAAAACTTAGAATATAAGAAACGCACAGTGTAGTACATAGTATATGAGTGAGTTGCACTGAAAAACTTAGAATATAAGAAACGCACAGTGTAGTACATAGTATATGAGTGAGTTGCACTGAAAAACTTAGAATATAAGAAACGCACAGTGTAGTACATAGTATATGAGTGAGTTGCACTGAAAAACTTAGAATATAAGAAACGCACAGTGTAGTACGTAGTATATGAGTGAGTTGCACTGAAAAATTTAGAATATAAGAAACGCACAGTGTAGTACATAGTATATGAGTGAGTTGCACTGAAAAACTTAGAATATAAGAAATGCACAGTGTAGTACATAGTATATGAGTGAGTTTCACTGAAAAACATAGAATATAAGAAACGCACAGTGTAGTACATAGTATATGAGTGAGTTGCACTGAAAAAGTTAGAATTTACTGAAAAACCCGCATTACAGGAAATGCACAGTGTAGTACATAGTATATGAGTGAGGTGCACTGAAAAACTTAGAATATAAGAAACGCACAGTGTAGTACATAGTATATAAGTGAGTTGCACTGAAAAACTTAGAAAATAAGAAACTCACAGTGTAGTACATAGTATATGAGTGAGTTGCACTGAAAAACTTAGAATATAAGAAACGCACAGTGTAGTACATAGTATATGAGTGAGTTGCACTGAAAAACTTAGAATTTATTGAAAAACCCGCATTACACGAAATGCACAGTGTAGTACATAGTATATGAGTGAGTTGCACTGAAAAACTTAGAATATAAGAAACGCACAGTGTAGTACATAGTATATGAGTGAGTTGCACTGAAAAACTTAGAAAATAAGAAACGCACAGTTTAGTACATAGTATATGTGTGAGTTGCACTGAAAAACTTAGAATATAAGAAACGAACAGTGTAGTACATAGTATATGAGTGAGTTGCACTGAAAAACTTAGAAAATAAGAAACGCACAGTGTAGTACATAGTATATGAGTGAGTTGCACTAGAAAAACTTAGAATATAAGAAACGCACAGTGTAGTATATAGTATATGAGTGAGTTGCACTGAAAAACTTAGAAAATAAGAAACGCACAGTGTAGTACATAGTATATGAGTGAGTTGCACTGAAAAACTAAGAATTTACTGAAAAACCCGCATTACACGAAATGCACAGTGTAGTACATAATATATGAGTGAGTTGCACTGAAAAACTTAGAATATAAGAAACGCACTGTGTAGTACATAGTATATGAGTGAGTTGCACTGAAAAACTTAGAATTTACTGAAAAACCCGCATTACAGGAAATGCACAGTGTAGTACATAGTATATGAGTGAGTTGCACTGAAAAACTTAGAATATAAGAAACGCACAGTGTAGTACATAGTATATGAGTGAGTTGCACTGAAAAACTTAGATATAAGAAACGCACAGTGTAGTACATAGTATATGAGTGATTGCACTGAAAAACTTAGAATATAAGAAACACAAAGTGTACTACATAGTATATGAGTGAGTTGCACTGAAAAACTTAGAATTTACTGAAAAACCCGCATTACACGAAATGCACAGTGTAGTACATAGTATAGGTGAGTTGCACTGAAAAACTTAGAATATAAGAAACGCACAGTGTAGTACATAGTATATGAGTGAGTTGCACTGAAAAACTTAGAATATAAGAAACGCACAGTGTAGTACATAGTATATGAGTGAGTTGCACTGAAAATATTAGAATATAAGAAACGCACAGTGTAGTACATAGTATATGAGTGAGTTGCACTGAAAAACTTAGAATTTACTGAAAAACCCGCATTACACGAAATGCACAGTGTAGTACATAGTATATGAGTGAGTTGCACTGAAAAACTTAGAATATAAGAAACGCACAGTGTAGTAAATAGTATATGAGTGAGTTGCACTGAAAAACTTAGAATATAAGAAACGCACAGTGTAGTACATAGTATATGAGTGAGTTGCACTGAAAAACTTAGAATATAAGAAACGCACAGTGTAGTACATAGTATATGAGTGAGTTGCACTGAAAAACTTAGAATATAAGAAACGCACAGTGTAGTACATAGTATATGAGTGAGTTGCACTGAAAAACTTAGAATATATGAAACCCACAGTGTAGTACATAGTATATGAGTGAGTTGCACTGAAAAACTTAGAATATAAGAAACGCACAGTGTAGTACATAGTATATGAGTGAGTTGCACTGAAAAACTTAGAATATAAGAAACGCACAGTGTAGTACATAGTATATGAGTGAGTTGCACTGAAAAACTTAGAATATAAGAAACGCACAGTGTAGTACATAGTATATGAGTGAGTTGCACTGAAAATATTAGAATATAAGAAACGCACAGTGTAGTACATAGTATATGAGTGAGTTGCACTGAAAAACTTAGAATTTACTGAAAAACCCGCATTACACGAAATGCACAGTGTAGTACATAGTATAAGAGTGAGTTGCACTGAAAAACTTAGAATATAAGAAACGCACAGTGTAGTACATAGTACATGAGTGAGTTGCACTGAAAAACTTAGAATATAAGAAACGCACAGTGTAGTACATAGTATATGAGTGAGTTGCACTGAAAATATTAGAATATAAGAAACGCACAGTGTAGTACATAGTATATGAGTGAGTTGCACTGAAAAACTTAGAATTTACTGAAAAACCCGCATTACACGAAATGCACAGTGTAGTACATAGTATATGAGTGAGTTGCACTGAAAAACTTAGAATATAAGAAACGCACAGTGTAGTACATAGTATATGAGTGAGTTGCACTGAAAAACTTAGAATATAAGAAACGCACAGTGTAGTACATAGTATATGAGTGAGTTGCACTGAAAAACTTAGAATATAAGAAACGCACAGTGTAGTACATAGTATATGAGTGAGTTGCACTGAAGAACTTAGAATATAAGAAACGCACAGTGTAGTACATAGTATATGAGTGAGTTACACTGAAAAACTTAGAATATAAGAAACGCACAGTGTAGTACATAGTATATGAGTGAGTTGCACTGAAAAACTTAGAATATATGAAACCCACAGTGTAGTACATAGTATATGAGTGAGTTGCACTGAAAAACTTAGAATATAAGAAACGCACAGTGTAGTACATAGTATATGAGTGAGTTGCACTGAAAAACTTAGAATATAAGAAACGCACAGTGTAGTACATAGTATATGAGTGAGTTGCACTGAAAAACTTAGAATATAAGAAACGCACAGTGTAGTACATAGTATATGAGTGAGTTGCACTGAAAAACTTAGAATATAAGAAACGCACAGTGTAGTACATAGTATATGAGTGAGTTGCACTGAAAAATTTAGAATATAAGAAACGCACAGTGTAGTACATAGTATATGAGTGAGTTGCACTGAAAAACTTAGAATATAAGAAATGCACAGTGTAGTACATAGTATATGAGTGAGTTTCACTGAAAAACATAGAATATAAGATACGCACAGTGTAGTACATAGTATATGAGTGAGTTGCACTGAAAAAGTTAGAATTTACTGAAAAACCCGCATTACAGGAAATGCACAGTGTAGTACATAGTATATGAGTGAGGTGCACTGAAAAACTTAGAATATAAGAAACGCACAGTGTAGTACATAGTATATAAGTGAGTTGCACTGAAAAACTTAGAAAATAAGAAACTCACAGTGTAGTACATAGTATATGAGTGAGTTGCACTGAAAAACTTAGAATATAAGAAACGCACAGTGTAGTACATAGTATATGAGTGAGTTGCACTGAAAAACTTAGAATTTATTGAAAAACCCGCATTACACGAAATGCACAGTGTAGTACATAGTATATGAGTGAGTTGCACTGAAAAACTTAGAATATAAGAAACGCACAGTGTAGTACAAAGTATATGAGTGAGTTGCACTGAAAAACTTAGAAAATAAGAAACGCACAGTTTAGTACATAGTATATGTGTGAGTTGCACTGAAAAACTTAGAATATAAGAAACGAACAGTGTAGTACATAGTATATGAGTGAGTTGCACTGAAAAACTTAGAAAATAAGAAACGCACAGTGTAGTACATAGTATATGAGTGAGTTGCACTAGAAAAACTTAGAATATAAGAAACGCACAGTGTAGTATATAGTATATGAGTGAGTTGCACTGAAAAACTTAGAAAATAAGAAACGCACAGTGTAGTACATAGTATATGAGTGAGTTGCACTGAAAAACTAAGAATTTACTGAAAAACCCGCATTACACGAAATGCACAGTGTAGTACATAATATATGAGTGAGTTGCACTGAAAAACTTAGAATATAAGAAACGCACTGTGTAGTACATAGTATATGAGTGAGTTGCACTGAAAAACTTAGAATTTACTGAAAAACCCGCATTACACGAAATGCACAGTGTAGTACATAGTATATGAGTGAGTTGCACTGAAAAACTTAGAATATAAGAAACGCACAGTGTAGTACATAGTATATGAGTGAGTTGCACTGAAAAACTTAGATATAAGAAACGCACAGTGTAGTACATAGTATATGAGTGATTGCACTGAAAAACTTAGAATATAAGAAACACAAAGTGTACTACATAGTATATGAGTGAGTTGCACTGAAAAACTTAGAATTTACTGAAAAACCCGCATTACACGAAATGCACAGTGTAGTACATAGTATAGGTGAGTTGCACTGAAAAACTTAGAATATAAGAAACGCACAGTGTAGTACATAGTATATGAGTGAGTTGCACTGAAAAACTTAGAATATAAGAAACGCACAGTGTAGTACATAGTATATGAGTGAGTTGCACTGAAAATATTAGAATATAAGAAACGCACAGTGTAGTACATAGTACATGAGTGAGTTGCACTGAAAAACTTAGAATTTACTGAAAAACCCGCATTACACGAAATGCACAGTGTAGTACATAGTATATGAGTGAGTTGCACTGAAAAACTTAGAATATAAGAAACGCACAGTGTAGTAAATAGTATATGAGTGAGTTGCACTGAAAAACTTAGAATATAAGAAACGCACAGTGTAGTACATAGTATATGAGTGAGTTGCACTGAAAAACTTAGAATATAAGAAACGCACAGTGTAGTACATAGTATATGAGTGAGTTGCACTGAAAAACTTAGAATATAAGAAACGCACAGTGTAGTACATAGTATATGAGTGAGTTGCACTGAAAAACTTAGAATATATGAAACCCACAGTGTAGTACATAGTATATGAGTGAGTTGCACTGAAAAACTTAGAATATAAGAAAAGCACAGTGTAGTACATAGTATATGAGTGAGTTGCACTGAAAAACTTAGAATATAAGAAACGCACAGTGTAGTACATAGTATATGAGTGAGTTGCACTGAAAAACTTAGAATATAAGAAACGCACAGTGTAGTACATAGTATATGAGTGAGTTGCACTGAAAATATTAGAATATAAGAAACGCACAGTGTAGTACATAGTATATGAGTGAGTTGCACTGAAAAACTTAGAATTTACTGAAAAACCCGCATTACACGAAATGCACAGTGTAGTACATAGTATATGAGTGAGTTGCACTGAAAAACTTAGAATATAAGAAACGCACAGTGTAGTACATAGTATATGAGTGAGTTGCACTGAAAAACTTAGAATATAAGAAACGCACAGTGTAGTACATAGTATATGAGTGAGTTGCACTGAAAAACTTAGAATATAAGAAACGCACAGTGTAGTACATAGTATATGAGTGAGTTGCACTGAAAAACTTAGAATATAAGAAATGCACAGTGTAGTACATAGTATATGAGTGAGTTACACTGAAAAACTTAGAATATAAGAAACGCACAGTGTAGTACATAGTATATGAGTGAGTTGCACTGAAAAACTTAGAATATAAGAAACGCACAGTGTAGTACATAGTATATGAGTGAGTTGCACTGAAAAACTTAGAATATATGAAACCCACAGTGTAGTACATAGTATATGAGTGAGTTGCACTGAAAAACTTAGAATATAAGAAACGCACAGTGTAGTACATAGTATATGAGTGAGTTGCACTGAAAAACTTAGAATATAAGAAACGCACAGTGTAGTACATAGTATATGAGTGAGTTGCACTGAAAAACTTAGAATATAAGAAACGCACAGTGTAGTACATAGTATATGAGTGAGTTGCACTGAAAAACTTAAAATATAAGAAACGCACAGTGTAGTACATAGTATATGAGTGAGTTGCACTGAAAAACTTAGAATATAAGAAACGCACAGTGTAGTACATAGTATATGAGTGAGTTGCACTGAAAAACTTAGAATATAAGAAACGCACAGTGTAGTATATAGTATATGAGTGAGTTGCACTGAAAAACATAGAATATAAGAAATGCACAGTGTAGTATATAGTATATGAGTGAGTTGCACTGAAAAACTTAGAATTTACTGAAAAACCCGCATTACAGGAAATGCACAGTGTAGTACATAGTATATGAGTGAGGTGCACTGAAAAACTTAGAATATAAGAAACGCACAGTGTAGTACATAGTATATGAGTGAGTTGCACTGAAAAACTTAGAAAATAAGAAACTCACAGTGTAGTACATAGTATATGAGTGAGTTGCACTGAAAACTTAGAATATAAGAAACGCACAGTGTAGTATATAGTATATGAGTGAGTTGCACTGAAAAACTTAGAATTTATTGAAAAACCCGCATTACAAGAAATGCACAGTGTAGTACATAGTATATGAGTGAGTTGCACTGAAAAACTTAGAATATAAGAAACGCACAGTGTAGTACATAGTATATGAGTGAGTTGCACTGAAAAACTTAGAAAATAAGAAACGCACAGTTTAGTACATAGTATATGTGTGAGTTGCACTGAAAAACTTAGAATATAAGAAACGCACAGTGTAGTACATAGTATATGAGTTAGTTGCAATGAAAAACTTAGAATATATGAAACCCACAGTGTAGTACATAGTATATGAGTGAGTTGCACTGAAAAACTTAGAATATAAGAAACGCACAGTGTAGTACATAGTATATGAGTGAGTTGCACTGAAAAACTTAGAATATAAGAAACGCACAGTGTATTACATAGTATATGAGTGAGTTGCACTGAAAAACTAAGAATTTACTGAAAAACCCGCAATACACGAAATGCACAGTGTAGTACATATTATATGAGTGAGTTGCACTGAAAAACTTAGAATATAAGAAACGCACAGTGTAGTACATAGTATATGAGTGAGTTGCACTGAAAAACTTAGAATTTACTGAAAAACCCGCATTACACGAAATGCACAGTGTAGTACATAGTATATGAGTGAGTTGCACTGAAAAACTTAGAATATAAGAAACGCACAGTGTAGTACATAGTATATGAGTGAGTTGCACTGAAAAACTTAGATATAAGAAACGCACAGTGTAGTACATAGTATATGAGTGATTGCACTGAAAAACGTAGAATATAAGAAACGCAAAGTGTACTACATAGTATATGAGTGAGTTGCACTGAAAAACTTAGAATTTACTGAAAAACCCGCATTACACGAAATGCACAGTGTAGTACATAGTATATGAGTGAGTTGCATTGAAAAACTTAGAATATAAGAAACGCACAGTGTAGTACATAGTATATGAGTGAGTTGCACTGAAAAACTTAGAATTTACTGAAAAACCCGCATTACACGAAATGCACAGTGTAGTACATAGTATAAGAGTGAGTTGCACTGAAAAACTTAGAATATAAGAAACGCACAGTGTAGTACATAGTACATGAGTGAGTTGCACTGAAAAACTTAGAATATAAGAAACGCACAGTGTAGTACATAGTATATGAGTGAGTTGCACTGAAAATATTAGAATATAAGAAACGCACAGTGTAGTACATAGTATATGATTGAGTTGCACTGAAAAACTTAGAATTTACTGAAAAACCCGCATTACACGAAATGCACAGTGTAGTACATAGTATATGAGTGAGTTGCACTGAAAAACTTAGAATATAAGAAACGCACAGTGTAGTACATAGTATATGAGTGAGTTGCACTGAAAAACTTAGAATATAAGAAACGCACAGTGTAGTACATAGTATATGAGTGAGTTGCACTGAAAAACTTAGAATATAAGAAACGCACAGTGTAGTACATAGTATATGAGTGAGTTGCACTGAAGAACTTAGAATATAAGAAACGCACAGTGTAGTACATAGTATATGAGTGAGTTACACTGAAAAACTTAGAATATAAGAAACGCACAGTGTAGTACATAGTATATGAGTGAGTTGCACTGAAAAACTTAGAATATATGAAACCCACAGTGTAGTACATAGTATATGAGTGAGTTGCACTGAAAAACTTAGAATATAAGAAACGCACAGTGTAGTACATAGTATATGAGTGAGTTGCACTGAAAAACTTAGAATATAAGAAAAGCACAGTGTAGTACATAGTATATGAGTGAGTTGCACTGAAAAACTTAGAATATAAGAAACGCACAGTGTAGTACATAGTATATGAGTGAGTTGCACTGAAAAACTTAGAATATAAGAAACGCACAGTGTAGTACATAGTATATGAGTGAGTTGCACTGAAAAATTTAGAATATAAGAAACGCACAGTGTAGTACATAGTATATGAGTGAGTTGCACTGAAAAACTTAGAATATAAGAAATGCACAGTGTAGTACATAGTATATGAGTGAGTTTCACTGAAAAACATAGAATATAAGAAACGCACAGTGTAGTACATAGTATATGAGTGAGTTGCACTGAAAAAGTTAGAATTTACTGAAAAACCCGCATTACAGGAAATGCACAGTGTAGTACATAGTATATGAGTGAGGTGCACTGAAAAACTTAGAATATAAGAAACGCACAGTGTAGTACATAGTATATAAGTGAGTTGCACTGAAAAACTTAGAAAATAAGAAACTCACATTGTAGTACATAGTATATGAGTGAGTTGCACTGAAAAACTTAGAATATAAGAAACGCACAGTGTAGTACATAGTATATGAGTGAGTTGCACTGAAAAACTTAGAATTTATTGAAAAACCCGCATTACACGAAATGCACAGTGTAGTACATAGTATATGAGTGAGTTGCACTGAAAAACTTAGAATATAAGAAACGCACAGTGTAGTACATAGTATATGAGTGAGTTGCACTGAAAAACTTAGAAAATAAGAAACGCACAGTTTAGTACATAGTATATGTGTGAGTTGCACTGAAAAACTTAGAATATAAGAAACGAACAGTGTAGTACATAGTATATGAGTGAGTTGCACTGAAAAACTTAGAAAATAAGAAACGCACAGTGTAGTACATAGTATATGAGTGAGTTGCACTGAAAATATTAGAATATAAGAAACGCACAGTGTAGTACATAGTATATGAGTGAGTTGCACTGAAAAACTTAGAATTTACTGAAAAACCCGCATTACACGAAATGCACAGTGTAGTACATAGTATATGAGTGAGTTGCACTGAAAAACTTAGAATATATGAAACCCACAGTGTAGTACATAGTATATGAGTGAGTTGCACTGAAAAACTTAGAATATAAGAAACGCACAGTGTAGTACATAGTATATGAGTGAGTTGCACTGAAAAACTTAGAATATAAGAAACGCACAGTGTAGTACATAGTATATGAGTGAGTTGCACTGAAAAACTTAGAATATAAGAAACGCACAGTGTAGTACATAGTATATGAGTGAGTTGCACTGAAAAACTTAAAATATAAGAAACGCACAGTGTAGTACATAGTATATGAGTGAGTTGCACTGAAAAACTTAGAATATAAGAAACGCACAGTGTAGTACATAGTATATGAGTGAGTTGCACTGAAAAACTTAGAATATAAGAAACGCACAGTGTAGTATATAGTATATGAGTGAGTTTCACTGAAAAACATAGAATATAAGAAATGCACAGTGTAGTATATAGTATATGAGTGAGTTGCACTGAAAAACTTAGAATTTACTGAAAAACCCGCATTACAGGAAATGCACAGTGTAGTACATAGTATATGAGTGAGGTGCACTGAAAAACTTAGAATATAAGAAACGCACAGTGTAGTACATAGTATATGAGTGAGTTGCACTGAAAAACTTAGAAAATAAGAAACTCACAGTGTAGTACATAGTATATGAGTGAGTTGCACTGAAAAACTTAGAATATAAGAAACGCACAGTGTAGTACATAGTATATGAGTGAGTTGCACTGAAAAACTTAGAATTTATTGAAAAACCCGCATTACACGAAATGCACAGTGTAGTACATAGTATATGAGTGAGTTGCACTGAAAAACTTAGAATATAAGAAACGCACAGTGTAGTACATAGTATATGAGTGAGTTGCACTGAAAAACTTAGAAAATAAGAAACGCACAGTTTAGTACATAGTATATGTGTGAGTTGCACTGAAAAACTTAGAATATAAGAAACGAACAGTGTAGTACATAGTATATGAGTGAGTTGCACTGAAAAACTTAGAAAATAAGAAACGCACAGTGTAGTACATAGTATATGAGTGAGTTGCACTGAAAAACTTAGAAAATAAGAAACGCACAGTGTAGTACATAGTATATGAGTGAGTTGCACTGAAAAACTTAGAATATAAGAAACGCACAGTGTAGTACATAGTATATGAGTGAGTTGCACTGAAAAACTAAGAATTTACTGAAAAACCCGCATTACACGAAATGCACAGTGTAGTACATAGTATATGATTGAGTTGCACTGAAAAACTTAGAATATAAGAAACGCACAGTGTAGTACATAGTATATGAGTGAGTTGCACTGAAAAACTTAGAATTTACTGAAAAACCCGCATTACACGTAATGCACAGTGTAGTACATAGTATATGAGTGAGTTGCACTGAAAAACTTAGAATATAAGAAACGCACAGTGTAGTACATAGTGTATGAGTGAGTTGCACTGAAAAACTTAGATATAAGAAACGCACAGTGTAGTACATAGTATATGAGTGATTGCACTGAAAAACTTAGAATATAAGAAACACACAGTGTAGTACATAGTATATGAGTGAGTTGCACTGAAAAACTTAGAATTTACTGAAAAACCCGCATTACACGAAATGCACAGTGTAGTACATAGTATATGAGTGAGTTGCATTAAAAAACTTAGAATATAAGAAATGCACAGTGTAGTACATAGTATATGAGTGAGTTGCACTGAAAAACTTAGAATTTACTGAAAAACCCGCATTACACGAAATGCACAGTGTAGTACATAGTATAAGAGTGAGTTGCACTGAAAAACTTAGAATATAAGAAACGCACAGTGTAGTACATAGTATATGAGTGAGTTGCACTGAAAAACTTAGAATATAAGAAACGCACAGTGTAGTACATAGTATATGAGTGAGTTGCACTGAAAAACTTAGAATATAAGAAACGCACAGTGTAGTACATAGTATATGAGTGAGTTGCACTGAAAAACTTAGAATTTACTGAAAAACCCGCATTACACGAAATGCACAGTGTAGTACATAGTATATGAGTGAGTTGCACTGAAAAACTTAGAATATAAGAAACGCACAGTGTAGTACATAGTATATGAGTGAGTTGCACTGAAAAACTTAGAATATAAGAAACGCACAGTGTAGTACATAGTATATGAGTGAGTTGCACTGAAAAACTTAGAATATAAGAAACGCACAGTGTAGTACATAGTATATGAGTGAGTTGCACTGAAAAACTTAGAATATAAGAAACGCACAGTGTAGTACATAGTATATGAGTGAGTTGCACTGAAAAACTTAGAATATAAGAAACGCACAGTGTAGTACATAGTATATGAGTGAGTTGCACTGAAAAACTTAGAATTTACTGAAATACCCGCATTACACGAAATGCACAGTGTAGTACATAGTATATGAGTGAGTTGCACTGAAAAACTTAGAATATAAGAAACGCACAGTGTAGTACATAGTATATGAGTGAGTTGCACTGAAAAACTTAGAATTTACTGAAATACCCGCATTACACGAAATGCACAGTGTAGTACATAGTATATGTGTGAGTTGCACTGAAAAACTTAGAATATAAGAAACGCACAGTGTAGTACATAGTATATGAGTGAGTTGCACTGAAAAACTTAGAATATAAGAAACGCACAGTGTAGTACATAGTATATGAGTGAGTTGCACTGAAAAATTTAGAATATAAGAAACGCACAGTGTAGTACATAGTATATGAGTGAGTTGCACTGAAAAACTTAGAATATAAGAAACGCACAGTGTAGTACATAGTATATGAGTGAGTTTCACTGAAAAACATAGAATATAAGAAACGCACAGTGTAGTACATAGTATATGAGTGAGTTGCACTGAAAAACTTAGAATTTACTGAAAAACCCGCATTACAGGAAATGCACAGTGTAGTACATAGTATATGAGTGAGGTGCACTGAAAAACTTAGAATATAAGAAACGCACAGTGTAGTACATAGTATATGAGTGAGTTGCACTGAAAAATTTAGAATATAAGAAACGCACAGTGTAGTACATAGTATATGAGTGAGTTGCACTGAAAAACTTAGAATATAAGAAACGCACAGTGTAGTACATAGTATATGAGTGAGTTTCACTGAAAAACATAGAATATAAGAAACGCACAGTGTAGTACATAGTATATGAGTGAGTTGCACTGAAAAACTTAGAATTTACTGAAAAAACCGCATTACAGGAAATGCACAGTGTAGTACATAGTATATGAGTGAGGTGCACTGAAAAACTTAGAATATAAGAAACGCACAGTGTAGTACATAGTATATAAGTGAGTTGCACTGAAAAACTTAGAAAATAAGAAACTCACAGTGTAGTACATAGTATATGAGTGAGTTGCACTGAAAAACTTAGAATATAAGAAACGCACAGTGTAGTACATAGTATATGAGTGAGTTGCACTGAAAAACTTAGAATTTATTGAAAAACCCGCATTACACGAAATGCACAGTGTAGTACATAGTATATGAGTGAGTTGCACTGAAAAACTTAGAATATAAGAAACGCACAGTGTAGTACATAGTATATGAGTGAGTTGCACTGAAAAACTTAGAAAATAAGAAACGCACAGTTTAGTACATAGTATATGTGTGAGTTGCACTGAAAAACTTAGAATATAAGAAACGCACAGTGTAGTACATAGTATATGAGTGAGTTTCACTGAAAAACATAGAATATAAGAAACGCACAGTGTAGTACATAGTATATGAGTGAGTTGCACTGATAAACTTAGAAAATAAGAAACGCACAGTGTAGTACATAGTATATGAGTGAGTTGCACTAGAAAAACTTAGAATATAAGAAACGCACAGTGTAGTATATAGTATATGAGTGAGTTGCACTGAAAAACTTAGAAAATAAGAAACGCACAGTGTAGTACATAGTATATGAGTGAGTTGCACTAGAAAAACTTAGAATATAAGAAACGCACAGTGTAGTACATAGTATATGAGTGAGTTGCACTGAAAAACTAAGAATTTACTGAAAAACCCGCATTACACGAAATGCACAGTGTAGTACATAGTATAGGTGAGTTGCACTGAAAAACTTAGAATATAAGAAACGCACAGTGTAGTACATAGTATAAGAGTGAGTTGCACTGAAAAACTTAGAATATAAGAAACGCACAGTGTAGTACATAGTATATGAGTGAGTTTCACTTAAAAACTTAGAATTTACTGAAAAACCCGCATTACACGAAATGCACAATGTAGTACATAGTATATGAGTGAGTTGCACTGAAAAACTTAGAATATAAGAAACGCACAGTGTAGTACATAGTATATGAGTGAGTTGCACTGAAAAACTTAGAATTTACTGAAAAACCCGCATTACACGTAATGCACAGTGTAGTACATAGTATATGAGTGAGTTGCACTGAAAAACTTAGAATATAAGAAACGCACAGTGTAGTACATAGTGTATGAGTGAGTTGCACTGAAAAACTTAGATATAAGAAACGCACAGTGTAGTACATAGTATATGAGTGATTGCACTGAAAAACTTAGAATATAAGAAACGCACAGTGTAGTACATAGTATATGAGTGAGTTGCACTGAAAAACTTAGAATTTACTGAAAAACCCGCATTACACGAAATGCACAGTGTAGTACATAGTATAAGAGTGAGTTGCACTGAAAAACTTAGAATATAAGAAACGCACAGTGTAGTACATAGTATATGAGTGAGTTGCACTGAAAAACTTAGAATATAAGAAACGCACAGTGTAGTACATAGTATATGAGTGAGTTGCACTGAAAAACTTAGAATTTACTGAAAAACCCGCATTACACGAAATGCACAGTGTAGTACATAGTATATGAGTGAGTTGCACTGAAAAACTTAGAATATAAGAAACGCACAGTGTAGTACATAGTATATGAGTGAGTTGCACTGAAAAACTTAGAATATAAGAAACGCACAGTGTAGTACATAGTATATGAGTGAGTTGCACTGAAAAACTTAGAATATAAGAAACGCACAGTGTAGTACATAGTATATGAGTGAGTTGCACTGAAAAACTTAGAATATAAGAAACGCACAGTGTAGTACATAGTATATGAGTGAGTTGCACTGAAAAACTTAGAATATAAGAAACGCACAGTGTAGTACATAGTATATGAGTGAGTTGCACTGAAAAACTTAGAATTTACTGAAATACCCGCATTACACGAAATGCACAGTGTAGTACATAGTATATGAGTGAGTTGCACTGAAAAACTTAGAATATAAGAAACGCACAGTGTAGTACATAGTATATGAGTGAGTTGCACTGAAAAACTTAGAATATAAGAAACGCACAGTGTAGTACATAGTATATGAGTGAGTTGCACTGAAAAACTTAGAATATAAGAAACGCACAGTGTAGTACATAGTATATGAGTGAGTTGCACTGAAAAACTTAGAATATAAGAAACGCACAGTGTAGTACATAGTATATGAGTGAGTTGCACTGAAAAACTTAGAATATAAGAAACGCACAGTGTAGTACATAGTATATGAGTGAGTTGCACTGAAAAATTTAGAATATAAGAAACGCACAGTGTAGTACATAGTATATGAGTGAGTTGCACTGAAAAACTTAGAATATAAGAAACGCACAGTGTAGTACATAGTATATGAGTGAGTTTCACTGAAAAACATAGAATATAAGAAACGCACAGTGTAGTACATAGTATATGAGTGAGTTGCACTGAAAAACTTAGAATTTACTGAAAAACCCGCATTACAGGAAATGCACAGTGTAGTACATAGTATATGAGTGAGGTGCACTGAAAAACTTAGAATATAAGAAACGCACAGTGTAGTACATAGTATATAAGTGAGTTGCACTGAAAAACTTAGAAAATAAGAAACTCACAGTGTAGTACATAGTATATGAGTGAGTTGCACTGAAAAACTTAGAATATAAGAAACGCACAGTGTAGTACATAGTATATGAGTGAGTTGCACTGAAAAACTTAGAATTTATTGAAAAACCCGCATTACACGAAATGCACAGTGTAGTACATAGTATATGAGTGAGTTGCACTGAAAAACTTAGAGTATAAGAAACGCACAGTGTAGTACATAGTATATGAGTGAGTTGCACTGAAAAACATAGAATATAAGAAACGCACAGTGTAGTACATAGTATATGAGTGAGTTGCACTGATAAACTTAGAAAATAAGAAACGCACAGTGTAGTACATAGTATATGAGTGAGTTGCACTAGAAAAACTTAGAATATAAGAAACGCACAGTGTAGTATATAGTATATGAGTGAGTTGCACTGAAAAACTTAGAAAATAAGAAACGCACAGTGTAGTACATAGTATATGAGTGAGTTGCACTAGAAAAACTTAGAATATAAGAAACGCACAGTGTAGTACATAGTATATGAGTGAGTTGCACTGAAAAACTAAGAATTTACTGAAAAACCCGCATTACACGAAATGCACAGTGTAGTACATAGTATAGGTGAGTTGCACTGAAAAACTTAGAATATAAGAAACGCACAGTGTAGTACATAGTATATGAGTGAGTTGCACTGAAAAACTTAGAATATAAGAAACGCACAGTGTAGTACATAGTATATGAGTGAGTTGCACTGAAAATATTAGAATATAAGAAACGCACAGTGTAGTACATAGTATATGAGTGAGTTGCACTTAAAAACTTAGAATTTACTGAAAAACCCGCATTACACGAAATGCACAATGTAGTACATAGTATATGAGTGAGTTGCACTGAAAAACTTAGAATATAAGAAACGCACAGTGTAGTACATAGTATATGAGTGAGTTGCACTGAAAAACTTAGAATTTACTGAAAAACCCGCATTACACGTAATGCACAGTGTAGTACATAGTATATGAGTGAGTTGCACTGAAAAACTTAGAATATAAGAAACGCACAGTGTAGTACATAGTGTATGAGTGAGTTGCACTGAAAAACTTAGATATAAGAAACGCACAGTGTAGTACATAGTATATGAGTGATTGCACTGAAAAACTTAGAATATAAGAAACGCACAGTGTAGTACGTAGTATATGAGTGAGTTGCACTGAAAAACTTAGAATTTACTGAAAAACCCGCATTACACGAAATGCACAGTGTAGTACATAGTATAAGAGTGAGTTGCACTGAAAAACTTAGAATATAAGAAACGCACAGTGTAGTACATAGTATATGAGTGAGTTGCACTGAAAAACTTAGAATATAAGAAACGCACAGTGTAGTACATAGTATATGAGTGAGTTGCACTGAAAAACTTAGAATTTACTGAAAAACCCGCATTACACGAAATGCACAGTGTAGTACATAGTATATGAGTGAGTTGCACTGAAAAACTTAGAATATAAGAAACGCACAGTGTAGTACATAGTATATGAGTGAGTTGCACTGAAAAACTAAGAATTTACTGAAAAACCCGCATTACACGAAATGCACAGTGTAGTACATAGTATAGGTGAGTTGCACTGAAAAACTTAGAATATAAGAAACGCACAGTGTAGTACATAGTATATGAGTGAGTTGCACTGAAAAACTTAGAATATAAGAAACGCACAGTGTAGTACATAGTATATGAGTGAGTTGCACTGAAAATATTAGAATATAAGAAACGCACAGTGTAGTACATAGTATATGAGTGAGTTGCACTTAAAAACTTAGAATTTACTGAAAAACCCGCATTACACGAAATGCACAATGTAGTACATAGTATATGAGTGAGTTGCACTGAAAAACTTAGAATATAAGAAACGCACAGTGTAGTACATAGTATATGAGTGAGTTGCACTGAAAAACTTAGAATTTACTGAAAAACCCGCATTACACGTAATGCACAGTGTAGTACATAGTATATGAGTGAGTTGCACTGAAAAACTTAGAATATAAGAAACGCACAGTGTAGTACATAGTGTATGAGTGAGTTGCACTGAAAAACTTAGATATAAGAAACGCACAGTGTAGTACATAGTATATGAGTGATTGCACTGAAAAACTTAGAATATAAGAAACGCACAGTGTAGTACATAGTATATGAGTGAGTTGCACTGAAAAACTTAGAATTTACTGAAAAACCCGCATTACACGAAATGCACAGTGTAGTACATAGTATAAGAGTGAGTTGCACTGAAAAACTTAGAATATAAGAAACGCACAGTGTAGTACATAGTATATGAGTGAGTTGCACTGAAAAACTTAGAATATAAGAAACGCACAGTGTAGTACATAGTATATGAGTGAGTTGCACTGAAAAACTTAGAATTTACTGAAAAACCCGCATTACACGAAATGCACAGTGTAGTACATAGTATATGAGTGAGTTGCACTGAAAAACTTAGAATATAAGAAACGCACAGTGTAGTACATAGTATATGAGTGAGTTGCACTGAAAAACTTAGAATATAAGAAACGCACAGTGTAGTACATAGTATATGAGTGAGTTGCACTGAAAAACTTAGAATATAAGAAACGCACAGTGTAGTACATAGTATATGAGTGAGTTGCACTGAAAAACTTAGAATATAAGAAACGCACAGTGTAGTACATAGTATATGAGTGAGTTGCACTGAAAAACTTAGAATATAAGAAACGCACAGTGTAGTACATAGTATATGAGTGAGTTGCACTGAAAAACTTAGAATTTACTGAAATACCCGCATTACACGAAATGCACAGTGTAGTACATAGTATATGAGTGAGTTGCACTGAAAAACTTAGAATATAAGAAACGCACAGTGTAGTACATAGTATATGAGTGAGTTGCACTGAAAAACTTAGAATATAAGAAACGCACAGTGTAGTACATAGTATATGAGTGAGTTGCACTGAAAAACTTAGAATATAAGAAACGCACAGTGTAGTACATAGTATATGAGTGAGTTGCACTGAAAAACTTAGAATATAAGAAACGCACAGTGTAGTACATAGTATATGAGTGAGTTGCACTGAAAAATTTAGAATATAAGAAACGCACAGTGTAGTACATAGTATATGAGTGAGTTGCACTGAAAAACTTAGAATATAAGAAACGCACAGTGTAGTACATAGTATATGAGTGAGTTGCACTGAAAAACTTAGAATATAAGAAACGCACAGTGTAGTACATAGTATATGAGTGAGTTGCACTGAAAAACTTAGAATTTATTGAAAAACCCGCATTACACGAAATGCACAGTGTAGTACATAGTATATGAGTGAGTTGCACTGAAAAACTTAGAATATAAGAAACGCACAGTGTAGTACATAGTATATGAGTGAGTTGCACTGAAAAACTTAGAAAATAAGAAACGCACAGTTTAGTACATAGTATATGTGTGAGTTGCACTGAAAAACTTAGAATATAAGAAACGAACAGTGTAGTACATAGTATATGAGTGAGTTGCACTGAAAAACTTAGAAAATAAGAAACGCACAGTGTAGTACATAGTATATGAGTGAGTTGCACTAGAAAAACTTAGAATATAAGAAACGCACAGTGTAGTATATAGTATATGAGTGAGTTGCACTGAAAAACTTAGAAAATAAGAAACGCAAAGTGTAGTACATAGTATATGAGTGAGTTGCACTAGAAAAACTTAGAATATAAGAAACGCACAGTGTAGTACATAGTATATGAGTGAGTTGCACTGAAAAACTAAGAATTTACTGAAAAACCCGCATTACACGAAATGCACAGTGTAGTACATAATATATGAGTGAGTTGCACTGAAAAACTTAGAATATAAGAAACGCACAGTGTAGTACATAGTATATGAGTGAGTTGCACTGAAAAACTTAGAATTTACTGAAAAACCCGCATTACACGAAATGCACAGTGTAGTACATAGTATATGAGTGAGTTGCACTGAAAAACTTAGAATATAAGAAACGCACAGTGTAGTACATAGTATATGAGTGAGTTGCACTGAAAAACTTAGATATAAGAAACGCACAGTGTAGTACATAGTATATGAGTGATTGCACTGAAAAACTTAGAATATAAGAAACACAAAGTGTACTACATATTATATGAGTGAGTTGCACTGAAAAACTTAGAATTTACTGAAAAACCCGCATTACACGAAATGCACAGTGTAGTACATAGTATATGAGTGAGTTGCACTGAAAAACTTAGAATATAAGAAACGCACAGTGTAGTACATAGTATATGAGTGAGTTGCACTGAAAAACTTAGAATATAAGAAACGCACAGTGTAGTACATAGTATATGAGTGAGTTGAACTGAAAAACTTAGAATATAAGAAACGCACAGTGTAGTACATAGTATATGAGTGAGTTGCACTGAAAAACTTAGAATATAAGAAACGCACAGTGTAGTACATAGTATATGAGTGAGTTACACTGAAAAACTTAGAATATAAGAAACGCACAATGTAGTACATAGTATATGAGTGAGTTGCACTGAAAAACTTAGAATATAAGAAACGCACAGTGTAGTACATAGTATATGAGTGAGTTGCACTGAAAAACTTAGAATATATGAAACCCACAGTGTAGTACATAGTATATGAGTGAGTTGCACTGAAAAACTTAGAATATAAGAAACGCACAGTGTAGTACATAGTATATGAGTGAGTTGCACTGAAAAACTTAGAATATAAGAAACGCACAGTGTAGTACATAGTATATTAGTGAGTTGCACTGAAAAACTTAGAATATAAGAAACGCACAGTGTAGTACATAGTATATGAGTGAGTTGCACTGAAAAACTTAGAATATAAGAAACGCACAGTGTAGTACATAGTATATGAGTGAGTTGCACTGAAAAACTTAGAATATAAGAAACGCACAGTGTAGTACATAGTATATGAGTGAGTTGCACTGAAAAACTTAGAATTTACTGAAAAACCCGCATTACAGGAAATGCACAGTGTAGTACATAGTATATGAGTGAGGTGCACTGAAAAACTTAGAATATAAGAAACGCACAGTGTAGTACATAGTATATGAGTGAGTTGCACTGAAAAACTTAGAAAATAAGAAACTCACAGTGTAGTACATAGTATATGAGTGAGTTGCACTGAAAAACTTAGAATATAAGAAACGCACAGTGTAGTACATAGTATATGAGTGAGTTGCACTGAAAAACTTAGAATATAAGAAACGCACAGTGTAGTACATAGTATATGAGTGAGTTGCACTGAAAAACTTAGAATATAAGAAACGCACAGTGTAGTACATAGTATATGAGTGAGTTGCACTGAAAAATTTAGAATATAAGAAACGCACAGTGTAGTACATAGTATATGAGTGAGTTGCACTGAAAAACTTAGAATATAAGAAACGCACAGTGTAGTACATAGTATATGAGTGAGTTTCACTGAAAAACATAGAATATAAGAAACGCACAGTGTAGTACATAGTATATGAGTGAGTTGCACTGAAAAACTTAGAATTTACTGAAAAACCCGCATTACAGGAAATGCACAGTGTAGTACATAGTATATGAGTGAGGTGCACTGAAAAACTTAGAATATAAGAAACGCACAGTGTAGTACATAGTATATAAGTGAGTTGCACTGAAAAACTTAGAAAATAAGAAACTCACAGTGTAGTACATAGTATATGAGTGAGTTGCACTGAAAAACTTAGAATATAAGAAACGCACAGTGTAGTACATAGTATATGAGTGAGTTGCACTGAAAAACTTAGAATTTATTGAAAAACCCGCATTACACGAAATGCACAGTGTAGTACATAGTATATGAGTGAGTTGCACTGAAAAACTTAGAATATAAGAAACGCACAGTGTAGTACATAGTATATGAGTGAGTTGCACTGAAAAACTTAGAAAATAAGAAACGCACAGTTTAGTACATAGTATATGAGTGAGTTGCACTGAAAAACTTAGAATATAAGAAACGCACAGTGTAGTACATAGTATATGAGTGAGTTGCACTGAAAAACTTAGAATTTACTGAAAAACCCGCATTACAGGAAATGCACAGTGTAGTACATAGTATATGAGTGAGGTGCACTGAAAAACTTAGAATATAAGAAACGCACAGTGTAGTACATAGTATATGAGTGAGTTGCACTGAAAAACTTAGAAAATAAGAAACTCACAGTGTAGTACATAGTATATGAGTGAGTTGCACTGAAAAACTTAGAATATAAGAAACGCACAGTGTAGTACATAGTATATGAGTGAGTTGCACTGAAAAACTTAGAATATAAGAAACGCACAGTGTAGTACATAGTATATGAGTGAGTTGCACTGAAAAACTTAGAATATAAGAAACGCACAGTGTAGTACATAGTATATGAGTGAGTTGCACTGAAAAATTTAGAATATAAGAAACGCACAGTGTAGTACATAGTATATGAGTGAGTTGCACTGAAAAACTTAGAATATAAGAAACGCACAGTGTAGTACATAGTATATGAGTGAGTTTCACTGAAAAACATAGAATATAAGAAACGCACAGTGTAGTACATAGTATATGAGTGAGTTGCACTGAAAAACTTAGAATTTACTGAAAAACCCGCATTACAGGAAATGCACAGTGTAGTACATAGTATATGAGTGAGGTGCACTGAAAAACTTAGAATATAAGAAACGCACAGTGTAGTACATAGTATATAAATGAGTTGCACTGAAAAACTTAGAAAATAAGAAACTCACAGTGTAGTACATAGTATATGAGTGAGTTGCACTGAAAAACTTAGAATATAAGAAACGCACAGTGTAGTACATAGTATATGAGTGAGTTGCACTGAAAAACTTAGAATTTATTGAAAAACCCGCATTACACGAAATGCACAGTGTAGTACATAGTATATGAGTGAGTTGCACTGAAAAACTTAGAATATAAGAAACGCACAGTGTAGTACATATTATATGAGTGAGTTGCACTGAAAAACTTAGAAAATAAGAAACGCACAGTTTAGTACATAGTATATGTGTGAGTTGCACTGAAAAACTTAGAATATAAGAAACGAACAGTGTAGTACATAGTATATGAGTGAGTTGCACTGATAACTTAGAAAATAAGAAACGCACAGTGTAGTACATAGTATATGAGTGAGTTGCACTAGAAAAACTTAGAATATAAGAAACGCACAGTGTAGTATATAGTATATGAGTGAGTTGCACTGAAAAACTTAGAAAATAAGAAACGCACAGTGTAGTATATAGTATATGAGTGAGTTGCACTAGAAAAACTTAGAATATAAGAAACGCACAGTGTAGTACATAGTATATGAGTGAGTTGCACTGAAAAACTAAGAATTTACTGAAAAACCCGCATTACACGAAATGCACAGTGTAGTACATAGTATAGGTGAGTTGCACTGAAAAACTTAGAATATAAGAAACGCACAGTGTAGTACATAGTATATGAGTGAGTTGCACTGAAAAACTTAGAATATAAGAAACGCACAGTGTAGTACATAGTATATGAGTGAGTTGCACTGAAAAACTTAGAATTTACTGAAAAACCCGCATTACACGAAATGCACAGTGTAGTACATAGTATATGAGTGAGTTGCACTGAAAAACTTAGAATATAAGAAACGCACAGTGTAGTACATAGTATATGAGTGAGTTGCACTGAAAAACTTAGAATATAAGAATCGCACAGTGTAGTACATAGTATATGAGTGAGTTGCACTGAAAAACTTAGAATATAAGAAACGCACAGTGTAGTACATAGTATATGAGTGAGTTGCACTGAAAAACTTAGAATATAAGAAACGCACAGTGTAGTACATAGTATATGAGTGAGTTGCACTGAAAAACTTAGAATATAAGAAACGCACAGTGTAGTACATAGTATATGAGTGAGTTGCACTGAAAAACTTAGAATTTACTGAAATACCCGCATTACACGAAATGCACAGTGTAGTACATAGTATATGAGTGAGTTGCACTGAAAAACTTAGAATATAAGAAACGCACAGTGTAGTACATAGTATATGAGTGAGTTGCACTGAAAAACTTAGAATATAAGAAACGCACAGTGTAGTACATAGTATATGAGTGAGTTGCACTGAAAAACTTAGAATATAAGAAACGCACAGTGTAGTACATAGTATATGAGTGAGTTGCACTGAAAAACTTAGAATATAAGAAACGCACAGTGTAGTACATAGTATATGAGTGAGTTGCACTGAAAAATTTAGAATATAAGAAACGCACAGTGTAGTACATAGTATATGAGTGAGTTGCACTGAAAAACTTAGAATATAAGAAACGCACAGTGTAGTACATAGTATATGAGTGAGTTGCACTGAAAAACTTAGAATATAAGAAACGCACAGTGTAGTACATAGTATATGAGTGAGTTGCACTGAAAAACTTAGAATTTATTGAAAAACCCGCATTACACGAAATGCACAGTGTAGTACATAGTATATGAGTGAGTTGCACTGAAAAACTTAGAATATAAGAAACGCACAGTGTATGAGTGAGTTGCACTGAAAAACTTAGAAAATAAGAAACGCACAGTTTAGTACATAGTATATGTGTGAGTTGCACTGAAAAACTTAGAATATAAGAAACGAACAGTGTAGTACATAGTATATGAGTGAGTTGCACTGAAAAACTTAGAAAATAAGAAACGCACAGTGTAGTACATAGTATATGAGTGAGTTGCACTAGAAAAACTTAGAATATAAGAAACGCACAGTGTAGTATATAGTATATGAGTGAGTTGCACTGAAAAACTTAGAAAATAAGAAACGCACAGTGTAGTACATAGTATATGAGTGAGTTGCACTAGAAAAACTTAGAATATAAGAAACGCACAGTGTAGTACATAGTATATGAGTGAGTTGCACTGAAAAACTAAGAATTTACTGAAAAACCCGCATTACACGAAATGCACAGTGTAGTACATAATATATGAGTGAGTTGCACTGAAAAACTTAGAATATAAGAAACGCACAGTGTAGTACATAGTATATGAGTGAGTTGCACTGAAAAACTTAGAATTTACTGAAAAACCCGCATTACACGAAATGCACAGTGTAGTACATAGTATATGAGTGAGTTGCACTGAAAAACTTAGAATATAAGAAATGCACAGTGTAGTACATAGTATATGAGTGAGTTTCACTGAAAAACATAGAATATAAGAAACGCACAGTGTAGTACATAGTATATGAGTGAGTTGCACTGAAAAAGTTAGAATTTACTGAAAAACCCGCATTACAGGAAATGCACAGTGTAGTACATAGTATATGAGTGAGGTGCACTGAAAAACTTAGAATATAAGAAACGCACAGTGTAGTACATAGTATATAAGTGAGTTGCACTGAAAAACTTAGAAAATAAGAAACTCACAGTGTAGTACATAGTATATGAGTGAGTTGCACTGAAAAACTTAGAATATAAGAAACGCACAGTGTAGTACATAGTATATGAGTGAGTTGCACTGAAAAACTTAGAATTTATTGAAAAACCCGCATTACACGAAATGCACAGTGTAGTACATAGTATATGAGTGAGTTGCACTGAAAAACTTAGAATATAAGAAACGCACAGTGTAGTACATAGTATATGAGTGAGTTGCACTGAAAAACTTAGAAAATAAGAAACGCACAGTTTAGTACATAGTATATGTGTGAGTTGCACTGAAAAACTTAGAATATAAGAAACGAACAGTGTAGTACATAGTATATGAGTGAGTTGCACTGATAACTTAGAAAATAAGAAACGCACAGTGTAGTACATAGTATATGAGTGAGTTGCACTAGAAAAACTTAGAATATAAGAAACGCACAGTGTAGTATATAGTATATGAGTGAGTTGCACTGAAAAACTTAGAAAATAAGAAACGCACAGTGTAGTATATAGTATATGAGTGAGTTGCACTAGAAAAACTTAGAATATAAGAAACGCACAGTGTAGTACATAGTATATGAGTGAGTTGCACTGAAAAACTAAGAATTTACTGAAAAACCCGCATTACACGAAATGCACAGTGTAGTACATAGTATAGGTGAGTTGCACTGAAAAACTTAGAATATAAGAAACGCACAGTGTAGTACATAGTATATGAGTGAGTTGCACTGAAAAACTTAGAATATAAGAAACGCACAGTGTAGTACATAGTATATGAGTGAGTTGCACTGAAAAACTTAGAATATAAGAAACGCACAGTGTAGTACATAGTATATGAGTGAGTTGCACTGAAAAACTTAGAATTTACTGAAATACCCGCATTACACGAAATGCACAGTGTAGTACATAGTATATGAGTGAGTTGCACTGAAAAACTTAGAATATAAGAAACGCACAGTGTAGTACATAGTATATGAGTGAGTTGCACTGAAAAACTTAGAATATAAGAAACGCACAGTGTAGTACATAGTATATGAGTGAGTTGCACTGAAAAACTTAGAATATAAGAAACGCACAGTGTAGTACATAGTATATGAGTGAGTTGCACTGAAAAACTTAGAATATAAGAAACGCACAGTGTAGTACATAGTATATGAGTGAGTTGCACTGAAAAATTTAGAATATAAGAAACGCACAGTGTAGTACATACTATATGAGTGAGTTGCACTGAAAAACTTAGAATATAAGAAACGCACAGTGTAGTACATAGTATATGAGTGAGTTGCACTGAAAAACTTAGAATATAAGAAACGCACAGTGTAGTACATAGTATATGAGTGAGTTGCACTGAAAAACTTAGAATTTATTGAAAAACCCGCATTACACGAAATGCACAGTGTAGTACATAGTATATGAGTGAGTTGCACTGAAAAACTTAGAATATAAGAAACGCACAGTGTATGAGTGAGTTGCACTGAAAAACTTAGAAAATAAGAAACGCACAGTTTAGTACATAGTATATGTGTGAGTTGCACTGAAAAACTTAGAATATAAGAAACGAACAGTGTAGTACATAGTATATGAGTGAGTTGCACTGAAAAACTTAGAAAATAAGAAACGCACAGTGTAGTACATAGTATATGAGTGAGTTGCACTAGAAAAACTTAGAATATAAGAAACGCACAGTGTAGTATATAGTATATGAGTGAGTTGCACTGAAAAACTTAGAAAATAAGAAACGCACAGTGTAGTACATAGTATATGAGTGAGTTGCACTAGAAAAACTTAGAATATAAGAAACGCACAGTGTAGTACATAGTATATGAGTGAGTTGCACTGAAAAACTAAGAATTTACTGAAAAACCCGCATTACACGAAATGCACAGTGTAGTACATAATATATGAGTGAGTTGCACTGAAAAACTTAGAATATAAGAAACGCACAGTGTAGTACATAGTATATGAGTGAGTTGCACTGAAAAACTTAGAATTTACTGAAAAACCCGCATTACACGAAATGCACAGTGTAGTACATAGTATATGAGTGAGTTGCACTGAAAAACTTAGAATATAAGAAATGCACAGTGTAGTACATAGTATATGAGTGAGTTTCACTGAAAAACATAGAATATAAGAAACGCACAGTGTAGTACATAGTATATGAGTGAGTTGCACTGAAAAAGTTAGAATTTACTGAAAAACCCGCATTACAGGAAATGCACAGTGTAGTACATAGTATATGAGTGAGGTGCACTGAAAAACTTAGAATATAAGAAACGCACAGTGTAGTACATAGTATATAAGTGAGTTGCACTGAAAAACTTAGAAAATAAGAAACTCACAGTGTAGTACATAGTATATGAGTGAGTTGCACTGAAAAACTTAGAATATAAGAAACGCACAGTGTAGTACATAGTATATGAGTGAGTTGCACTGAAAAACTTAGAATTTATTGAAAAACCCGCATTACACGAAATGCACAGTGTAGTACATAGTATATGAGTGAGTTGCACTGAAAAACTTAGAATATAAGAAACGCACAGTGTAGTACATAGTATATGAGTGAGTTGCACTGAAAAACTTAGAAAATAAGAAACGCACAGTTTAGTACATAGTATATGTGTGAGTTGCACTGAAAAACTTAGAATATAAGAAACGAACAGTGTAGTACATAGTATATGAGTGAGTTGCACTGATAACTTAGAAAATAAGAAACGCACAGTGTAGTACATAGTATATGAGTGAGTTGCACTAGAAAAACTTAGAATATAAGAAACGCACAGTGTAGTATATAGTATATGAGTGAGTTGCACTGAAAAACTTAGAAAATAAGAAACGCACAGTGTAGTATATAGTATATGAGTGAGTTGCACTAGAAAAACTTAGAATATAAGAAACGCACAGTGTAGTACATAGTATATGAGTGAGTTGCACTGAAAAACTAAGAATTTACTGAAAAACCCGCATTACACGAAATGCACAGTGTAGTACATAGTATAGGTGAGTTGCACTGAAAAACTTAGAATATAAGAAACGCACAGTGTAGTACATAGTATATGAGTGAGTTGCACTGAAAAACTTAGAATATAAGAAACGCACAGTGTAGTACATAGTATATGAGTGAGTTGCACTGAAAAACTTAGAATTTACTGAAAAACCCGCATTACACGAAATGCACAGTGTAGTACATAGTATATGAGTGAGTTGCACTGAAAAACTTAGAATATAAGAAACGCACAGTGTAGTACATAGTATATGAGTGAGTTGCACTGAAAAACTTAGAATATAAGAATCGCACAGTGTAGTACATAGTATATGAGTGAGTTGCACTGAAAAACTTAGAATATAAGAAACGCACAGTGTAGTACATAGTATATGAGTGAGTTGCACTGAAAAACTTAGAATATAAGAAACGCACAGTGTAGTACATAGTATATGAGTGAGTTGCACTGAAAAACTTAGAATATAAGAAACGCACAGTGTAGTACATAGTATATGAGTGAGTTGCACTGAAAAACTTAGAATTTACTGAAATACCCGCATTACACGAAATGCACAGTGTAGTACATAGTATATGAGTGAGTTGCACTGAAAAACTTAGAATATAAGAAACGCACAGTGTAGTACATAGTATATGAGTGAGTTGCACTGAAAAACTTAGAATATAAGAAACGCACAGTGTAGTACATAGTATATGAGTGAGTTGCACTGAAAAACTTAGAATATAAGAAACGCACAGTGTAGTACATAGTATATGAGTGAGTTGCACTGAAAAACTTAGAATATAAGAAACGCACAGTGTAGTACATAGTATATGAGTGAGTTGCACTGAAAAATTTAGAATATAAGAAACGCACAGTGTAGTACATAGTATATGAGTGAGTTGCACTGAAAAACTTAGAATATAAGAAACGCACAGTGTAGTACATAGTATATGAGTGAGTTGCACTGAAAAACTTAGAATATAAGAAACGCACAGTGTAGTACATAGTATATGAGTGAGTTGCACTGAAAAACTTAGAATTTATTGAAAAACCCGCATTACACGAAATGCACAGTGTAGTACATAGTATATGAGTGAGTTGCACTGAAAAACTTAGAATATAAGAAACGCACAGTGTATGAGTGAGTTGCACTGAAAAACTTAGAAAATAAGAAACGCACAGTTTAGTACATAGTATATGTGTGAGTTGCACTGAAAAACTTAGAATATAAGAAACGAACAGTGTAGTACATAGTATATGAGTGAGTTGCACTGAAAAACTTAGAATATAAGAAACGCACAGTGTAGTACATAGTATATGAGTGAGTTGCACTAGAAAAACTTAGAATATAAGAAACGCACAGTGTAGTATATAGTATATGAGTGAGTTGCACTGAAAAACTTAGAAAATAAGAAACGCACAGTGTAGTACATAGTATATGAGTGAGTTGCACTAGAAAAACTTAGAATATAAGAAACGCACAGTGTAGTACATAGTATATGAGTGAGTTGCACTGAAAAACTAAGAATTTACTGAAAAACCCGCATTACACGAAATGCACAGTGTAGTACATAATATATGAGTGAGTTGCACTGAAAAACTTAGAATATAAGAAACGCACAGTGTAGTACATAGTATATGAGTGAGTTGCACTGAAAAACTTAGAATTTACTGAAAAACCCGCATTACACGAAATGCACAGTGTAGTACATAGTATATGAGTGAGTTGCACTGAAAAACTTAGAATATAAGAAACGCACAGTGTAGTACATAGTATATGAGTGAGTTGCACTGAAAAACTTAGAATATAAGAAACGCACAGTGTAGTACATAGTATATGAGTGAGTTGCACTGAAAAACTTAGAATATAAGAAACGCACAGTGTAGTACATAGTATATGAGTGAGTTGCACTGAAAAACTTAGAATATAAGAAACGCACAGTGTAGTACATAGTATATGAGTGAGTTACACTGAAAAACTTAGAATATAAGAAACGCACAATGTAGTACATAGTATATGAGTGAGTTGCACTGAAAAACTTAGAATATAAGAAACGCACAGTGTAGTACATAGTATATGAGTGAGTTGCACTGAAAAACTTAGAATATATGAAACCCACAGTGTAGTACATAGTATATGAGTGAGTTGCACTGAAAAACTTAGAATATAAGAAACGCACAGTGTAGTACATAGTATATGAGTGAGTTGCACTGAAAAACTTAGAATATAAGAAACGCACAGTGTAGTACATAGTATATGAGTGAGTTGCACTGAAAAACTTAGAATATAAGAAACGCACAGTGTAGTACATAGTATATGAGTGAGTTGCACTGAAAAACTTAGAAAATAAGAAACGCACAGTTTAGTACATAGTATATGTGTGAGTTGCACTGAAAAACTTAGAATATAAGAAACGAACAGTGTAGTACATAGTATATGAGTGAGTTGCACTGAAAAACTTAGAAAATAAGAAACGCACAGTGTAGTACATAGTATATGAGTGAGTTGCACTGAAAAACTTAGAAAATAAGAAACGCACAGTGTAGTACATAGTATATGAGTGAGTTGCACTGAAAAACTTAGAATATAAGAAACGCACAGTGTAGTACATAGTATATGAGTGAGTTGCACTGAAAAACTAAGAATTTACTGAAAAACCCGCATTACACGAAATGCACAGTGTAGTACATAGTATATGAGTGAGTTGCACTGAAAAACTTAGAATATAAGAAACGCACAGTGTAGTACATAGTATATGAGTGAGTTGCACTGAAAAACTTAGAATTTACTGAAAAACCCGCATTACACGAAATGCACAGTGTAGTACATAGTATATGAGTGAGTTGCACTGAAAAACTTAGAATATAAGAAACGCACAGTGTAGTACATAGTATATGAGTGAGTTGCACTGAAAAACTTAGATATAAGAAACGCACAGTGTAGTACATAGTATATGAGTGATTGCACTGAAAAACTTAGAATATAAGAAACACAAAGTGTACTACATAGTATATGAGTGAGTTGCACTGAAAAACTTAGAATTTACTGAAAAACCCGCATTACACGAAATGCACAGTGTAGTACATAGTATAGGTGAGTTGCACTGAAAAACTTAGAATATAAGAAACGCACAGTGTAGTACATAGTATATGAGTGAGTTGCACTGAAAAACTTAGAATATAAGAAACGCACAGTGTAGTACATAGTATATGAGTGAGTTGCACTGAAAATATTAGAATATAAGAAACGCACAGTGTAGTACATAGTATATGAGTGAGTTGCACTGAAAAACTTAAAATTTACTGAAAAACCCGCATTACACGAAATGCACAGTGTAGTACATAGTATAGGTGAGTTGCACTGAAAAACTTAGAATATAAGAAACGCACAGTGTAGTACATAGTATATGAGTGAGTTGCACTGAAAAACTTAGAATATAAGAAACGCACAGTGTAGTACATAGTATATGAGTGAGTTACACTGAAAAACTTAGAATATATGAAACGCACAGTGTAGTACATAGTATATGAGTGAGTTGCACTGAAAAACTTAGAATATAAGAAACGCACAGTGTAGTACATAGTATATGAGTGAGTTGCACTGAAAAACTTAGAATATAAGAAACGCACAGTGTAGTACATAGTATATGAGTGAGTTGCACTGAAAAACTTAGAATATAAGAAACGCACAGTGTAGTACATAGTATATGAGTGAGTTGCACTGAAAAACTTAGAATATAAGAAACGCACAGTGTAGTACATAGTATATGAGTGAGTTGCACTGAAAAACTTAGAATATAAGAAACGCACAGTGTAGTACATAGTATATGAGTGAGTTGCACTGAAAAACTTAGAATATAAGAAACGCACAGTGTAGTACATAGTATATGAGTGAGTTGCACTGAAAAACTTAGAATATAAGAAACGCACAGTGTAGTACATAGTATATGAGTGAGTTGCACTGAAAATATTAGAATATAAGAAACGCACAGTGTAGTACATAGTATATGAGTGAGTTGCACTGAAAAACTTAGAATTTACTGAAAAACCCGCATTACACGAAATGCACAGTGTAGTACATAGTATATGAGTGAGTTGCACTGAAAAACTTAGAATATAAGAAACGCACAGTGTAGTACATAGTATATGAGTGAGTTGCACTGAAAAACTTAGAATATAAGAAACGCACAGTGTAGTACATAGTATATGAGTGAGTTGCACTGAAAAACTTAGAATATAAGAAACGCACAGTGTAGTACATAGTATATGAGTGAGTTGCACTGAAAAACTTAGAATATAAGAAACGCACAGTGTAGTACATAGTATATGAGTGAGTTACACTGAAAAACTTAGAATATAAGAAACGCACAGTGTAGTACATAGTATATGAGTGAGTTGCACTGAAAAACTTAGAATATATGAAACCCACAGTGTAGTACATAGTATATGAGTGAGTTGCACTGAAAAACTTAGAATATAAGAAACGCACAGTGTAGTACATAGTATATGAGTGAGTTGCACTGAAAAACTTAGAATATAAGAAACGCACAGTGTAGTACATAGTATATGAGTGAGTTGCACTGAAAAACTTAGAATATAAGAAACGCACAGTGTAGTACATAGTATATGAGTGAGTTGCACTGAAAATATTAGAATATAAGAAACGCACAGTGTAGTACATAGTATATGAGTGAGTTGCACTGAAAAACTTAGAATTTACTGAAAAACCCGCATTACACGAAATGCACAGTGTAGTACATAGTATATGAGTGAGTTGCACTGAAAAACTTAGAATATAAGAAACGCACAGTGTAGTACATAGTATATGAGTGAGTTGCACTGAAAAACTTAGAATATAAGAAACGCACAGTGTAGTACATAGTATATGAGTGAGTTGCACTGAAAAACTTAGAATATAAGAAACGCACAGTGTAGTACATAGTATATGAGTGAGTTGCACTGAAAAACTTAGAATATAAGAAACGCACAGTGTAGTACATAGTATATGAGTGAGTTGCACTGAAAAACTTAGAATATAAGAAACGCACAGTGTAGTACATAGTATATGAGTGAGTTGCACTGAAAAACTTAGAATATAAGAAACGCACAGTGTAGTACATAGTATATGAGTGAGTTGCACTGAAAAACTTAGAATATAAGAAACGCACAGTGTAGTACATAGTATATGAGTGAGTTGCACTGAAAAACTTAGAATATAAGAAACGCACAGTGTAGTACATAGTATATGAGTGAGTTGCACTGAAAATATTAGAATATAAGAAACGCACAGTGTAGTACATAGTATATGAGTGAGTTGCACTGAAAAACTTAGAATTTACTGAAAAACCCACATTACACGAAATGCACAGTGTAGTACATAGTATATGAGTGAGTTGCACTGAAAAACTTAGAATATAAGAAACGCACAGTGTAGTACATAGTATATGAGTGAGTTGCACTGAAAAACTTAGAATATAAGAAACGCACAGTGTAGTACATAGTATATGAGTGAGTTGCACTGAAAAACTTAGAATATAAGAAACGCACAGTGTAGTACATAGTATATGAGTGAGTTGCACTGAAAAACTTAGAATATAAGAAACGCACAGTGTAGTACATAGTATATGAGTGAGTTACACTGAAAAACTTAGAATATAAGAAACGCACAGTGTAGTACATAGTATATGAGTGAGTTGCACTGAAAAACTTAGAATATATGAAACCCACAGTGTAGTACATAGTATATGAGTGAGTTGCACTGAAAAACTTAGAATATAAGAAACGCACAGTGTAGTACATAGTATATGAGTGAGTTGCACTGAAAAACTTAGAATATAAGAAACGCACAGTGTAGTACATAGTATATGAGTGAGTTGCACTGAAAAACTTAGAATATAAGAAACGCACAGTGTAGTACATAGTATATGAGTGAGTTGCACTGAAAATATTAGAATATAAGAAACGCACAGTGTAGTACATAGTATATGAGTGAGTTGCACTGAAAAACTTAGAATTTACTGAAAAACCCGCATTACACGAAATGCACAGTGTAGTACATAGTATATGAGTGAGTTGCACTGAAAAACTTAGAATATAAGAAACGCACAGTGTAGTACATAGTATATGAGTGAGTTGCACTGAAAAACTTAGAATATAAGAAACGCACAGTGTAGTACATAGTATATGAGTGAGTTGCACTGAAAAACTTAGAATATAAGAAACGCACAGTGTAGTACATAGTATATGAGTGAGTTGCACTGAAAAACTTAGAATATAAGAAACGCACAGTGTAGTACATAGTATATGAGTGAGTTACACTGAAAAACTTAGAATATAAGAAACGCACAGTGTAGTACATAGTATATGAGTGAGTTGCACTGAAAAACTTAGAATATAAGAAACGCACAGTGTAGTACATAGTATATGAGTGAGTTGCACTGAAAAACTTAGAATATATGAAACCCACAGTGTAGTACATAGTATATGAGTGAGTTGCACTGAAAAACTTAGAATATAAGAAACGCACAGTGTAGTACATAGTATATGAGTGAGTTGCACTGAAAAACTTAGAATATAAGAAACGCACAGTGTAGTACATAGTATATGAGTGAGTTGCACTGAAAAACTTAGAATATAAGAAACGCACAGTGTAGTACATAGTATATGAGTGAGTTGCACTGAAAAACTTAGAATATAAGAAACGCACAGTGTAGTACATAGTATATGAGTGAGTTGCACTGAAAAACTTGGAATATAAGAAACGCACAGTGTAGTACATAGTATATGAGTGAGTTGCACTGAAAAACTTAGAATATAAGAAACGCACAGTGTAGTATATAGTATATGAGTGAGTTTCACTGAAAAACATAGAATATAAGAAATGCACAGTGTAGTATATAGTATATGAGTGAGTTGCACTGAAAAACTTAGAATTTACTGAAAAACCCGCATTACAGGTAATGCACAGTGTAGTACATAGTATATGAGTGAGGTGCATTGAAAAACTTAGAATATAAGAAACGCACAGTGTAGTACATAGTATATGAGTGAGTTGCACTGAAAAACTTAGAAAATAAGAAACTCACAGTGTAGTACATAGTATATGAGTGAGTTGCACTGAAAAACTTAGAATATAAGAAACGCACAGTGTAGTACATAGTATATGAGTGAGTTGCACTGAAAAACTTAGAATTTATTGAAAAACCCGCATTACACGAAATGCACAGTGTAGTACATAGTATATGAGTGAGTTGCACTGAAAAACTTAGAATATAAGAAACGCACAGTGTAGTACATAGTATATGAGTGAGTTGCACTGAAAAACTTAGAAAATAAGAAACGCACAGTTTAGTACATAGTATATGTGTGAGTTGCACTGAAAAACTTAGAATATAAGAAACGAACAGTGTAGTACATAGTATATGAGTGAGTTGCACTGAAAAACTTAGAAAATAAGAAACGCACAGTGTAGTACATAGTATATGAGTGAGTTGCACTGAAAAACTTAGAAAATAAGAAACGCACAGTGTAGTACATAGTATATGAGTGAGTTGCACTGAAAAACTTAGAATATAAGAAACGCACAGTGTAGTACATAGTATATGAGTGAGTTGCACTGAAAAACTTAGAATTTACTGAAAAACCCGCATTACACGTAATGCACAGTGTAGTACATAGTATATGAGTGAGTTGCACTGAAAAACTTAGAATATAAGAAACGCACAGTGTAGTACATAGTGTATGAGTGAGTTGCACTGAAAAACTTAGATATAAGAAACGCACAGTGTAGTACATAGTATATGAGTGATTGCACTGAAAAACTTAGAATATAAGAAACACACAGTGTAGTACATAGTATATGAGTGAGTTGCACTGAAAAACTTAGAATTTACTGAAAAACCCGCATTACACGAAATGCACAGTGTAGTACATAGTATAAGAGTGAGTTGCATTAAAAAACTTAGAATATAAGAAATGCACAGTGTAGTACATAGTATATGACTGAGTTGCACTGAAAAACTTAGAATTTACTGAAAAACCCGCATTACACGAAATGCACAGTGTAGTACATAGTATAAGAGTGAGTTGCACTGAAAAACTTAGAATATAAGAAACGCACAGTGTAGTACATAGTATATGAGTGAGTTGCACTGAAAAACTTAGAATATAAGAAACGCACAGTGTAGTACATAGTATATGAGTGAGTTGCACTGAAAAACTTAGAATATAAGAAACGCACAGTGTAGTACATAGTATATGAGTGAGTTGCACTGAAAAACTTAGAATTTACTGAAAAACCCGCATTACACGAAATGCACAGTGTAGTACATAGTATATGAGTGAGTTGCACTTAAAAACTTAGAATATAAGAAACGCACAGTGTAGTACATAGTATATGAGTGAGTTGCACTGAAAAACTTAGAATATAAGAAACGCACAGTGTAGTACATAGTATATGAGTGAGTTGCACTGAAAAACTTAGAATATAAGAAACGCACAGTGTAGTACATAGTATATGAGTGAGTTGCACTGAAAAACTTAGAATATAAGAAACGCACAGTGTAGTACATAGTATATGAGTGAGTTGCACTGAAAAACTTAGAATATAAGAAACGCACAGTGTAGTACATAGTATATGAGTGAGTTGCACTGAAAAACTTAGAATTTACTGAAATACCCGCATTACACGAAATGCACAGTGTAGTACATAGTATATGAGTGAGTTGCACTGAAAAACTTAGAATATAAGAAACGCACAGTGTAGGACATAGTATATGAGTGAGTTGCACTGAAAAACTTAGAATATAAGAAACGCACAGTGTAGTACATAGTATATGAGTGAGTTGCACTGAAAAACTTAGAATATAAGAAACGCACAGTGTAGTACATAGTATATGAGTGAGTTGCACTGAAAAACTTAGAATATAAGAAACGCACAGTGTAGTACATAGTATATGAGTGAGTTGCACTGAAAAACTTAGAATATAAGAAACGCACAGTGTAGTACATAGTATATGAGTGAGTTGCACTGAAAAACTTAGAATATAAGAAACGCACAGTGTAGTACATAGTATATGAGTGAGTTTCACTGAAAAACATAGAATATAAGAAACGCACAGTGTAGTACATAGTATATGAGTGAGTTGCACTGAAAAACTTAGAATTTACTGAAAAACCCGCATTACAGGAAATGCACAGTGTAGTACATAGTATATGAGTGAGGTGCACTGAAAAACTTAGAATATAAGAAACGCACAGTGTAGTACATAGTATATGAGTGAGTTGCACTGAAAAACTTAGAATATAAGAAACGCACAGTGTAGTACATAGTATATGAGTGAGTTGCACTGAAAAACTTAGAATATAAGAAACGCACAGTGTAGTACATAGTATATGAGTGAGTTGCACTGAAAAACTTGGAATATAAGAAACGCACAGTGTAGTACATAGTATATGAGTGAGTTGCACTGAAAAACTTAGAATATAAGAAACGCACAGTGTAGTACATAGTATATGAGTGAGTTGCACTGAAAAACTTAGAAAATAAGAAACTCACAGTGTAGTACATAGTATATGAGTGAGTTGCACTGAAAAACTTAGAATATAAGAAACGCACAGTGTAGTACATAGTATATGAGTGAGTTGCACTGAAAAACTTAGAATTTATTGAAAAACCCGCATTACACGAAATGCACAGTGTAGTACATAGTATATGAGTGAGTTGCACTGAAAAACTTAGAATATAAGAAACGCACAGTGTAGTACATAGTATATGAGTGAGTTGCACTGAAAAACTTAGAAAATAAGAAACGCACAGTTTAGTACATAGTATATGTGTGAGTTGCACTGAAAAACTTAGAATATAAGAAACGAACAGTGTAGTACATAGTATATGAGTGAGTTGCACTGAAAAACTTAGAAAATAAGAAACGCACAGTGTAGTACATAGTATATGAGTGAGTTGCACTGAAAAACTTAGAAAATAAGAAACGCACAGTGTAGTACATAGTATATGAGTGAGTTGCACTGAAAAACTTAGAATATAAGAAACGCACAGTGTAGTACATAGTATATGAGTGAGTTGCACTGAAAAACTTAGAATTTACTGAAAAACCCGCATTACACGAAATGCACAGTGTAGTACATAGTATATGAGTGAGTTGCACTGAAAAACTTAGAATATAAGAAACGCACAGTGTAGTACATAGTATATGAGTGAGTTGCACTGAAAAACTTAGAATATAAGAAATGCACAGTGTAGTACATAGTATATGAGTGAGTTGCACTGAAAAACTTAGAATATAAGAAACGCACAGTGTAGTACATAGTATATGAGTGAGTTGCACTGAAAAACTTAGAATATAAGAAACGCACAGTGTAGTACATAGTATATGAGTGAGTTGCACTGAAAAACTTAGAATTTACTGAAATACCCGCATTACACGAAATGCACAGTGTAGTACATAGTATATGAGTGAGTTGCACTGAAAAACTTAGAATATAAGAAACGCACAGTGTAGGACATAGTATATGAGTGAGTTGCACTGAAAAACTTAGAATATAAGAAACGCACAGTGTAGTACATAGTATATGAGTGAGTTGCACTGAAAAACTTAGAATATAAGAAACGCACAGTGTAGTACATAGTATATGAGTGAGTTGCACTGAAAAACTTAGAATATAAGAAACGCACAGTGTAGTACATAGTATATGAGTGAGTTGCACTGAAAAACTTAGAATATAAGAAACGCACAGTGTAGTACATAGTATATGAGTGAATTGCACTGAAAAACTTAGAATTTACTGAAAAACCCGCATTACAGGAAATGCACAGTGTAGTACATAGTATATGAGTGAGGTGCACTGAAAAACTTAGAATATAAGAAACGCACAGTGTAGTACATAGTATATAAGTGAGTTGCACTGAAAAACTTAGAAAATAAGAAACTCACAGTGTAGTACATAGTATATGAGTGATTTGCACTGAAAAACTTAGAATATAAGAAACGCACAGTGTAGTACATAGTATATGAGTGAGTTGCACTGAAAAACTTAGAATTTATTGAAAAACCCGCATTACACGAAATGCACAGTGTAGTACATAGTATATGAGTGAGTTGCACTGAAAAACTTAGAATATAAGAAACGCACAGTGTAGTACATAGTATATGAGTGAGTTGCACTGAAAAACTTAGAAAATAAGAAACGCACATTTTAGTACATAGTATATGTGTGAGTTGCACTGAAAAACTTAGAATATAAGAAACGAACAGTGTAGTACATAGTATATGAGTGAGTTGCACTGATAAACTTAGAAAATAAGAAACGCACAGTGTAGTACATAGTATATGAGTGAGTTGCACTAGAAAAACTTAGAATATAAGAAACGCACAGTGTAGTATATAGTATATGAGTGAGTTGCACTGAAAAACTTAGAAAATAAGAAACGCACAGTGTAGTACATAGTATATGAGTGAGTTGCACTAGAAAAACTTAGAATATAAGAAACGCACAGTGTAGTACATAGTATATGAGTGAGTTGCACTGAAAAACTAAGAATTTACTGAAAAACCCGCATTACACGAAATGCACAGTGTAGAACATAGTATAGGTGAGTTGCACTGAAAAACTTAGAATATAAGAAACGCACAGTGTAGTACATAGTATATGAGTGAGTTGCACTGAAAAACTTAGAATATAAGAAACGCACAGTGTAGTACATAGTATATGAGTGAGTTGCACTGAAAATATTAGAATATAAGAAACGCACAGTGTAGTACATAGTATATGAGTGAGTTGCACTGAAAAACTAAGAATTTACTGAAAAACCCGCATTACACGAAATGCACAGTGTAGTACATAGTATATGAGTGAGTTGCACTGAAAAACTTAGAATATAAGAAACGCACAGTGTAGTACATAGTATATGAGTGAGTTGCACTGAAAAACTTAGAATTTACTGAAAAACCCGCATTACACGTAATGCACAGTGTAGTACATAGTATATGAGTGAGTTGCACTGAAAAACTTAGAATATAAGAAACGCACAGTGTAGTACATAGTGTATGAGTGAGTTGCACTGAAAAACTTAGATATAAGAAACGCACAGTGTAGTACATAGTATATGAGTGATTGCACTGAAAAACTTAGAATATAAGAAACGCACAGTGTAGTACATAGTATATGAGTGAGTTGCACTGAAAAACTTAGAATTTACTGAAAAACCCGCATTACACGAAATGCACAGTGTAGTACATAGTATAAGAGTGAGTTGCACTGAAAAACTTAGAATATAAGAAACGCACAGTGTAGTACATAGTATATGAGTGAGTTGCACTGAAAAACTTAGAATATAAGAAACGCACAGTGTAGTACATAGTATATGAGTGAGTTGCACTGAAAAACTTAGAATATAAGAAACGCACAGTGTAGTACATAGTATATGAGTGAGTTGCACTGAAAAACTTAGAATTTACTGAAAAACCCGCATTACACGAAATGCACAGTGTAGTACATAGTATATGAGTGAGTTGCACTGAAAAACTTAGAATATAAGAAACGCACAGTGTAGTACATAGTATATGAGTGAGTTGCACTGAAAAACTTAGAATATAAGAAACGCACAGTGTAGTACATTGTATATGAGTGAGTTGCACTGAAAAACTTAGAATATAAGAAACGCACAGTGTAGTACATAGTATATGAGTGAGTTGCACTGAAAAACTTAGAATATAAGAAACGCACAGTGTAGTACTTAGTATATGAGTGAGTTGCACTGAAAAACTTAGAATATAAGAAACGCACAGTGTAGTACATAGTATATGAGTGAGTTGCACTGAAAAACTTAGAATTTACTGAAATACCCGCATTACACGAAATGCACAGTGTAGTACATAGTATATGAGTGAGTTGCACTGAAAAACTTAGAATATAAGAAACGCACAGTGTAGTACATAGTATATGAGTGAGTTGCACTGAAAAACTTAGAATATAAGAAACGCACAGTGTAGTACATAGTATATGAGTGAGTTGCACTGAAAAATTTAGAATATAAGAAACGCACAGTGTAGTACATAGTATATGAGTGAGTTGCACTGAAAAACTTAGAATATAAGAAACGCACAGTGTAGTACATAGTATATGAGTGAGTTGCACTGAAAAACTTAGAATATAAGAAACGCACAGTGTAGTACATAGTATATGAGTGAGTTGCACTGAAAAACTTAGAATATAAGAAACGCACAGTGTAGTACATAGTATATGAGTGAGTTGCACTGAAAAACTTAGAATATAAGAAACGCACAGTGTAGTACTTAGTATATGAGTGAGTTGCACTGAAAAACTTAGAATATAAGAAACGCACAGTGTAGTACATAGTATATGAGTGAGTTGCACTGAAAAACTTAGAATTTACTGAAATACCCGCATTACACGAAATGCACAGTGTAGTACATAGTATATGAGTGAGTTGCACTGAAAAACTTAGAATATAAGAAACGCACAGTGTAGTACATAGTATATGAGTGAGTTGCACTGAAAAACTTAGAATATAAGAAACGCACAGTGTAGTACATAGTATATGAGTGAGTTGCACTGAAAAACTTAGAATATAAGAAACGCACAGTGTAGTACATAGTATATGAGTGAGTTGCACTGAAAAACTTAGAATATAAGAAACGCACAGTGTAGTACATAGTATATGAGTGAGTTGCACTGAAAAATTTAGAATATAAGAAACGCACAGTGTAGTACATAGTATATGAGTGAGTTGCACTGAAAAACTTAGAATATAAGAAACGCACAGTGTAGTACATAGTATATGAGTGAGTTGCACTGAAAAACTTAGAATATAAGAAACGCACAGTGTAGTACATAGTATATGAGTGAGTTGCACTGAAAAACTTAGAATTTATTGAAAAACCCGCATTACACGAAATGCACAGTGTAGTACATAGTATATGAGTGAGTTGCACTGAAAAACTTAGAATATAAGAAACGCACAGTGTAGTACATAGTATATGAGTGAGTTGCACTGAAAAACTTAGAAAATAAGAAACGCACAGTTTAGTACATAGTATATGTGTGAGTTGCACTGAAAAACTTAGAATATAAGAAACGAACAGTGTAGTACATAGTATATGAGTGAGTTGCACTGAAAAACTTAGAAAATAAGAAACGCACAGTGTAGTACATAGTATATGAGTGAGTTGCACTAGAAAAACTTAGAATATAAGAAACGCACAGTGTAGTATATAGTATATGAGTGAGTTGCACTGAAAAACTTAGAAAATAAGAAACGCACAGTGTAGTACATAGTATATGAGTGAGTTGCACTAGAAAAACATAGATTATAAGAAACGCACAGTGTAGTACATAGTATATGAGTGAGTTGCACTGAAAAACTAAGAATTTACTGAAAAACCCGCATTACACGAAATGCACAGTGTAGTACATAATATATGAGTGAGTTGCACTGAAAAACTTAGAATATAAGAAACGCACAGTGTAGTACATAGTATAGGTGAGTTGCACTGAAAAACTTAGAATATAAGAAACGCACAGTGTAGTACATAGTATATGAGTGAGTTGCACTGAAAAACTTAGAATATAAGAAACGCACAGTGTAGTACATAGTATATGAGTGAGTTGCACTGAAAAACTTAGAATATAAGAAACGCACAGTGTAGTACATAGTATATGAGTGAGTTACACTGAAAAACTTAGAATATAAGAAACGCACAGTGTAGTACATAGTATATGAGTGAGTTGCACTGAAAAACTTAGAATATAAGAAACGCACAGTGTAGTACATAGTATATGAGTGAGTTGCACTGAAAAACTTAGAATATATGAAACCCACAGTGTAGTACATAGTATATGAGTGAGTTGCACTGAAAAACTTAGAATATAAGAAACGCACAGTGTAGTACATAGTATATGAGTGAGTTGCACTGAAAAACTTAGAATATAAGAAACGCACAGTGTAGTACATAGTATATGAGTGAGTTGCACTGAAAAACTTAGAATATAAGAAACGCACAGTGTAGTACATAGTATATGAGTGAGTTGCACTGAAAAACGTAGAATATAAGAAACGCACAGTGTAGTACATAGTATATGAGTGAGTTGCACTGAAAAACTTAGAATATAAGAAACGCACAGTGTAGTACATAGTATATGAGTGAGTTGCACTGAAAAACTTAGAATATAAGAAACACACAGTGTAGTATATAGTATATGAGTGAGTTTCACTGAAAAACATAGAATATAAGAAACGCACAGTGTAGTATATAGTATATGAGTGAGTTGCACTGAAAAACTTAGAATTTACTGAAAAACCCGCATTACAGGAAATGCACAGTGTAGTACATAGTATATGAGTGAGGTGCACTGAAAAACTTAGAATATAAGAAACGCACAGTGTAGTACATAGTATATGAGTGAGTTGCACTGAAAAACTTAGAAAATAAGAAACTCACAGTGTAGTACATAGTATATGAGTGAGTTGCACTGAAAAACTTAGAATATAAGAAACGCACAGTGTAGTACATAGTATATGAGTGAGTTGCACTGAAAAACTTAGAATTTATTGAAAAACCCGCATTACACGAAATGCACAGTGTAGTACATAGTATATGAGTGAGTTGCACTGAAAAACTTAGAATATAAGAAACGCACAGTGTAGTACATAGTATATGAGTGAGTTGCACTGAAAAACTTAGAAAATAAGAAACGCACAGTTTAGTACATAGTATATGTGTGAGTTGCACTGAAAAACTTAGAATATAAGAAACGAACAGTGTAGTACATAGTATATGAGTGAGTTGCACTGAAAAACTTAGAAAATAAGAAACGCACAGTGTAGTACATAGTATATGAGTGAGTTGCACTGAAAAACTTAGAAAATAAGAAACGCACAGTGTAGTACATAGTATATGAGTGAGTTGCACTGAAAAACTTAGAATATAAGAAACGCACAGTGTAGTACATAGTATATGAGTGAGTTGCACTGAAAAACTAAGAATTTACTGAAAAACCCGCATTACACGAAATGCACAGTGTAGTACATAGTATATGAGTGAGTTGCAAGGAAAAACTTAGAATATAAGAAACGCACAGTGTAGTACATAGTATATGAGTGAGTTGCACTGAAAAACTTGGAATTTACTGAAAAACCCGCATTACACGTAATGCACAGTGTAGTACATAGTATATGAGTGAGTTGCACTGAAAAACTTAGAATATAAGAAACGCACAGTGTAGTACATAGTATATGAGTGATTGCACTGAAAAACTTAGAATTTACTGAAAAACCCGCATTACACGAAATGCACAGTGTAGTACATAGTATATGAGTGAGTTGCATTAAAAAACTTAGAATATAAGAAATGCAGTGTAGTACATAGTATATGAGTGAGTTGCACTGAAAAACTTAGAATTTACTGAAAAACCCGCATTACACGAAATGCACAGTGTAGTACATAGTATAAGAGTGAGTTGCACTGAAAAACTTAGAATATAAGAAACGCACAGTGTAGTACATAGTATATGAGTGAGTTGCACTGAAAAACTTAGAATATAAGAAACGCACAGTGTAGTACATAGTATATGAGTGAGTTGCACTGAAAAACTTAGAATATAAGAAACGCACAGTGTAGTACATAGTATATGAGTGAGTTGCACTGAAAAACTTAGAATTTACTGAAAAACCCGCATTACACGAAATGCACAGTGTAGTACATAGTATATGAGTGAGTTGCACTGAAAAACTTAGAATATAAGAAACGCACAGTGTAGTACATAGTATATGAGTGAGTTGCACTGAAAAACTTAGAATATAAGAAACGCACAGTGTAGTACATAGTATATGAGTGAGTTGCACTGAAAAACTTAGAATATAAGAAACGCACAGTGTAGTACATAGTATATGAGTGAGTTGCACTGAAAAACTTAGAATATAAGAAACGCACAGTGTAGTACATAGTATATGAGTGAGTTGCACTGAAAAACTTAGAATATAAGAAACGCACAGTGTAGTACATAGTATATGAGTGAGTTGCACTGAAAAACTTAGAATTTACTGAAATACCCGCATTACACGAAATGCACAGTGTAGTACATAGTATATGAGTGAGTTGCACTGAAAAACTTAGAATATAAGAAACGCACAGTGTAGTACATAGTATATGAGTGAGTTGCACTGAAAAACTTAGAATATAAGAAACGCACAGTGTAGTACGTAGTATATGAGTGAGTTGCACTGAAAAACTTAGAATATAAGAAACGCACAGTGTAGTACATAGTATATGAGTGAGTTGCACTGAAAAACTTAGAATTTACTGAAATACACGCTTACACGAAATGCACAGTGTAGTACATAGTATATGAGTGAGTTGCACTGAAAAACTTAGAATATAAGAAACGCACAGTGTAGTACATAGTATATGAGTGAGTTGCACTAAAAAACTTAGAATATAAGAAACGCACAGTGTAGTACATAGTATATGAGTGAGTTGCACTGAAAAACTTAGAAAATAAGAAACGCACAGTGTAGTACATAGTATATGAGTGAGTTGCACTGAAAAACTTAGAATATAAGAAACGCACAGTGTAGTACATAGTATATGAGTGAGTTGCACTGAGAAACTAAGAATTTACTGAAAAACCCGCATTACACGAAATGCACAGTGTAGTACATAGTATATGAGTGAGTTGCACTGAAAAACTTAGAATATAAGAAACGCACAGTGTAGTACATAGTATATGAGTGAGTTGCACTGAAAAACTTAGAATTTACTGAAAAACCCGCATTACACGAAATGCACAGTGTAGTACATAGTATATGAGTGAGTTGCACTGAAAAAATTAGAATATAAGAAACGCACAGTGTAGTACATAGTATATGAGTGAGTTGCACTGAAAAACTTAGATATAAGAAACGCACAGTGTAGTACATAGTATATGAGTGATTGCACTGAAAAACTTAGAATATAAGAAACGCAAAGTGTACTACATAGTATATGAGTGAGTTGCACTGAAAAACTTAGAATTTACTGAAAAACCCGCATTACACGAAATGCACAGTGTAGTACATAGTATATGAGTGAGTTGCACTGAAAAACTTAGAATATAAGAAACGCACAGTGTAGTACATAGTATATGAGTGAGTTGCACTGAAAAACTTAGAATTTACTGAAATACACGCTTACACGAAATGCACAGTGTAGTACATAGTATATGAGTGAGTTGCACTGAAAAACTTAGAATATAAAAAACGCACAGTGTAGTACATAGTATATGAGTGAGTTGCACTGAAAAACTTAGAATATAAGAAACGCACAGTGTAGTACATAGTATATGAGTGAGTTGCACTGAAAAACTTAGAAAATAAGAAACGCACAGTGTAGTACATAGTATATGAGTGAGTTGCACTGAAAAACTTAGAATATAAGAAACGCACAGTGTAGTACATAGTATATGAGTGAGTTGCACTGAGAAACTAAGAATTTACTGAAAAACCCGCATTACACGAAATGCACAGTGTAGTACATAGTATATGAGTGATTTGCACTGAAAAACTTAGAATATAAGAAACGCACAGTGTAGTACATAGTATATGAGTGAGTTGCACTGAAAAACTTAGAATTTACTGAAAAACCCGCATTACATGAAATGCACAGTGTAGTACATAGTATATGAGTGAGTTGCACTGAAAAACTTAGAATATAAGAAACGCACAGTGTAGTACATAGTATATGAGTGAGTTGCACTGAAAAACTTAGATATAAGAAACGCACAGTGTAGTACATAGTATATGAGTGATTGCACTGAAAAACTTAGAATATAAGAAACGCAAAGTGTACTACATAGTATATGAGTGAGTTGCACTGAAAAACTTAGAATTTACTGAAAAACCCGCATTACACGAAATGCACAGTGTAGTACATAGTATATGAGTGAGTTGCACTGAAAAACTTAGAATATAAGAAACGCACAGTGTAGTACATAGTATATGAGTGAGTTGCACTGAAAAAATTAGAATATAAGAAACGCACAGTGTAGTACATAGTATATGAGTGAGTTGCACTGAAAAACTTAGAATATAAGAAACGCACAGTGTAGTACATAGTATATGAGTGAGTTGCACTGAAAAACTTAGAATATAAGAAACGCACAGTGTAGTACATAGTATATGAGTGAGTTACACTGAAAAACTTAGAATATAAGGAACGCACAGTGTAGTACATAGTATATGAGTGAGTTGCACTGAAAAACTTAGAATATAAGAAACGCACAGTGTAGTACATAGTATATGAGTGAGTTGCACTGAAAAACTTAGAATATATGAAACCCACAGTGTACTACATAGTATATGAGTGAGTTGCACTGAAAAACTTAGAATATAAGAAACGCACAGTGTAGTACATAGTATATGAGTGAGTTGCACTGAAAAACTTAGAATATAAGAAACGCACAGTGTAGTACATAGTATATGAGTGAGTTGCACTGAAAAACTTAGAATATAAGAAACGCACAGTGTAGTACATAGTATATGAGTGAGTTGCACTGAAAAACTTAGAATATAAGAAACGCACAGTGTAGTACATAGTATATGAGTGAGTTGCACTGAAAAACTTAGAATATAAGAAACGCACAGTGTAGTACATAGTATATGAGTGAGTTGCACTGAAAAACTTAGAATATAAGAAACGCACAGTGTAGTATATAGTATATGAGTGAGATTCACTGAAAAACATAGAATATAAGAAACGCACAGTGTAGTATATAGTATATGAGTGAGTTGCACTGAAAAACTTAGAATTTACTGAAAAACCCGCATTACAGGAAATGCACAGTGTAGTACATAGTATATGAGTGAGGTGCACTGAAAAACTTAGAATATAAGAAACGCACAGTGTAGTACATAGTATATGAGTGAGTTGCACTGAAAAACTTAGAAAATAAGAAACTCACAGTGTAGTACATAGTATATGAGTGAGTTGCACTGAAAAACTTAGAATATAAGAAACGCACAGTGTAGTACATAGTATATGAGTGAGTTGCACTGAAAAACTTAGAATTTATTGAAAAACCCGCATTACACGAAATGCACAGTGTAGTACATAGTATATGAGTGAGTTGCACTGAAAAACTTAGTAAAGAAGAAACGCACAGTGTAGTACATAGTATATGAGTGAGTTGCACTGAAAAACTTAGAAAATAAGAAACGCACAGTGTAGTACATAGTATATGAGTGAGTTGCACTGAAAAACTTAGAATATAAGAAACGCACAGTGTAGTACATAGTATATGAGTGAGTTGCAATGAAAAACTAAGAATTTACTGAAAAACCCGCATTACACGAAATGCACAGTGTAGTACATAGTATATGAGTGAGTTGCACTGAAAAACTTAGAATATAAGAAACGCACAGTGTAGTACATAGTATATGAGTGAGTTGCACTGAAAAACTTAGAATTTACTGAAAAACCCGCATTACACGAAATGCACAGTGTAGTACATAGTATATGAGTGAGTTGCACTGAAAAACTTAGATATAAGAAACGCACAGTGTAGTACATAGTATATGAGTGATTGCACTGAAAAACTTAGAATATAAGAAACGCAAAGTGTGCTACATAGTATATGAGTGAGATGCACTGAAAAACTTAGAATTTACTGAAAAACCCGCATTACACGAAATGCACAGTGTAGTACATAGTATATGAGTGAGTTGCATTGAAAAACTTAGAATATAAGAAATGCACAGTGTAGTACATAGTATATGAGTCAGTTGCACTGAAAAACTTAGAATTTTCTGAAAAACCCGCATTACACGAAATGCACATTGTAGTACATAGTATAAGAGTGAGTTGCACTGAAAAACTTAGAATATAAGAAACGCACAGTGTAGTACATAGTATATGAGTGAGTTGCACTGAAAAACTTAGAATATAAGAAACGCACAGTGTAGTACATAGTATATGAGTGAGTTGCACTGAAAAACTTAGAATATAAGAAACGCACAGTGTAGTACATAGTATATGAGTGAGTTGCACTGAAAAACTTAGAATTTACTGAAAAACCCGCATTACACGAAATGCACAGTGTAGTACATAGTATATGAGTGAGTTGCACTGAAAAACTTAGAATAAAAGAAACGCACAGTGTAGTACATAGTATATGAGTGAGTTGCACTGAAAAACTTAGAATATAAGAAACGCACAGTGTAGTACATAGTATATGAGTGAGTTGCACTGAAAAACTTAGAATATAAGAAACGCACAGTGTAGTACATAGTATATGAGTGAGTTGCACTGAAAAACTTAGAATATAAGAAACGCACAGTGTAGTACATAGTATATGAGTGAGTTGCACTGAAAAACTTAGAATATAAGAAACGCACAGTGTAGTACATAGTATATGAGTGAGTTGCACTGAAAAACTTAGAATTTACTGAAATACCCGCATTACACGAAATGCACAGTGTAGTAAATAGTATATGAGTGAGTTGCACTGAAAAACTTAGAATATAAGAAACGCACAGTGTAGTACGTAGTATATGAGTGAGTTGCACTGAAAAACTTAGAATATAAGAAACGCACAGTGTAGTACATAGTATATGAGTGAGTTGCACTGAAAAACTTAGAATTTACTGAAAAACCCGCATTACACGAAATGCACAGTGTAGTACATAGTATATGAGTGAGTTGCACTGAAAAACTTAGATATAAGAAACGCACAGTGTAGTACATAGTATATGAGTGATTGCACTGAAAAACTTAGAATATAAGAAACGCAAAGTGTGCTACATAGTATATGAGTGAGATGCACTGAAAAACTTAGAATTTACTGAAAAACCCGCATTACACGAAATGCACAGTGTAGTACATAGTATATGAGTGAGTTGCATTGAAAAACTTAGAATATAAGAAATGCACAGTGTAGTACATAGTATATGAGTCAGTTGCACTGAAAAACTTAGAATTTTCTGAAAAACCCGCATTACACGAAATGCACATTGTAGTACATAGTATAAGAGTGAGTTGCACTGAAAAACTTAGAATATAAGAAACGCACAGTGTAGTACATAGTATATGAGTGAGTTGCACTGAAAAACTTAGAATATAAGAAACGCACAGTGTAGTACATAGTATATGAGTGAGTTGCACTGAAAAACTTAGAATATAAGAAACGCACAGTGTAGTACATAGTATATGAGTGAGTTGCACTGAAAAACTTAGAATTTACTGAAAAACCCGCATTACACGAAATGCACAGTGTAGTACATAGTATATGAGTGAGTTGCACTGAAAAACTTAGAATAAAAGAAACGCACAGTGTAGTACATAGTATATGAGTGAGTTGCACTGAAAAACTTAGAATATAAGAAACGCACAGTGTAGTACATAGTATATGAGTGAGTTGCACTGAAAAACTTAGAATATAAGAAACGCACAGTGTAGTACATAGTATATGAGTGAGTTGCACTGAAAAACTTAGAATATAAGAAACGCACAGTGTAGTACATAGTATATGAGTGAGTTGCACTGAAAAACTTAGAATATAAGAAACGCACAGTGTAGTACATAGTATATGAGTGAGTTGCACTGAAAAACTTAGAATTTACTGAAATACCCGCATTACACGAAATGCACAGTGTAGTAAATAGTATATGAGTGAGTTGCACTGAAAAACTTAGAATATAAGAAACGCACAGTGTAGTACGTAGTATATGAGTGAGTTGCACTGAAAAACTTAGAATATAAGAAACGCACAGTGTAGTACATAGTATATGAGTGAGTTGCACTGAAAAACTTAGAATTTACTGAAATACCCGCATTACACGAAATGCACAGTGTAGTACATAGTATATGAGTGAGTTGCACTGAAAAACTTAGAATATATGAAACCCACAGTGTAGTACATAGTATATGAGTGAGTTGCACTGAAAAACTTAGAATATAAGAAACGCACAGTGTAGTACATAGTATATGAGTGAGTTGCACTGAAAAACTTAGAATATAAGAAATGCACAGTGTAGTACATAGTATATGAGTGAGTTGCACTGAAAAACTTAGAATATAAGAAACGCACAGTGTAGTACATAGTATATGAGTGAGTTGCACTGAAAAACTTAGAATATAAGAAACGCACAGTGTAGTGCATAGTATATGAGTGAGTTGCACTGAAAAACTTAGAATATATGAAACCCACAGTGTAGTACATAGTATATGAATGAGTTGCACTGAAAAACTTAGAATATAAGAAACGCACAGTGTAGTACATAGTATATGAGTGAGTTGCACTGAAAAACTTAGAATTTACTGAAATACCCGCATTACACGAAATGCACAGTGTAGTACATAGTATATGAGTGAGTTGCACTGAAAAACTTAGAATATAAGAAACGCACAGTGTAGTACGTAGTATATGAGTGAGTTGCACTGAAAAACTTAGAATATAAGAAACGCACAGTGTAGTACATAGTATATGAGTGAATTGCACTGAAAAACTTAGAATTTACTGAAATACCCGCATTACACGAAATGCACAGTGTAGTACATAGTATATGAGTGAGTTGCACTGAAAAACTTAGAATATAAGAAACGCACAGTGTAGTACATAGTATATGAGTGAGTTGCACTGAAAAACTTAGAATATAAGAAACGCACAGTGTAGTACATAGTATATGAGTGAGTTGCACTGAAAAACTTAGAATATAAGAAATGCACAGTGTAGTACATAGTATATGAGTGAGTTGCACTGAAAAACTTAGAATATAAGAAACGCACAGTGTAGTACATAGTATATGAGTGAGTTGCACTGAAAAACTTAGAATATAAGAAACGCACAGTGTAGTGCATAGTATATGAGTGAGTTGCACTGAAAAACTTAGAATATATGAAACCCACAGTGTAGTACATAGTATATGAGTGAGTTGCACTAAAAATCTTAGAATATAAGAAACGCACAGTGTAGTACATAGTATATAAGTGAGTTGCACTGAAAAACATAGAATATAAGAAACGCACAGTGTAGTACATAGTATATGAGTGAGTTGCACTGAAAAACTTAGAATTTACTGAAAAACCCGCATTACACGAAATGCACAGTGTAGTACATAGTATATGAATGAGTTGCACTGAAAAACTTAGAATATAAGAAACGCACTGTGTAGTACATAGTATATGAGTGAGTTGCACTAAAAAACGTAGAAAATAAGAAACGCACAGTGTAGTACATAGTATATGAGTGAGTTGCACTGAAAAACTTAGAATATAAGAAACGCACAGTGTAGTACATAGTATATGAGTGAGTTGCACTGAAAAACTTAGAATATAAGAAACGCACAGTGTAGTACATAGTATATGAGTGAGTTGCACTGAAAAACTTAGATTATAAGAAACGCACAGTGTAGTACATAGTATATGAGTGAGTTGCACTGAAAAACTTAGAATATAAGAAACGCACAGTGTAGTACATAGCATATGAGTGAGTTGCACTGAAAAACTTAGAATTTACTGAAAAACCCGCATTACACGAAATGCACAGTGTAGTACATAGTATATGAGTGAGTTGCACTGAAAAACTTAGAATATAAGAAACGCACAGTGTAGTACATAGTATATGAGTGAGTTGCACTGAAAAACTTAGAATATAAGAAACGCACAGTGTAGTACATAGTATATGAGTGAGTTGCACTGAAAAACTTAGAATATAAGAAACGCACAGTGTAGTACATAGTATATGAGTGAGTTGCACTGAAAAACTAAGAATTTATTGAAAAACCCGCATTACACGAAATGCACAGTGTAGTACATAGTATATGAGTGAGTTGCACTGAAAAACTTAGAATATAAGAAACGCACAGTGTAGTACATAGTATATGAGTGAGTTGCACTGAAAAACTTAGAATATAAGAAACGCACAGTGTAGTACATAGTATATGAGTGAGTTGCACTGAAAAACTTAGAATATAAGAAACGCACAGTGTAGTACATAGTATATGAGTGATTGCACTGAAAAACTTAGAATATAAGAAACGCAAAGTGTACTACATAGTATATGAGTGAGTTGCACTGAAAAACTTAGAATTTAGTGAAAAACCCGCATTACACGAAATGCACAGTGTAGTACATAGTATATGAGTGAGTTGCATTGAAAAACTTAGAATATAAGAAATGCACAGTGTAGTACATAGTATATGAGTGAGTTGCACTGAAAAACTTAGAATATAAGAAACGCACAGTGTAGTACATAGTATATGAGTGAGTTGCACTGAAAAACTTAGAATTTACTGAAAAACACGCATTACACGAAATGCACAGTGTAGTACATAGTATAAGAGTGAGTTGCACTGAAAAACTTAGAATATAAGAAACGCACAGTGTAGTACATAGTATATGAGTGAGTTGCACTGAAAAACTTAGAATATAAGAAAAGCACAGTGTAGTACATAGTATATGAGTGAGTTGCACTGAAAATATTAGAATATAAGAAACGCACAGTGTAGTACATAGTATATGAGTGAGTTGCACTGAAAAACTTAGAATTTACTGAAAAACCCGCATTACACGAAATGCACAGTGTAGTACATAGTATATGAGTGAGTTGCACTGAAAAACTTAGAATATAAGAAACGCACAGTGTAGTACATAGTATATGAGTGAGTTGCACTCAAAAACTTAGAATATAAGAAACGCACAGTGTAGTACATAGTATATGAGTGAGTTGCACTGAAAAACTTAGAATATAAGAAACGCACAGTGTAGTACATAGTATATGAGTGAGTTGCACTGAAAAACTTAGAATATAAGAAACGCACAGTGTAGTACATAGTATATGAGTGAGTTGCACTGAAAAACTTAGAATATAAGAAACGCACAGTGTAGTACATAGTATATGAGTGAGTTGCACTGAAAAACTTAGAATATAAGAAACGCACAGTGTAGTACATAGTATATGAGTGAGTTGCACTGAAAAACTTAGAATATAAGAAACGCACAGTGTAGTACATAGTATATGAGTGAGTTTCACTGAAAAACATAGAATATAAGAAACGCACAGTGTAGAACATAGTATATGAGTGAGTTGCACTGAAAAACTTAGAATTTACTGAAAAACCCGCATTACAGGAAATGCACAGTGTAGTACATAGTATATGAGTGAGTTGCACTGAAAAACTTAGAATATAAGAAACGCACAGTGTAGTACATAGTATATGAGTGAGTTGCACTGAAAAACTTAGAAAATAAGAAACTCACAGTGTAGTACATAGTATATGAGTGAGTTGCACTGAAAAACTTAGAATATAAAAACGCACAGTGTAGTACATAGTATATGAGTGAGTTGCACTGAAAAACTTAGAATTTATTGAAAAACCCGCATTACACGAAATGCACACTGTAGTACATAGTATATGAGTGAGTTGCACTGAAAAACTTAGAATATAAGAAACGCACAGTGTAGTACTTAGTATATGAGTGAGTTGCACTGAAAAAGTTAGAAAATAAGAAACGAACAGTGTAGTACATAGTATATGAGTGAGTTGCACTAGAAAAACTTAGAATATAAGAAACGCACAGTGTAGTATATAGTATATGAGTGAGTTGCACTGAAAAACTTAGAATATAAGAAATGCACAGTGTAGTACATAGTATATGAGTGAGTTGCACTGAAAAACTTAGAATATAAAAAACGCACAGTGTAGTACATAGTATATGAGTGACTTGCACTGAAAAACTAAGAATTTACTGAAAAACCCGCATTACACGAAATGCACAGTGTAGTACATAGTATATGAGTGAGTTGCACTGAAAAACTTAGAATATAAGAAACGCACAGTGTAGTACATAGTATATGAGTGAGTTGCACTGAAAAACTTAGAATTTACTGAAAAACCCGCATTACACGAAATGCACAGTGTAGTACATAGTATATGAGTGAGTTGCACTGAAAAACTTAGAATATAAGAAACGCACAGTGTAGTACATAGTATATGAGTGAGTTGCACTGAAAAATTTAGATATAAGAAACGCACAGTGTAGTACATAGTATATGAGTGATTGCACTGAAAAACTTAGAATATAAGAAACGCAAAGTGTACTACATAGTATATGAGTGAGTTGCACTGAAAAACTTAGAATTTACTGAAAAACCCGCATTACACGAAATGCACAGTGTAGTATATAGTATATGAGTGAGTTGCACTGAAAAACTTAGAATATAAGAAATGCACAGTGTAGTACATAGTATATGAGTGAGTTGCACTGAAAAACTTAGAATATAAGAAACGCACAGTGTAGTACATAGTATATGAGTGAGTTGCACTGAAAAACTTAGAATATAAGAAATGCACAGTGTAGTACATAGTATATGAGTGAGTTGCACTGAAAAACTTAGAATATAAGAAACGCACACTGTAGTACATAGTATATGAGTGAGTTGCACTGAAAAACTTAGAATATAAGAAACGCACAGTGTAGTACATAGTATATGAGTGAGTTGCACTGAAAAACTTAGAATATATAAAACCCACAGTGTAGTACATAGTATATGAGTGAGTTGCACTGAAAAACTTAGAATATAAGAAACGCACAGTGTAGTACATAGTATATAAGTGAGTTGCACTGAAAAACATAGAATATAAGAAACGCACAGTGTAGTACATAGTATATGAGTGAGTTGCACTGAAAAACTTAGAATTTACTGAAAAACCCGCATTACACGAAATGCACAGTGTAGTACATAGTATATGAATGAGTTGCACTGAAAAACTTAGAATATAAGAAACGCACTGTGTAGTACATAGTATATGAGTGAGTTGCACTAAAAAACTTAGAAAATAAGAAACGCACAGTGTAGTACATAGTATATGAGTGAGTTGCACTGAAAAACTTAGAATATAAGAAACGCACAGTGTAGTAGATAGTATATGAGTGAGTTGCACTGAAAAACTTAGAATATAAGAAACGCACAGTGTAGTACATAGTATATGAGTGAGTTGCACTGAAAAACTTAGATTATAAGAAACGCACAGTGTAGTACATAGTATATGAGTGAGTTGCACTGAAAAACTTAGAATATAAGAAACGCACAGTGTAGTACATAGCATATGAGTGAGTTGCACTGAAAAACTTAGAATTTACTGAAAAACCCGCATTACACGAAATGCACAGTGTAGTACATAGTATATGAGTGAGTTGCACTGAAAAACTTAGAATATAAGAAACGCACAGTGTAGTACATAGTATATGAGTGAGTTGCACTGAAAAACTTAGAATATAAGAAACGCACAGTGTAGTACATAGTATATGAGTGAGTTGCACTGAAAAACTTAGAATATAAGAAACGCACAGTGTAGTACATAGTATATGAGTGAGTTGCACTGAAAAACTAAGAATTTATTGAAAAACCCGCATTACACGAAATGCACAGTGTAGTACATAGTATATGAGTGAGTTGCACTGAAAAACTTAGATATAAGAAACGCACAGTGTAGTACATAGTATATGAGTGATTGCACTGAAAAACTTAGAATATAAGAAACGCAAAGTGTACTACATAGTATATGAGTGAGTTGCACTGAAAAACTTAGAATTTACTGAAAAACCCGCATTACACGAAATGCACAGTGTAGTACATAGTATATGAGTGAGTTGCATTGAAAAACTTAGAATATAAGAAATGCACAGTGTAGTACATAGTATATGAGTGAGTTGCACTGAAAAACTTAGAATATAAGAAACGCACAGTGTAGTACATAGTATATGAGTGAGTTGCACTGAAAAACTTAGAATATAAGAAATGCACAGTGTAGTACATAGTATATGAGTGAGTTGCACTGAAAAACTTAGAATATAAGAAACGCACACTGTAGTACATAGTATATGAGTGAGTTGCACTGAAAAACTTAGAATATAAGAAACGCACAGTGTAGTGCATAGTATATGAGTGAGTTGCACTGAAAAACTTAGAATATATGAAACCCACAGTATAGTACATAGTATATGAGTGAGTTGCACTGAAAAACTTAGAATATAAGAAACGCACAGTGTAGTACATAGTATATGAGTGAGTTGCACTGAAAAACTAAGAATTTATTGAAAAACCCGCATTACACGAAATGCACAGTGTAGTACATAGTATATGAGTGAGTTGCACTGAAAAACTTAGAATATAAGAAACGCACAGTGTAGTACATAGTATATGAGTGAGTTGCACTGAAAAACTTAGAATATAAGAAACGCACAGTGTAGTACATAGTATATGAGTGAGTTGCACTGAAAAACTTAGAAAATAAGAAACTCACAGTGTAGTACATAGTATATGAGTGAGTTGCACTGAAAAACTTAGAATATAAAAACGCACAGTGTAGTACATAGTATATGAGTGAGTTGCACTGAAAAACTTAGAATTTATTGAAAAACCCGCATTACACGAAATGCACAGTGTAGTACATAGTATATGAGTGAGTTGCACTGAAAAACTTAGAATATAAGAAACGCACAGTGTAGTACTTAGTATATGAGTGAGTTGCACTGAAAAACTTAGAAAATAAGAAACGAACAGTGTAGTACATAGTATATGAGTGAGTTGCACTAGAAAAACTTAGAATATAAGAAACGCACAGTGTAGTATATAGTATATGAGTGAGTTGCACTGAAAAACTTAGAATATAAGAAACGCACAGTGTAGTACATAGTATATGAGTGAGTTGCACAGAAAAACTTAGAATATAAAAAACGCACAGTGTAGTACATAGTATATGAGTGACTTGCACTGAAAAACTAAGAATTTACTGAAAAACCCGCATTACACGAAATGCACAGTGTAGTACATAGTATATGAGTGAGTTGCACTGAAAAACTTAGAATATAAGAAACGCACAGTGTAGTACATAGTATATGAGTGAGTTGCACTGAAAAACTTAGAATTTACTGAAAAACCCGCATTACACGAAATGCACAGTGTAGTACATAGTATATGAGTGAGTTGCACTGAAAAACTTAGAATATAAGAAACGCACAGTGTAGTACATAGTATATGAGTGAGTTGCACTGAAAAACTTAGATATAAGAAACGCACAGTGTAGTACATAGTATATGAGTGATTGCACTGAAAAACTTAGAATATAAGAAACGCAAAGTGTACTACATAGTATATGAGTGAGTTGCACTGAAAAACTTAGAATTTACTGAAAAACCCGCATTACACGAAATGCACAGTGTAGTACATAGTATATGAGTGAGTTGCATTGAAAAACTTAGAATATAAGAAATGCACAGTGTAGTACATAGTATATGAGTGAGTTGCACTGAAAAACTTAGAATATAAGAAACGCACAGTGTAGTACATAGTATATGAGTGAGTTGCACTGAAAAACTTAGAATATAAGAAATGCACAGTGTAGTACATAGTATATGAGTGAGTTGCACTGAAAAACTTAGAATATAAGAAACGCACACTGTAGTACATAGTATATGAGTGAGTTGCACTGAAAAACTTAGAATATAAGAAACGCACAGTGTAGTGCATAGTATATGAGTGAGTTGCACTGAAAAACTTAGAATATATGAAACCCACAGTGTAGTACATAGTATATGAGTGAGTTGCACTGAAAAACTTAGAATATAAGAAACGCACAGTGTAGTACATAGTATATAAGTGAGTTGCACTGAAAAACATAGAATATAAGAAACGCACAGTGTAGTACATAGTATATGAGTGAGTTGCACTGAAAAACTTAGAATTTACTGAAAAACCCGCATTACACGAAATGCACAGTGTAGTACATAGTATATGAATGAGTTGCACTGAAAAACTTAGAATATAAGAAACGCACTGTGTAGTACATAGTATATGAGTGAGTTGCACTAAAAAACTTAGAAAATAAGAAACGCACAGTGTAGTACATAGTATATGAGTGAGTTGCACTGAAAAACTTAGAATATAAGAAACGCACAGTGTAGTACATAGTATATGAGTGAGTTGCACTGAAAAACTTAGAATATAAGAAACGCACAGTGTAGTACATAGTATATGAGTGAGTTGCACTGAAAAACTTAGATTATAAGAAACGCACAGTGTAGTACATAGTATATGAGTGAGTTGCACTGAAAAACTTAGAATATAAGAAACGCACAGTGTAGTACATAGCATATGAGTGAGTTGCACTGAAAAACTTAGAATTTACTGAAAAACCCGCATTACACGAAATGCACAGTGTAGTACATAGTATATGAGTGAGTTGCACTGAAAAACTTAGAATATAAGAAACGCACAGTGTAGTACATAGTATATGAGTGAGTTGCACTGAAAAACTTAGAATATAAGAAACGCACAGTGTAGTACATAGTATATGAGTGAGTTGCACTGAAAAACTTAGAATATAAGAAACGCACAGTGTAGTACATAGTATATGAGTGAGTTGCACTGAAAAACTAAGAATTTATTGAAAAACCCGCATTACACGAAATGCACAGTGTAGTACATAGTATATGAGTGAGTTGCACTGAAAAACTTAGAATATAAGAAACGCACAGTGTAGTACATAGTATATGAGTGAGTTGCACTGAAAAACTTAGAATATAAGAAACGCACAGTGTAGTACATAGTATATGAGTGAGTTGCACTGAAAAACTTAGAATATAAGAAACGCACAGTGTAGTACATAGTATATGAGTGATTGCACTGAAAAACTTAGAATATAAGAAACGCAAAGTGTACTACATAGTATATGAGTGAGTTGCACTGAAAAACTTAGAATTTAGTGAAAAACCCGCATTACACGAAATGCACAGTGTAGTACATAGTATATGAGTGAGTTGCACTGAAAAACTTAGAATATAAGAAACGCACAGTGTAGTACATAGTATATGAGTGAGTTGCACTGAAAAACTTAGAATTTACTGAAAAACCCGCATTACACGAAATGCACAGTGTAGTACATAGTATATGAGTGAGTTGCACTGAAAAACTTAGAATATAAGAAACGCACAGTGTAGTACATAGTATATGAGTGAGTTGCACTGAAAAACTTAGATATAAGAAACGCACAGTGTAGTACATAGTATATGAGTGATTGCACTGAAAAACTTAGAATATAAGAAACGCAAAGTGTACTACATAGTATATGAGTGAGTTGCACTGAAAAACTTAGAATTTACTGAAAAACCCGCATTACACGAAATGCACAGTGTAGTACATAGTATATGAGTGAGTTGCATTGAAAAACTTAGAATATAAGAAATGCACAGTGTAGTACATAGTATATGAGTGAGTTGCACTGAAAAACTTAGAATATAAGAAACGCACAGTGTAGTACATAGTATATGAGTGAGTTGCACTGAAAAACTTAGAATATAAGAAATGCACAGTGTAGTACATAGTATATGAGTGAGTTGCACTGAAAAACTTAGAATATAAGAAACGCACACTGTAGTACATAGTATATGAGTGAGTTGCACTGAAAAACTTAGAATATAAGAAACGCACAGTGTAGTGCATAGTATATGAGTGAGTTGCACTGAAAAACTTAGAATATATGAAACCCACAGTGTAGTACATAGTATATGAGTGAGTTGCACTGAAAAACTTAGAATATAAGAAACGCACAGTGTAGTACATAGTATATAAGTGAGTTGCACTGAAAAACATAGAATATAAGAAACGCACAGTGTAGTACATAGTATATGAGTGAGTTGCACTGAAAAACTTAGAATTTACTGAAAAACCCGCATTACACGAAATGCACAGTGTAGTACATAGTATATGAATGAGTTGCACTGAAAAACTTAGAATATAAGAAACGCACTGTGTAGTACATAGTATATGAGTGAGTTGCACTAAAAAACTTAGAAAATAAGAAACGCACAGTGTAGTACATAGTATATGAGTGAGTTGCACTGAAAAACTTAGAATATAAGAAACGCACAGTGTAGTACATAGTATATGAGTGAGTTGCACTGAAAAACTTAGAATATAAGAAACGCACAGTGTAGTACATAGTATATGAGTGAGTTGCACTGAAAAACTTAGATTATAAGAAACGCACAGTGTAGTACATAGTATATGAGTGAGTTGCACTGAAAAACTTAGAATATAAGAAACGCACAGTGTAGTACATAGCATATGAGTGAGTTGCACTGAAAAACTTAGAATTTACTGAAAAACCCGCATTACACGAAATGCACAGTGTAGTACATAGTATATGAGTGAGTTGCACTGAAAAACTTAGAATATAAGAAACGCACAGTGTAGTACATAGTATATGAGTGAGTTGCACTGAAAAACTTAGAATATAAGAAACGCACAGTGTAGTACATAGTATATGAGTGAGTTGCACTGAAAAACTTAGAATATAAGAAACGCACAGTGTAGTACATAGTATATGAGTGAGTTGCACTGAAAAACTAAGAATTTATTGAAAAACCCGCATTACACGAAATGCACAGTGTAGTACATAGTATATGAGTGAGTTGCACTGAAAAACTTAGAATATAAGAAACGCACAGTGTAGTACATAGTATATGAGTGAGTTGCACTGAAAAACTTAGAATATAAGAAACGCACAGTGTAGTACATAGTATATGAGTGAGTTGCACTGAAAAACTTAGAATATAAGAAACGCACAGTGTAGTACATAGTATATGAGTGATTGCACTGAAAAACTTAGAATATAAGAAACGCAAAGTGTACTACATAGTATATGAGTGAGTTGCACTGAAAAACTTAGAATTTAGTGAAAAACCCGCATTACACGAAATGCACAGTGTAGTACATAGTATATGAGTGAGTTGCATTGAAAAACTTAGAATATAAGAAATGCACAGTGTAGTACATAGTATATGAGTGAGTTGCACTGAAAAACTTAGAATATAAGAAACGCACAGTGTAGTACATAGTATATGAGTGAGTTGCACTGAAAAACTTAGAATTTACTGAAAAACCCGCATTACACGAAATGCACAGTGTAGTACATAGTATATGAGTGAGTTGCACTGAAAAACTTAGAATATAAGAAACGCACAGTGTAGTACATAGTATATGAGTGAGTTGCACTCAAAAACTTAGAATATAAGAAACGCACAGTGTAGTACATAGTATATGAGTGAGTTGCACTGAAAAACTTAGAATATAAGAAACGCACAGTGTAGTACATAGTATATGAGTGAGTTGCACTGAAAAACTTAGAATATAAGAAACGCACAGTGTAGTACATAGTATATGAGTGAGTTGCACTGAAAAACTTAGAATATAAGAAACGCACAGTGTAGTACATAGTATATGAGTGAGTTGCACTGAAAAACTTAGAATATAAGAAACGCACAGTGTAGTACATAGTATATGAGTGAGTTGCACTGAAAAACTTAGAATATAAGAAACGCACAGTGTAGTACATAGTATATGAGTGAGTTTCACTGAAAAACATAGAATATAAGAAACGCACAGTGTAGAACATAGTATATGAGTGAGTTGCACTGAAAAACTTAGAATTTACTGAAAAACCCGCATTACAGGAAATGCACAGTGTAGTACATAGTATATGAGTGAGTTGCACTGTAAAACTTAGAATATAAGAAACGCACAGTGTAGTACATAGTATATGAGTGAGTTGCACTGAAAAACTTAGAAAATAAGAAACTCACAGTGTAGTACATAGTATATGAGTGAGTTGCACTGAAAAACTTAGAATATAAAAACGCACAGTGTAGTACATAGTATATGAGTGAGTTGCACTGAAAAACTTAGAATTTATTGAAAAACCCGCATTACACGAAATGCACAGTGTAGTACATAGTATATGAGTGAGTTGCACTAGAAAAACTTAGAATATAAGAAACGCACAGTGTAGTATATAGTATATGAGTGAGTTGCACTGAAAAACTTAGAATATAAGAAACGCACAGTGTAGTACATAGTATATGAGTGAGTTGCACTGAAAAACTTAGAATATAAAAAACGCACAGCGTAGTACATAGTATATGAGTGACTTGCACTGAAAAACTAAGAATTTACTGAAAAACCCGCATTACACGAAATGCACAGTGTAGTACATAGTATATGAGTGAGTTGCACTGAAAAACTTAGAATATAAGAAACGCACAGTGTAGTACATAGTATATGAGTGAGTTGCACTGAAAAACTTAGAATTTACTGAAAAACCCGCATTACACGAAATGCACAGTGTAGTACATAGTATATGAGTTAGTTGCACTGAAAAACTTAGAATATAAGAAACGCACAGTGTAGTACATAGTATATGAGTGAGTTGCACTGAAAAACTTAGATATAGGAAACGCACAGTGTAGTACATAGTATATGAGTGATTGCACTGAAAAACTTAGAATATAAGAAACGCAAAGTGTACTACATAGTATATGAGTGAGTTGCACTGAAAAACTTAGAATTTACTGAAAAACCCGCATTACACGAAATGCACAGTGTAGTACATAGTATATGAGTGAGTTGCATTGAAAAACTTAGAATATAAGAAATGCACAGTGTAGTACATAGTATATGAGTGAGTTGCACTGAAAAACTTAGAATATAAGAAACGCACAGTGTAGTACATAGTATATGAGTGAGTTGCACTGAAAAACTTAGAATATAAGCAACGCACAGTGTAGTACGTAGTATATGAGTGAGTTGCACTGAAAAACTTAGAATATAAGAAACGCACAGTGTAGTACATAGTATATGAGTGAGTTGCACTGAAAAACTTAGAATTTACTGAAAAACCCGCATTACACAAAATGCACAGTGTAGTACATAGTATATGAGTGAGTTGCACTGAAAAACTTAGAATATAAGAAACACACAGTGTAGTACATAGTATATGAGTGAGTTGCACTGAAAAACTTAGAATACAAGAAACGCACAGTGTAGTACATAGTATATGAGTGAGTTGCACTGAAAAACTTAGAATATAAGAAACGCACAGTGTAGTACATAGTATATGAGTGAGTTGCACTGAAAAACTTAGAATATAAGAAACGCACAGTGTAGTACATAGTATATGAGTGAGTTCCACTGAAAAACTTAGAATTTACTGAAAAACCCGCATTACACGAAATGCACAGTGTAGTACATAGTATATGAGTGAGTTGCACTGAAAAACTTAGAATATAAGAAACGCACAGTGTAGTACATAGTATATGAGTGAGTTGCACTGAAAAACTTAGAATATAAGAAACGCACAGTGTAGTATATAGTATATGAGTGAGTTGCACTGAAAAACTTAGAATATAAGAAACGCACAATGTAGTACATAGTATATGAGTGAGTTGCACTGAAAAACTTAGAATATAAGAAACGCACAGTGTAGTACATAGTATATGAGTGAGTTCCACTGAAAAACTTAGAATTTACTGAAAAACCCGCATTACACGAAATGCACAGTGTAGTACATAGTATATGAGTGAGTTGCACTGAAAAACTTAGAATATAAGAAACGCACAGTGTAGTACATAGTATATGAGTGAGTTGCACTGAAAAACTTAGAATATAAGAAACGCACAGTGTAGTACATAGTATATGAGTGAGTTGCACTGAAAAACTTAGAATATAAGAAACGCACAGTGTAGTACATAGTATATGAGTGAGTTGCACTGAAAAACTTAGAATATAAGAAACGCACAGTGTAGTACAAAGTATATGAGTGAGTTGCACTGAAAAACTTAGAATATAAGAAACGCACAGTGTAGTACATAGTATATGAGTGAGTTGCACTGAAAAACTTAGAATTTACTGAAAAACCCGCATTACACGAAATGCACAGTGTAGTACATAGTATATGAGTGAGTTGCACTGAAAAACTTAGAATATAAGAAACGCACAGTGTAGTACATAGAATATGAGTGAGTTGCACTGAAAAACTTAGAATATAAGAAACGCACAGTGTAGTACATAGTATATGAGTGAGTTGCACTGAAAAACTTAGAAAATAAGAAACGCACAGTGTAGTACATAGTATATGAGTGAGTTGCACTGAAAAACTTAGAATATAAGAAACGCACAGTGTAGTACATAGTATATGAGTGAGTTGCACTGAAAAACTTAAAATTTATTGAAAAACCCGCATTACACGAAATGCACAGTGTAGTACATAGTATATGAGTGAGTTGCACTGAAAAACTTAGAAAATAAGAAACGCACAGTGTAGTACATAGTATATGAGTGAGTTGCACTGAAAAACTTAGAATTTACTGAAAAACCCGCATTACACGAAATGCACAGTGTAGTACATAGTATATGAGTGAGTTGCACTGAAAAACTTAGAATATAAGAAACGCACAGTGTAGTACATAGTATATGAGTGAGTTGCACTGAAAAACTTAGATATAAGAAACGCACAGTGTAGTACATAGTATATGAGTGATTGCACTGAAAACCTTAGAATATAAGAAACGCAAAGTGTACTACATAGTATATGAGTGAGTTGCACTGAAAAACTTAGAATTTACTGAAAAACCCGCATTACACGAAATGCACAGTGTAGTACATAGTATATGAGTGAGTTGCATTGAAAAACTTAGAATATAAGAAATGCACAGTGTAGTACATAGTATATGAGTGAGTTGCACTGAATAACTTAGAATATAAGAAACGCACAGTGTAGTACATAGTATATGAGTGAGTTGCACTGAAAAACTTAGAATATAAGCAACGCACAGTGTAGTACGTAGTATATGAGTGAGTTGCACTGAAAAACTTAGAATATAAGAAACGCACAGTGTAGTACATAGTATATGAGTGAGTTGCACTGAAAAACTTAGAATTTACTGAAAAACCCGCATTACACAAAATGCACAGTGTAGTACATAGTATATGAGTGAGTTGCACTGAAAAACTTAGAATATAAGAAACGCACAGTGTAGTACATAGTATATGAGTGAGTTGCACTGAAAAACTTAGAATACAAGAAACGCACAGTGTAGTACATAGTATATGAGTGAGTTGCACTGAAAAACTTAGAATATAAGAAACGCACAGTGTAGTACATAGTATATGAGTGAGTTGCACTGAAAAACTTAGAATATAAGAAACGCACAGTGTAGTACATAGTATATGAGTGAGTTCCACTGAAAAACTTAGAATTTACTGAAAAACCCGCATTACACGAAATGCACAGTGTAGTACATAGTATATGAGTGAGTTGCACTGAAAAACTTAGAATATAAGAAACGCACAGTGTAGTACATAGTATATGAGTGAGTTGCACTGAAAAACTTAGAATATAAGAAACGCACAGTGTAGTATATAGTATATGAGTGAGTTGCACTGAAAAACTTAGAATATAAGAAACGCACAATGTAGTACATAGTATATGAGTGAGTTGCACTGAAAAACTTAGAATATAAGAAACGCACAGTGTAGTACATAGTATATGAGTGAGTTCCACTGAAAAACTTAGAATTTACTGAAAAACCCGCATTACACGAAATGCACAGTGTAGTACATAGTATATGAGTGAGTTGCACTGAAAAACTTAGAATATAAGAAACGCACAGTGTAGTACATAGTATATGAGTGAGTTGCACTGAAAAACTTAGAATATAAGAAACGCACAGTGTAGTACATAGTATATGAGTGAGTTGCACTGAAAAACTTAGAATATAAGAAACGCACAGTGTAGTACATAGTATATGAGTGAGTTGCACTGAAAAACTTAGAATATAAGAAACGCACAGTGTAGTACAAAGTATATGAGTGAGTTGCACTGAAAAACTTAGAATATAAGAAACGCACAGTGTAGTACATAGTATATGAGTGAGTTGCACTGAAAAACTTAGAATTTACTGAAAAACCCGCATTACACGAAATGCACAGTGTAGTACATAGTATATGAGTGAGTTGCACTGAAAAACTTAGAATATAAGAAACGCACAGTGTAGTACATAGAATATGAGTGAGTTGCACTGAAAAACTTAGAATATAAGAAACGCACAGTGTAGTACATAGTATATGAGTGAGTTGCACTGAAAAACTTAGAAAATAAGAAACGCACAGTGTAGTACATAGTATATGAGTGAGTTGCACTGAAAAACTTAGAATATAAGAAACGCACAGTGTAGTACATAGTATATGAGTGAGTTGCACTGAAAAACTTAAAATTTATTGAAAAACCCGCATTACACGAAATGCACAGTGTAGTACATAGTATATGAGTGAGTTGCACTGAAAAACTTAGAAAATAAGAAACGCACAGTGTAGTACATAGTATATGAGTGAGTTGCACTGAAAAACTTAGAATTTACTGAAAAACCCGCATTACACGAAATGCACAGTGTAGTACATAGTATATGAGTGAGTTGCACTGAAAAACTTAGAATATAAGAAACGCACAGTGTAGTACATAGTATATGAGTGAGTTGCACTGAAAAACTTAGATATAAGAAACGCACAGTGTAGTACATAGTATATGAGTGATTGCACTGAAAACCTTAGAATATAAGAAACGCAAAGTGTACTACATAGTATATGAGTGAGTTGCACTGAAAAACTTAGAATTTACTGAAAAACCCGCATTACACGAAATGCACAGTGTAGTACATAGTATATGAGTGAGTTGCATTGAAAAACTTAGAATATAAGAAATGCACAGTGTAGTACATAGTATATGAGTGAGTTGCACTGAATAACTTAGAATATAAGAAACGCACAGTGTAGTACATAGTATATGAGTGAGTTGCACTGAAAAACTTAGAATTTACTGAAAAACCCGCATTAGACGAAATGCACAGTGTAGTACATAGTAAAAGAGTGAGTTGCACTGAAAAACTTAGAATATAAGAAACGCACAGTGTAGTACATAGTATATGAGTGAGTTGCACTGAAAAACTTAGAATATAAGAAACGCACAGTGTAGTACATAGTATATGAGTGAGTTGCACTGAAAAACTTAGAATATAAGAAACGCACAGTGTAGTACATAGTATATGAGTGAGTTGCACTGAAAAACTTAGAATTTACTGAAAAACCCGCATTACACGAAATGCACAGTGTAGTACATAGTATATGAGTGAGTTGCACTGAAAAACTTAGAATATAAGAAACGCACAGTGTAGTACATAGTATATGAGTGAGTTGCACTGAAAAACTTAGAATATAAGAAACGCACAGTGTAGTATATAGTATATGAGTGAGTTGCACTGAAAAACTTAGAATATAAGAAACGCACAATGTAGTACATAGTATATGAGTGAGTTGCACTGAAAAACTTAGAATATAAGAAACGCACAGTGTAGTACATAGTATATGAGTGAGTTCCACTGAAAAACTTAGAATTTACTGAAAAACCCGCATTACACGAAATGCACAGTGTAGTACATAGTATATGAGTGAGTTGCACTGAAAAACTTAGAATATAAGAAACGCACAGTGTAGTACATAGTATATGAGTGAGTTGCACTGAAAAACTTAGAATATAAGAAACGCACAGTGTAGTACATAGTATATGAGTGAGTTGCACTGAAAAACTTAGAATATAAGAAACGCACAGTGTAGTACATAGTATATGAGTGAGTTGCACTGAAAAACTTAGAATATAAGAAACGCACAGTGTAGTACAAAGTATATGAGTGAGTTGCACTGAAAAACTTAGAATATAAGAAACGCACAGTGTAGTACATAGTATATGAGTGAGTTGCACTGAAAAACTTAGAATTTACTGAAAAACCCGCATTACACGAAATGCACAGTGTAGTACATAGTATATGAGTGAGTTGCACTGAAAAACTTAGAATATAAGAAACGCACAGTGTAGTACATAGAATATGAGTGAGTTGCACTGAAAAACTTAGAATATAAGAAACGCACAGTGTAGTACATAGTATATGAGTGAGTTGCACTGAAAAACTTAGAAAATAAGAAACGCACAGTGTAGTACATAGTATATGAGTGAGTTGCACTGAAAAACTTAGAATATAAGAAACGCACAGTGTAGTACATAGTATATGAGTGAGTTGCACTGAAAAACTTAAAATTTATTGAAAAACCCGCATTACACGAAATGCACAGTGTAGTACATAGTATATGAGTGAGTTGCACTGAAAAACTTAGAAAATAAGAAACGCACAGTGTAGTACATAGTATATGAGTGAGTTGCACTGAAAAACTTAGAATTTACTGAAAAACCCGCATTACACGAAATGCACAGTGTAGTACATAGTATATGAGTGAGTTGCACTGAAAAACTTAGAATATAAGAAACGCACAGTGTAGTACATAGTATATGAGTGAGTTGCACTGAAAAACTTAGATATAAGAAACGCACAGTGTAGTACATAGTATATGAGTGATTGCACTGAAAACCTTAGAATATAAGAAACGCAAAGTGTACTACATAGTATATGAGTGAGTTGCACTGAAAAACTTAGAATTTACTGAAAAACCCGCATTACACGAAATGCACAGTGTAGTACATAGTATATGAGTGAGTTGCATTGAAAAACTTAGAATATAAGAAATGCACAGTGTAGTACATAGTATATGAGTGAGTTGCACTGAATAACTTAGAATATAAGAAACGCACAGTGTAGTACATAGTATATGAGTGAGTTGCACTGAAAAACTTAGAATATAAGCAACGCACAGTGTAGTACGTAGTATATGAGTGAGTTGCACTGAAAAACTTAGAATATAAGAAACGCACAGTGTAGTACATAGTATATGAGTGAGTTGCACTGAAAAACTTAGAATTTACTGAAAAACCCGCATTACACAAAATGCACAGTGTAGTACATAGTATATGAGTGAGTTGCACTGAAAAACTTAGAATATAAGAAACGCACAGTGTAGTACATAGTATATGAGTGAGTTGCACTGAAAAACTTAGAATACAAGAAACGCACAGTGTAGTACATAGTATATGAGTGAGTTGCACTGAAAAACTTAGAATATAAGAAACGCACAGTGTAGTACATAGTATATGAGTGAGTTGCACTGAAAAACTTAGAATATAAGAAACGCACAGTGTAGTACATAGTATATGAGTGAGTTCCACTGAAAAACTTAGAATTTACTGAAAAACCCGCATTACACGAAATGCACAGTGTAGTACATAGTATATGAGTGAGTTGCACTGAAAAACTTAGAATATAAGAAACGCACAGTGTAGTACATAGTATATGAGTGAGTTGCACTGAAAAACTTAGAATATAAGAAACGCACAGTGTAGTATATAGTATATGAGTGAGTTGCACTGAAAAACTTAGAATATAAGAAACGCACAATGTAGTACATAGTATATGAGTGAGTTGCACTGAAAAACTTAGAATATAAGAAACGCACAGTGTAGTACATAGTATATGAGTGAGTTCCACTGAAAAACTTAGAATTTACTGAAAAACCCGCATTACACGAAATGCACAGTGTAGTACATAGTATATGAGTGAGTTGCACTGAAAAACTTAGAATATAAGAAACGCACAGTGTAGTACATAGTATATGAGTGAGTTGCACTGAAAAACTTAGAATATAAGAAACGCACAGTGTAGTACATAGTATATGAGTGAGTTGCACTGAAAAACTTAGAATATAAGAAACGCACAGTGTAGTACATAGTATATGAGTGAGTTGCACTGAAAAACTTAGAATATAAGAAACGCACAGTGTAGTACAAAGTATATGAGTGAGTTGCACTGAAAAACTTAGAATATAAGAAACGCACAGTGTAGTACATAGTATATGAGTGAGTTGCACTGAAAAACTTAGAATTTACTGAAAAACCCGCATTACACGAAATGCACAGTGTAGTACATAGTATATGAGTGAGTTGCACTGAAAAACTTAGAATATAAGAAACGCACAGTGTAGTACATAGAATATGAGTGAGTTGCACTGAAAAACTTAGAATATAAGAAACGCACAGTGTAGTACATAGTATATGAGTGAGTTGCACTGAAAAACTTAGAAAATAAGAAACGCACAGTGTAGTACATAGTATATGAGTGAGTTGCACTGAAAAACTTAGAATATAAGAAACGCACAGTGTAGTACATAGTATATGAGTGAGTTGCACTGAAAAACTTAAAATTTATTGAAAAACCCGCATTACACGAAATGCACAGTGTAGTACATAGTATATGAGTGAGTTGCACTGAAAAACTTAGAAAATAAGAAACGCACAGTGTAGTACATAGTATATGAGTGAGTTGCACTGAAAAACTTAGAATTTACTGAAAAACCCGCATTACACGAAATGCACAGTGTAGTACATAGTATATGAGTGAGTTGCACTGAAAAACTTAGAATATAAGAAACGCACAGTGTAGTACATAGTATATGAGTGAGTTGCACTGAAAAACTTAGATATAAGAAACGCACAGTGTAGTACATAGTATATGAGTGATTGCACTGAAAACCTTAGAATATAAGAAACGCAAAGTGTACTACATAGTATATGAGTGAGTTGCACTGAAAAACTTAGAATTTACTGAAAAACCCGCATTACACGAAATGCACAGTGTAGTACATAGTATATGAGTGAGTTGCATTGAAAAACTTAGAATATAAGAAATGCACAGTGTAGTACATAGTATATGAGTGAGTTGCACTGAATAACTTAGAATATAAGAAACGCACAGTGTAGTACATAGTATATGAGTGAGTTGCACTGAAAAACTTAGAATTTACTGAAAAACCCGCATTAGACGAAATGCACAGTGTAGTACATAGTAAAAGAGTGAGTTGCACTGAAAAACTTAGAATATAAGAAACGCACAGTGTAGTACATAGTATATGAGTGAGTTGCACTGAAAAACTTAGAATATAAGAAACGCACAGTGTAGTACATAGTATATGAGTGAGTTGCACTGAAAAACTTAGAATATAAGAAACGCACAGTGTAGTACATAGTATATGAGTGAGTTGCACTGAAAAACTTAGAATTTACTGAAAAACCCGCATTACACGAAATGCACAGTGTAGTACATAGTATATGAGTGAGTTGCACTGAAAAACTTAGAATATAAGAAACGCACAGTGTAGTACATATTATATGAGTGAGTTGCACTGAAAAACTTAGAATATAAGAAACGCACAGTGTAGTACATAGTATATGAGTGAGTTGCACTGAAAAACTTAGAATATAAGAAACGCACAGTGTAGTACATAGTATATGAGTGAGTTGCACTGAAAAACTTAGAATATAAGAAACGCACAGTGTAGTACATAGTATATGAGTGAGTTGCACTGAAAAACTTAGAATATAAGAAACGCACAGTGTAGTACATAGTATATGAGTGAGTTGCACTGAAAAACTTAGAATTTACTGAAATACCCGCATTACACGAAATGCACAGTGTAGTACATAGTATATGAGTGAGTTGCACTGAAAAACTTAGAATATAAGAAACGCACAGTGTAGTACATAGTATATGAGTGAGTTGCACTGAAAAACTTAGAATATAAGAAACGCACAGTGTAGTACGTAGTATATGAGTGAGTTGCACTGAAAAACTTAGAATATAAGAAACGCACAGTGTAGTACATAGTATATGAGTGAGTTGTACTGAAAAACTTAGAATTTAATGAAATACCCGCATTACACGAAATGCACAGTGTAGTACATAGTATATGAGTGAGTTGCACTGAAAAACTTAGAATATAAGAAACGCACAGTGTAGTACATAGTATATGAGTGAGTTGCACTGAAAAACTTAGAATATAAGAAACGCACAGTGTAGTACATAGTATATGAGTGAGTTGCATTGAAAAACTTAGAATATAAGAAATGCACAGTGTAGTACATAGTATATGAGTGAGTTGCACTGAAAAACTTAGAATATAAGAAACGCACAGTGTAGTACATAGTATATGAGTGAGTTGCACTGAAAAACTTAGAATATAAGAAACGCACAGTGTAGTACATAGTATATGAGTGAGTTGCACTGAAAAACTTAGAATATAAGAAACGCACAGTGTAGTACATAGTATATGAGTGAGTTGCACTGAAAAACTTAGAAAATAAGAAACGCACAGTGTAGTACATAGTATATGAGTGAGTTGCACTGAAAAACTTAGAATATAAGAAACGCACAGTGTAGTACATAGTATATGAGTGAGTTGCACTGAAAAACTTAAAATTTATTGAAAAACTCGCATTACACGAAATGCACAGTGTAGTACATAGTATATGAGTGAGTTGCACTGAAAAACTTAGAAAATAAGAAACACACAGTGTAGTACATAGTATATGTGTGAGTTGCACTGAAAAACTTAGAATATAAGAAACGCAAAGTGTAGTACATAGTATATGAGTGAGTTGCACTGAAAAACTTAGAAAATAAGAAACGCACAGTGTAGTACATAGTATATGAGTGAGTTGCACTAGAAAAACTTAGAATATAAGAAACGCACAGTGTAGTACATAGTATATGAGTGAGTTGCACTGAAAAACTTAGAATATAAGAAACGCACAGTGTAGTACATAGTATATGAGTGAGTTGCACTGAAAAACTTAGAATATAAGAAACGCACAGTGTAGTACATAGTATATGAGTGATTGCACTGAAAAACTTAGAATATAAGAAACGCAAAGTGTACTACATAGTATATGAGTGAGTTGCACTGAAAAACTTAGAATTTACTGAAAAAACCGCATTACACGAAATGCACAGTGTAGTACATAGTATATGAGTGAGTTGCATTGAAAAACTTAGAATATAAGAAACGCACAGTGTAGTACATAGTATATGAGTGAGTTGCACTGAAAAACTTAGAATATAAGAAACGCACAGTGTAGTACATAGTATATGAGTGAGTTGTACTGAAAAACTTAGAATATAAGAAACGCACAGTGTAGTACATAGTATATGAGTGAGTTGCACTGAAAAACTTAGAATATAAGAAACGCACAGTGTAGTACATAGTATATGAGTGAGTTGCACTGAAAAACTTAGAATATAAGAAACGCACAGTGTAGTACATAGTATATGAGTGAGTTGCACTGAAAAACTTAGAATATAAGAAACGCACAGTGTAGTACATAGTATATGAGTGAGTTGCACTGAAAAACTTAGAATATAAGAAACGCACAGTGTAGTACATAGTATATGAGTGAGTTGCACTGAAAAACTTAGAATATAAGAAACGCACAGTGTAGTACATAGTATATGAGTGAGTTGCACTGAAAAACTTAGAAAATAAGAAACGCACAGTGTAGTACATAGTATATGAGTGAGTTGCACTGAAAAACTTAGAATATAAGAAACGCACAGTGTAGTACATAGTATATGAGTGAGTTGCACTGAAAAACTTAAAATTTATTGAAAAACTCGCATTACACGAAATGCACAGTGTAGTACATAGTATATGAGTGAGTTGCACTGAAAAACTTAGAAAATAAGAAACGCACAGTGTAGTACATAGTATATGTGTGAGTTGCACTGAAAAACTTAGAATATAAGAAACGCACAGTGTAGTACATAGTATATGAGTGAGTTGCACTGAAAAACTTAGAAAATAAGAAACGCACAGTGTAGTACATAGTATATGAGTGAGTTGCACTAGAAAAACTTAGAATATAAGAAACGCACAGTGTAGTACATAGTATATGAGTGAGTTGCACTGAAAAACTTAGAATATAAGAAACGCACAGTGTAGTACATAGTATATGAGTGAGTTGCACTGAAAAACTTAGAACATAAGAAACGCACAGTGTAGTACATAGTATATGAGTGAGTTGCACTGAAAAACTAAGAATTTATTGAAAAACCCGCATTACACGAAATGCACAGTGTAGTACATAGTATATGAGTGAGTTGCACTGAAAAACTTAGAATATAAGAAACGCACAGTGTAGTACATAGTATATGAGTGATTGCACTGAAAAACTTAGAATATAAGAAACGCAAAGTGTACTACATAGTATATGAGTGAGTTGCACTGAAAAACTTAGAATTTACTGAAAAACCCGCATTACATGAAATGCACAGTGTAGTACATAGTATATGAGTGAGTTGCATTGAAAAACTTAGAATATAAGAAACGCACAGTGTAGTACATAGTATATGAGTGAGTTGCACTGAAAAACTTAGAATATAAGAAACGCACAGTGTAGTACATAGTATATGAGTGAGTTGTACTGAAAAACTTAGAATATAAGAAACGCACAGTGTAGTACATAGTATATGAGTGAGTTGCACTGAAAAACTTAGAATATAAGAAACGCACAGTGTAGTACATAGTATATGAGTGAGTTGCACTGAAAAACTTAGAATATAAGAAACGCACAGTGTAGTACATAGTATATGAGTGAGTTGCACTGAAAAACTTAGAATATAAGAAACGCACAGTGTAGTACATAGTATATGAGTGAGTTGCACTGAAAAACTTAGAATATAAGAAACGCACAGTGTAGTACATAGTATATGAGTGAGTTTCACTGAAAAACATAGAATATAAGAAACGCACAGTGTAGTACATAGTATATGAGTGAGTTGCACTGAAAAACTTAGAATTTACTGAAAAACCCGCATTACACGAAATGCACAGTGTAGTACATAGTATATGAGTGAGTTGCACTGAAAAACTTAGAATATAAGAAACGCACAGTGTAGTACATAGTATATGAGTGAGTTGCACTGAAAAACTTAGAATATAAGAAACGCCCAGTGTAGTACATAGTATATGAGTGAGTTGCACTGAAAAACTTAGAATATAAGAAACGCACAGTGTAGTACATAGTATATGAGTGAGTTGCACTGAAAAACTTAGAATATAAGAAACGCACAGTGTAGTACAAAGTATATGAGTGAGTTGCACTGAAAAACTTAGAATATAAGAAACGCACAGTGTAGTACATAGTATATGAGTGAGTTGCACTGAAAAACTTAGAATTTACTGAAAAACCCGCATTACACGAAATGCACAGTGTAGTACATAGTATATGAGTGAGTTGCACTGAAAAACTTAGAATATAAGAAACGCACAGTGTAGTACACAGAATATGAGTGAGTTACACTGAAAAACTTAGAATATAAGAAACGCACAGTGTAGTACATAGTATATGAGTGAGTTGCACTGAAAAACTTAGAAAATAAGAAACGCACAGTGTAGTACATAGTATATGAGTGAGTTGCACTGAAAAACTTAGAATATAAGAAACGCACAGTGTAGTACATAGTATATGAGTGAGTTGCACTGAAAAACTTAAAATTTATTGAAAAACCCGCATTACACGAAATGCACAGTGTAGTACATAGTATATGAGTGAGTTGCACTGAAAAACTTAGAAAATAAGAAACGCACAGTGTAGTACATAGTATATGAGTGAGTTGCACTGAAAAACTTAGAATTTACTGAAAAACCCGCATTACACGAAATGCACAGTGTAGTACATAGTATATGAGTGAGTTGCACTGAAAAACTTAGAATATAAGAAACGCACAGTGTAGTACATAGTATATGAGTGAGTTGCACTGAAAAACTTAGATATAAGAAACGCACAGTGTAGTACATAGTATATGAGTGATTGCACTGAAAAACTTAGAATATAAGAAACGCACAGTGTAGTACATAGTATATGAGTGAGTTGCACTGAAAAACTTAGAATATAAGAAACGCACAGTGTAGTACATAGTATATGAGTGAGTTGCACTGAAAAACTTAGAATATAAGAAACGCACAGTGTAGTACATAGTATATGAGAGAGTTGCACTGAAAAACTTAGAATATAAGAAACGCACAGTGTAGTACATAGTATATGAGTGAGTTGCACTGAAAAACTTAGAATATAAGAAACGCACAGTGTAGTACATAGTATATGAGTGAGTTTCACTGAAAAACATAGAATATAAGAAACGCACAGTGTAGTACATAGTATATGAGTGAGTTGCACTGAAAAACTTAGAATTTACTGAAAAACCCGCATTACAGGAAATGCACAGTGTAGTACATAGTATATGAGTGAGTTGCACTGAAAAACTTAGAATATAAGAAACGCACAGTGTAGTACATAGTATATGAGTGAGTTCCACTGAAAAACTTAGAATTTACTGAAAAACCCGCATTACACGAAATGCACAGTGTAGTACATAGTATATGAGTGAGTTGCACTGAAAAACTTAGAATATAAGAAACGCACAGTGTAGTACATAGTATATGAGTGAGTTGCACTGAAAAACTTAGAATATAAGAAACGCACAGTGTAGTATATAGTATATGAGTGAGTTGCACTGAAAAACTTAGAATATAAGAAACGCACAGTGTAGTACATAGTATATGAGTGAGTTGCACTGAAAAACTTAGAATATAAGAAACGCACAGTGTAGTACATAGTATATGAGTGAGTTCCACTGAAAAACTTAGAATTTACTGAAAAACCCGCATCACACGAAATGCACAGTGTAGTACATAGTATATGAGTGAGTTGCACTGAAAAACTTAGAATATAAGAAACGCACAGTGTAGTACATAGTATATGAGTGAGTTGCACTGAAAAACTTAGAATATAAGAAACGCCCAGTGTAGTACATAGTATATGAGTGAGTTGCACTGAAAAACTTAGAATATAAGAAACGCACAGTGTAGTACATAGTATATGAGTGAGTTGCACTGAAAAACTTAGAATATAAGAAACGCACAGTGTAGTACAAAGTATATGAGTGAGTTGCACTGAAAAACTTAGAATATAAGAAACGCACAGTGTAGTACATAGTATATGAGTGAGTTGCACTGAAAAACTTAGAATTTACTGAAAAACCCGCATTACACGAAATGCACAGTGTAGTACATAGTATATGAGTGAGTTGCACTGAAAAACTTAGAATATAAGAAACGCACAGTGTAGTACATAGAATATGAGTGAGTTGCACTGAAAAACTTAGAATATAAGAAACGCACAGTGTAGTACATAGTATATGAGTGAGTTGCACTGAAAAACTTAGAAAATAAGAAACGCACAGTGTAGTACATAGTATATGAGTGAGTTGCACTGAAAAACTTAGAATATAAGAAACGCACAGTGTAGTACATAGTATATGAGTGAGTTGCACTGAAAAACTTAAAATTTATTGAAAAACCCGCATTACACGAAATGCACAGTGTAGTACATAGTATATGAGTGAGTTGCACTGAAAAACTTAGAAAATAAGAAACGCACGGTGTAGTACATAGTATATGAGTGAGTTGCACTGAAAAACTTAGAATTTACTGAAAAACCCGCATTACACGAAATGCACAGTGTAGTACATAGTATATGAGTGAGTTGCACTGAAAAACTTAGAATATAAGAAACGCACAGTGTAGTACATAGTATATGAGTGAGTTGCACTGAAAAACTTAGATATAAGAAACGCACAGTGTAGTACATAGTATATGAGTGATTGCACTGAAAACCTTAGAATATAAGAAACGCAAAGTGTACTACATAGTATATGAGTGAGTTGCACTGAAAAACTTAGAATTTACTGATAAACCCGCATTACACGAAATGCACAGTGTAGTACATAGTATATGAGTGAGTTGCATTGAAAAACTTAGAATATAAGAAATGCACAGTGTAGTACATAGTATATGAGTGAGTTGCACTGAATAACTTAGAATATAAGAAACGCACAGTGTAGTACATAGTATATGAGTGAGTTGCACTGAAAAACTTAGAATTTACTGAAAAACCCGCATTACACGAAATGCACAGTGTAGTACATAGTAAAAGAGTGAGTTGCACTGAAAAACTTAGAATATAAGAAACGCACAGTGTAGTACATAGTATATGAGTGAGTTGCACTGAAAAACTTAGAATATAAGAAATGCACAGTGTAGTACATAGTATATGAGTGAGTTGCACTGAAAAACTTAGAATATAAGAAACGCACAGTGTAGTACATAGTATATGAGTGAGTTGCACTGAAAAACTTAGAATTTACTGAAAAACCCGCATTACACGAAATGCACAGTGTAGTACATAGTATATGAGTGAGTTGCACTGAAAAACTTAGAATATAAGAAACGCACAGTGTAGTACATAGTATATGAGTGAGTTGCACTGAAAAACTTAGAATATAAGAAACGCACAGTGTAGTACATAGTATATGAGTGAGTTGCACTGAAAAACTTAGAATATAAGAAACACACAGTGTAGTACATAGTATATGAGTGAGTTGCACTGAAAAACTTAGAATATAAGAAACGCACAGTGTAGTACATAGTATATGAGTGAGTTGCACTGAAAAACTTAGAATATAAGAAACGCACAGTGTAGTACATAGTATATGAGTGAGTTGCACTGAAAAACTTAGAATTTACTGAAATACCCGCATTACACGAAATGCACAGTGTAGTACATAGTATATGAGTGAGTTGCACTGAAAAACTTAGAATATAAGAAACGCACAGTGTAGTACATAGTATATGAGTGAGTTGCACTGAAAAACTTAGAATATAAGAAACGCACAGTGTAGTACGTAGTATATGAGTGAGTTGCACTGAAAAACTTAGAATATAAGAAACGCACAGTGTAGTACATAGTATATGAGTGAGTTGCACTGAAAAACTTAGAATTTACTGAAATACCCGCATTACACGAAATGCACAGTGTAGTACATAGTATATGAGTGAGTTGCACTGAAAAACTTAGAATATAAGAAACGCACAGTGTAGTACATAGTATATGAGTGAGTTGCACTGAAAAACTTAGAATATAAGAAACGCACAGTGTAGTACATAGTATATGAGTGAGTTGCATTGAAAAACTTAGAATATAAGAAATGCACAGTGTAGTACATAGTATATGAGTGAGTTGCACTGAAAAACTTAGAATATAAGAAACGCACAGTGTAGTACATAGTATATGAGTGAGTTGCACTGAAAAACTTAGAATATAAGAAACGCACAGTGTAGTACATAGTATATGAGTGAGTTGCAGTGAAAAACTTAGAATATAAGAAACGCACAGTGTAGTACATAGTATATGAGTGAGTTGCACTGAAAAACTTAGAAAATAAGAAACGCACAGTGTAGTACATAGTATATGAGTGAGTTGCACTGAAAAACTTAGAATATAAGAAACGCACAGTGTAGTACATAGTATATGAGTGAGTTGCACTGAAAAACTTAAAATTTATTGAAAAACTCGCATTACACGAAATGCACAGTGTAGTACATAGTATATGAGTGAGTTGCACTGAAAAACTTGGAAAATAAGAAACGCACAGTGTAGTACATAGTATATGTGTGAGTTGCAATGAAAAACTTAGAATATAAGAAACGCACAGTGTAGTACATAGTATATGAGTGAGTTGCACTGAAAAACTTAGAAAATAAGAAACGCACAGTGTAGTACATAGTATATGATTGAGTTGCACTAGAAAAACTTAGAATATAAGAAACGCACAGTGTAGTACATAGTATATGAGTGAGTTGCACTGAAAAACTTAGAATATAAGAAACGCACAGTGTAGTACATAGTATATGAGTGAGTTGCACTGAAAAACTTAGAATATAAGAAACGCACAGTGTAGTACATAGTATATGAGTGAGTTCCACTGAAAAACTAAGAATTTATTGAAAAACCCGCATTACACGAAATGCACAGTGTAGTACATAGTATATGAGTGAGTTGCACTGAAAAACTTAGAATATAAGAAACGCACAGTGTAGTACATAGTATATGAGTGAATGCACTGAAAAACTTAGAATATAAGAAACGCAAAGTGTACTACATAGTATATGAGTGAGTTGCACTGAAAAACTTAGAATTTACTGAAAAACCCGCATTACACGAAATGCACAGTGTAGTACATAGTATATGAGTGAGTTGCATTGAAAAACTTAGAATATAAGAAACGCACAGTGTAGTACATAGTATATGAGTGAGTTGCACTGAAAAACTTAGAATATAAGAAACGCACAGTGTAGTACATAGTATATGAGTGAGTTGTACTGAAAAACTTAGAATATAAGAAACGCACAGTGTAGTACATAGTATATGAGTGAGTTGCACTGAAAAACTTAGAATATAAGAAACGCACAGTGTAGTACATAGTATATGAGTGAGTTGCACTGAAAAACTTAGAATATAAGAAACGCACAGTGTAGTACATAGTATATGAGTGAGTTGCACTGAAAAACTTAGAATATAAGAAACGCACAGTGTAGTACATAGTATATGAGTGAGTTTCACTGAAAAACATAGAATATAAGAAACGCACAGTGTAGTACATAGTATATGAGTGAGTTGCACTGAAAAACTTAGAATTTACTGAAAAACCCGCATTACAGGAAATGCACAGTGTAGTACATAGTATATGAGTGAGTTGCACTGAAAAACTTAGAATATAAGAAACGCACAGTGTAGTACATAGTATATGAGTGAGTTCCACTGAAAAACTTAGAATTTACTGAAAAACCCGCATTACACGAAATGCACAGTGTAGTACATAGTATATGAGTGAGTTGCACTGAAAAACTTAGAATATAAGAAACGCACAGTGTAGTACATAGTATATGAGTGAGTTCCACTGAAAAACTTAGAATATAAGAAACGCACAGTGTAGTATATAGTATATGAGTGAGTTGCACTGAAAAACTTAGAATATAAGAAACGCACAGTGTAGTACATAGTATATGAGTGAGTTGCACTGAAAAACTTAGAATATAAGAAACGCACAGTGTAGTACATAGTATATGAGTGAGTTCCACTGAAAAACTTAGAATTTACTGAAAAACCCGCATCACACGAAATGCACAGTGTAGTACATAGTATATGAGTGAGTTGCACTGAAAAACTTAGAATATAAGAAACGCACAGTGTAGTACATAGTATATGAGTGAGTTGCACTGAAAAACTTAGAATATAAGAAACGCCCAGTGTAGTACATAGTATATGAGTGAGTTGCACTGAAAAACTTAGAATATAAGAAACGCACAGTGTAGTACATAGTATATGAGTGAGTTGCACTGAAAAACTTAGAATATAAGAAACGCACAGTGTAGTACAAAGTATATGAGTGAGTTGCACTGAAAAACTTAGAATATAAGAAACGCACAGTGTAGTACATAGTATATGAGTGAGTTGCACTGAAAAACTTAGAATTTACTGAAAAACCCGCATTACACGAAATGCACAGTTTAGTACATAGTATATGAGTGAGTTGCACTGAAAAACTTAGAATATAAGAAACGCACAGTGTAGTACATAGAATATGAGTGAGTTGCACTGAAAAACTTAGAATATAAGAAACGCACAGTGTAGTACATAGTATATGAGTGAGTTGCACTGAAAAACTTAGAAAATAAGAAACGCACAGTGTAGTACATAGTATATGAGTGAGTTGCACTGAAAAACTTAGAATATAAGAAACGCACAGTGTAGTACATAGTATATGAGTGAGTTGCACTGAAAAACTTAAAATTTATTGAAAAACCCGCATTACACGAAATGCACAGTGTAGTACATAGTATATGAGTGAGTTGCACTGAAAAACTTAGAAAATAAGAAACGCACAGTGTAGTACATAGTATATGAGTGAGTTGCACTGAAAAACTTAGAATTTACTGAAAAAACCGCATTACACGAAATGCACAGTGTAGTACATAGTATATGAGTGAGTTGCACTGAAAAACTTAGAATATAAGAAACGCACAGTGTAGTACATAGTATATGAGTGAGTTGCACTGAAAAACTTAGATATAAGAAACGCACAGTGTAGTACATAGTATATGAGTGATTGCACTGAAAACCTTAGAATATAAGAAACGCAAAGTGTACTACATAGTATATGAGTGAGTTGCACTGAAAAACTTAGAATTTACTGAAAAACCCGCATTACACGAAATGCACAGTGTAGTACATAGTATATGAGTGAGTTGCATTGAAAAACTTAGAATATAAGAAATGCACAGTGTAGTACATAGTATATGAGTGAGTTGCACTGAATAACTTAGAATATAAGAAACGCACAGTGTAGTACATAGTATATGAGTGAGTTGCACTGAAAAACTTAGAATTTACTGAAAAACCCGCATTACACGAAATGCACAGTGTAGTACATAGTAAAAGAGTGAGTTGCACTGAAAAACTTAGAATATAAGAAACGCACAGTGTAGTACATAGTATATGAGTGAGTTGCACTGAAAAACTTAGAATATAAGAAATGCACAGTGTAGTACATAGTATATGAGTGAGTTGCACTGAAAAACTTAGAATATAAGAAACGCACAGTGTAGTACATAGTATATGAGTGAGTTGCACTGAAAAACTTAGAATTTACTGAAAAACCCGCATTACACGAAATGCACAGTGTAGTACATAGTATATGAGTGAGTTGCACTGAAAAACTTAGAATATAAGAAACGCACAGTGTAGTACATAGTATATGAGTGAGTTGCACTGAAAAACTTAGAATATAAGAAACGCACAGTGTAGTACATAGTATATGAGTGAGTTGCACTGAAAAACTTAGAATATAAGAAACGCACAGTGTAGTACATAGTATATGAGTGAGTTGCACTGAAAAACTTAGAATATAAGAAACGCACAGTGTAGTACATAGTATATGAGTGAGTTGCACTGAAAAACTTAGAATATAAGAAACGCACAGTGTAGTACATAGTATATGAGTGAGTTGCACTGAAAAACTTAGAATTTACTGAAATACACGCATTACACGAAATGCACAGTGTAGTACATAGTATATGAGTGAGTTGCACTGAAAAACTTAGAATATAAGAAACGCACAGTGTAGTACATAGTATATGAGTGAGTTGCACTGAAAAACTTAGAATATAAGAAACGCACAGTGTAGTACATAGTATATGAGTGAGTTGCATTGAAAAACTTAGAATATAAGAAATGCACAGTGTAGTACATAGTATATGAGTGAGTTGCACTGAAAAACTTAGAATATAAGAAACGCACAGTGTAGTACATAGTATATGAGTGAGTTGCACTGAAAAACTTAGAATATAAGAAACGCACAGTGTAGTACATAGTATATGAGTGAGTTGCAGTGAAAAACTTAGAATATAAGAAACGCACAGTGTAGTACATAGTATATGAGTGAGTTGCACTGAAAAACTTAGAAAATAAGAAACGCACAGTGTAGTACATAGTATATGAGTGAGTTGCACTGAAAAACTTAGAATTTACTGAAAAACCCGCATTACAGGAAATGCACAGTGTAGTACATAGTATATGAGTGAGTTGCACTGAAAAACTTAGAATATAAGAAACGCACAGTGTAGTACATAGTATATGAGTGAGTTCCACTGAAAAACTTAGAATTTACTGAAAAACCCGCATTACACGAAATGCACAGTGTAGTACATAGTATATGAGTGAGTTGCACTGAAAAACTTAGAATATAAGAAACGCACAGTGTAGTACATAGTATATGAGTGAGTTCCACTGAAAAACTTAGAATATAAGAAACGCACAGTGTAGTATATAGTATATGAGTGAGTTGCACTGAAAAACTTAGAATATAAGAAACGCACAGTGTAGTACATAGTATATGAGTGAGTTGCACTGAAAAACTTAGAATATAAGAAACGCACAGTGTAGTACATAGTATATGAGTGAGTTCCACTGAAAAACTTAGAATTTACTGAAAAACCCGCATCACACGAAATGCACAGTGTAGTACATAGTATATGAGTGAGTTGCACTGAAAAACTTAGAATATAAGAAACGCACAGTGTAGTACATAGTATATGAGTGAGTTGCACTGAAAAACTTAGAATATAAGAAACGCCCAGTGTAGTACATAGTATATGAGTGAGTTGCACTGAAAAACTTAGAATATAAGAAACGCACAGTGTAGTACATAGTATATGAGTGAGTTGCACTGAAAAACTTAGAATATAAGAAACGCACAGTGTAGTACAAATTATATGAGTGAGTTGCACTGAAAAACTTAGAATATAAGAAACGCACAGTGTAGTACATAGTATATGAGTGAGTTGCACTGAAAAACTTAGAATTTACTGAAAATCCCGCATTACACGAAATGCACAGTTTAGTACATAGTATATGAGTGAGTTGCACTGAAAAACTTAGAATATAAGAAACGCACAGTGTAGTACATAGAATATGAGTGAGTTGCACTGAAAAACTTAGAATATAAGAAACGCACAGTGTAGTACATAGTATATGAGTGAGTTGCACTGAAAAACTTAGAAAATAAGAAACGCACAGTGTAGTACATAGTATATGAGTGAGTTGCACTGAAAAACTTAGAATATAAGAAACGCACAGTGTAGTACATAGTATATGAGTGAGTTGCACTGAAAAACTTAAAATTTATTGAAAAACCCGCATTACACGAAATGCACAGTGTAGTACATAGTATATGAGTGAGTTGCACTGAAAAACTTAGAAAATAAGAAACGCACAGTGTAGTACATAGTATATGAGTGAGTTGCACTGAAAAACTTAGAATTTACTGAAAAAACCGCATTACACGAAATGCACAGTGTAGTACATAGTATATGAGTGAGTTGCACTGAAAAACTTAGAATATAAGAAACGCACAGTGTAGTACATAGTATATGAGTGAGTTGCACTGAAAAACTTAGATATAAGAAACGCACAGTGTAGTACATAGTATATGAGTGATTGCACTGAAAACCTTAGAATATAAGAAACGCAAAGTGTACTACATAGTATATGAGTGAGTTGCACTGAAAAACTTAGAATTTACTGAAAAACCCGCATTACACGAAATGCACAGTGTAGTACATAGTATATGAGTGAGTTGCATTGAAAAACTTAGAATATAAGAAATGCACAGTGTAGTACATAGTATATGAGTGAGTTGCACTGAATAACTTAGAATATAAGAAACGCACAGTGTAGTACATAGTATATGAGTGAGTTGCACTGAAAAACTTAGAATTTACTGAAAAACCCGCATTACACGAAATGCACAGTGTAGTACATAGTAAAAGAGTGAGTTGCACTGAAAAACTTAGAATATAAGAAACGCACAGTGTAGTACATAGTATATGAGTGAGTTGCACTGAAAAACTTAGAATATAAGAAATGCACAGTGTAGTACATAGTATATGAGTGAGTTGCACTGAAAAACTTAGAATATAAGAAACGCACAGTGTAGTACATAGTATATGAGTGAGTTGCACTGAAAAACTTAGAATTTACTGAAAAACCCGCATTACACGAAATGCACAGTGTAGTACATAGTATATGAGTGAGTTGCACTGAAAAACTTAGAATATAAGAAACGCACAGTGTAGTACATAGTATATGAGTGAGTTGCACTGAAAAACTTAGAATATAAGAAACGCACAGTGTAGTACATAGTATATGAGTGAGTTGCACTGAAAAACTTAGAATATAAGAAACGCACAGTGTAGTACATAGTATATGAGTGAGTTGCACTGAAAAACTTAGAATATAAGAAACGCACAGTGTAGTACATAGTATATGAGTGAGTTGCACTGAAAAACTTAGAATATAAGAAACACACAGTGTAGTACATAGTATATGATTGAGTTGCACTGAAAAACTTAGAATTTACTGAAATACCCGCATTACACGAAATGCACAGTGTAGTACATAGTATATGAGTGAGTTGCACTGAAAAACTTAGAATATAAGAAACGCACAGTGTAGTACATAGTATATGAGTGAGTTGCACTGAAAAACTTAGAATATAAGAAACGCACAGTGTAGTACATAGTATATGAGTGAGTTGCATTGAAAAACTTAGAATATAAGAAATGCACAGTGTAGTACATAGTATATGAGTGAGTTGCACTGAAAAACTTAGAATATAAGAAACGCACAGTGTAGTACATAGTATATGAGTGAGTTGCACTGAAAAACTTAGAATATAAGAAACGCACAGTGTAGTACATAGTATATGAGTGAGTTGCAGTGAAAAACTTAGAATATAAGAAACGCACAGTGTAGTACATAGTATATGAGTGAGTTGCACTGAAAAACTTAGAAAATAAGAAACGCACAGTGTAGTACATAGTATATGAGTGAGTTGCACTGAAAAACTTAGAATATAAGAAACGCACAGTGTAGTACATAGTATATGAGTGAGTTGCACTGAAAAACTTAAAATTTATTGAAAAACTCGCATTACACGAAATGCACAGTGTAGTACATAGTATATGAGTGAGTTGCACTGAAAAACTTAGAAAATAAGAAACGCACAGTGTAGTACATAGTATATGTGTGAGTTGCACTGAAAAACTTAGAATATAAGAAACGCAAAGTGTAGTACATAGTATATGAGTGAGTTGCACTGAAAAACTTAGAAAATAAGAAACGCACAGTGTAGTACATAGTATATGAGTGAGTTGCACTAGAAAAACTTAGAATATAAGAAACGCACAGTGTAGTACATAGTATATGAGTGAGTTGCACTGAAAAACTTAGAATATAAGAAACGCACAGTGTAGTACATAGTATATGAGTGAGTTGCACTGAAAAACTTAGAATATAAGAAACGCACAGTGTAGTACATAGTATATGAGTGAGTTCCACTGAAAAACTAAGAATTTATTGAAAAACCCGCATTACACGAAATGCACAGTGTAGTACATAGTATATGAGTGAGTTGCACTGAAAAACTTAGAATATAAGAAACGCACAGTGTAGTACATAGTATATGAGTGAATGCACTGAAAAACTTAGAATATAAGAAACGCAAAGTGTACTACATAGTATATGAGTGAGTTGCACTGAAAAACTTAGAATTTACTGAAAAACCCGCATTACACGAAATGCACAGTGTAGTACATAGTATATGAGTGAGTTGCATTGAAAAACTTAGAATATAAGAAACGCACAGTGTAGTACATAGTATATGAGTGAGTTGCACTGAAAAACTTAGAATATAAGAAACGCACAGTGTAGTACATAGTATATGAGTGAGTTGTACTGAAAAACTTAGAATTTACTGAAAAACCCACATTACAGGAAATGCACAGTGTAGTACATAGTATATGAGTGAGTTGCACTGAAAAACTTAGAATATAAGAAACGCACAGTGTAGTACATAGTATATGAGTGAGTTGCACTGAAAAACTTAGAAAATAAGAAACTCACAGTGTAGTACATAGTATATGAGTGAGTTGCACTGAAAAACATAGAATATAAGAAACGCACAGTGTAGTACATAGTATATGAGTGAGTTGCACTGAAAAACTTAGAATTTATTGAAAAACCCGCATTACACGAAATGCACAGTGTAGTACATAGTATATGAGTGAGTTGCACTGAAAAACTTAGAATATAAGAAACGCACAGTGTAGTACATAGTATATGAGTGAGTTGCACTGAAAAACTTAGAAAATAAGAAACGCACAGTTTAGTACATAGTATATGTGTGAGTTGCACTGAAAAACTTAGAATATAAGAAACGAACAGTGTAGTACATAGTATATGAGTGAGTTGCACTGAAAAACTTAGAAAATAAGAAACGCACAGTGTAGTATATAGTATATGATTGAGTTGCACTGAAAAACTTAGAATATAAGAAACGCACAGTGTAGTACATAGTATATGAGTGAGTTGCACTGAAAAACTTAGAATATAAGAAACGCACAGTGTAGTACATAGTATATGAGTGAGTTGCACTGAAAAACTAAGAATTTACTGAAAAACCCGCATTACACGAAATGCACAGTGTAGTACATAGTATATGAGTGAGTTGCACTGAAAAACTTAGAATATAAGAAACGCACAGTGTAGTACATAGTATATGAGTGAGTTGCACTGAAAAACTTAGAATTTACTGAAATACCCGCATTACACGAAATGCACAGTGTAGTACATAGTATATGAGTGAGTTGCACTGAAAAACTTAGAATATAAGAAACGCACAGTGTAGTACATAGTATATGAGTGAGTTGCACTGAAAAACTTAGATATAAGAAACGCACAGTGTAGTACATAGTATATGAGTGATTGCACTGAAAAACTTAGAATATAAGAAACGCAAAGTGTACTACATAGTATATGAGTGAGTTGCACTGAAAAACTTAGAATTTACTGAAAAACCCGCATTACACGAAATGCACAGTGTAGTACATAGTATATGAGTGAGTTGCATTGAAAAACTTAGAATATAAGAAATGCACAGTGTAGTACATAGTATATGAGTGAGTTGCACTGAAAAACTTAGAATATAAGAAACGCACAGTGTAGTACATAGTATATGAGTGAGTTGCACTGAAAAACTTAGAATTTAAGAAACACACAGTGTAGTACATAGTATATGAGTGAGTTGCACTGAAAAACTTAGAATTTAAGAAACGCACAGTGTAGTACATAGTATATGAGTGAGTTGCACTGAAAAACTTAGAATATAAGAAACGCACAGTGTTGTACATAGTATATGAGTGAGTTGCACTGAAAAACTTAGAATATAAGAAACGCAGGGTGTAGTACATAGTATATGAGTGAGTTGCACTGAAAAACTTAGAATATAAGAAACGCACAGTGTTGTACATAGTATATGAGTGAGTTGCACTGAAAAACTTAGAATATAAGAAACGCAGGGTGTAGTACATAGTATATGAGTGAGTTGCACTGAAAAACTTAGAATATAAGAAACGCACAGTGTTGTACATAGTATATGAGTGAGTTGCACTGAAAAACTTAGAATATAAGAAACGCACAGTGTAGTACATAGTATATGAGTGAGTTGCACTGAAAAACTTAAAATATAAGAAACGCACAGTGTAGTACATAGTATATGAGTGAGTTGCACTGAAAAACTTAGAATATAAGAAACGCACAGTGTAGTACATAGTATATGAGTGAGTTGCACTGAAAAACTTAGAATATAAGAAACGCACAGTGTAGTACATAGTATATGAGTGAGTTGCACTGAAAAACTTAGAATATAAGAAACGCACAGTGTAGTACATAGTATATGAGTGAGTTTCACTGAAAAACATAGAATATAAGAAACGCACAGTGTAGTACATAGTATATGAGTGAGTTGCACTGAAAAACTTAGAATTTACTGAAAAACCCGCATTACAGGAAATGCACAGTGTAGTACATAGTATATGAGTGAGTTGCACTGAAAAACTTAGAATATAAGAAACGCACAGTGTAGTACATAGTATATGAGTGAGTTGCACTGAAAAACTTAGAAAATAAGAAACTCACAGTGTAGTACATAGTATATGAGTGAGTTGCACTGAAAAACTTAGAATATAAGAAACGCACAGTGTAGTACATAGTATATGAGTGAGTTGCACTGAAAAACTTAGAATTTACTGAAAAACCCGCATTACACGAAATGCACAGTGTAGTACATAGTATATGAGTGAGTTGCACTGAAAAACTTAGAATATAAGAAACGCACAGTGTAGTACATAGTATATGAGTGAGTTGCACTGAAAAACTTAGAAAATAAGAAACGCACAGTTTAGTACATAGTATATGTGTGAGTTGCACTGAAAAACTTAGAATATAAGAAACGAACAGTGTAGTACATAGTATATGAGTGAGTTGCACTGAAAAACTTAGAAAATAAGAAACGCACAGTGTAGTACATAGTATATGAGTGAGTTGCACTGAAAAACTTAGAATATAAGAAACGCACAGTGTAGTACATAGTATATGAGTGAGTTGCACTGAAAAACTAAGAATTTATTGAAAAACCCGCATTACACGAAATGCACAGTGTAGTACATAGTATATGAGTGAGTTGCATTGAAAAACTTAGAATATAAGAAACGCACAGTGTAGTACATAGTATATGAGTGAGTTGCACTGAAAAACTTAGAATATAAGAAACGCACAGTGTAGTACATAGTATATGAGTGAGTTGTACTGAAAAACTTAGAATTTACTGAAAAACCCACATTACAGGAAATGCACAGTGTAGTACATAGTATATGAGTGAGTTGCACTGAAAAACTTAGAATATAAGAAACGCACAGTGTAGTACATAGTATATGAGTGAGTTGCACTGAAAAACTTAGAAAATAAGAAACTCACAGTGTAGTACATAGTATATGAGTGAGTTGCACTGAAAAACATAGAATATAAGAAACGCACAGTGTAGTACATAGTATATGAGTGAGTTGCACTGAAAAACTTAGAATTTATTGAAAAACCCGCATTACACGAAATGCACAGTGTAGTACATAGTATATGAGTGAGTTGCACTGAAAAACTTAGAATATAAGAAACGCACAGTGTAGTACATAGTATATGAGTGAGTTGCACTGAAAAACTTAGAAAATAAGAAACGCACAGTTTAGTACATAGTATATGTGTGAGTTGCACTGAAAAACTTAGAATATAAGAAACGAACAGTGTAGTACATAGTATATGAGTGAGTTGCACTGAAAAACTTAGAAAATAAGAAACGCACAGTGTAGTATATAGTATATGATTGAGTTGCACTGAAAAACTTAGAATATAAGAAACGCACAGTGTAGTACATAGTATATGAGTGAGTTGCACTGAAAAACTTAGAATATAAGAAACGCACAGTGTAGTACATAGTATATGAGTGAGTTGCACTGAAAAACTAAGAATTTACTGAAAAACCCGCATTACACGAAATGCACAGTGTAGTACATAGTATATGAGTGAGTTGCACTGAAAAACTTAGAATATAAGAAACGCACAGTGTAGTACATAGTATATGAGTGAGTTGCACTGAAAAACTTAGAATTTACTGAAATACCCGCATTACACGAAATGCACAGTGTAGTACATAGTATATGAGTGAGTTGCACTGAAAAACTTAGAATATAAGAAACGCACAGTGTAGTACATAGTATATGAGTGAGTTGCACTGAAAAACTTAGATATAAGAAACGCACAGTGTAGTACATAGTATATGAGTGATTGCACTGAAAAACTTAGAATATAAGAAACGCAAAGTGTACTACATAGTATATGAGTGAGTTGCACTGAAAAACTTAGAATTTACTGAAAAACCCGCATTACACGAAATGCACAGTGTAGTACATAGTATATGAGTGAGTTGCATTGAAAAACTTAGAATATAAGAAATGCACAGTGTAGTACATAGTATATGAGTGAGTTGCACTGAAAAACTTAGAATATAAGAAACGCACAGTGTAGTACATAGTATATGAGTGAGTTGCACTGAAAAACTTAGAATTTAAGAAACACACAGTGTAGTACATAGTATATGAGTGAGTTGCACTGAAAAACTTAGAATTTAAGAAACGCACAGTGTAGTACATAGTATATGAGTGAGTTGCACTGAAAAACTTAGAATATAAGAAACGCACAGTGTTGTACATAGTATATGAGTGAGTTGCACTGAAAAACTTAGAATATAAGAAACGCAGGGTGTAGTACATAGTATATGAGTGAGTTGCACTGAAAAACTTAGAATATAAGAAACGCACAGTGTTGTACATAGTATATGAGTGAGTTGCACTGAAAAACTTAGAATATAAGAAACGCAGGGTGTAGTACATAGTATATGAGTGAGTTGCACTGAAAAACTTAGAATATAAGAAACGCACAGTGTTGTACATAGTATATGAGTGAGTTGCACTGAAAAACTTAGAATATAAGAAACGCACAGTGTAGTACATAGTATATGAGTGAGTTGCACTGAAAAACTTAAAATATAAGAAACGCACAGTGTAGTACATAGTATATGAGTGAGTTGCACTGAAAAACTTAGAATATAAGAAACGCACAGTGTAGTACATAGTATATGAGTGAGTTGCACTGAAAAACTTAGAATATAAGAAACGCACAGTGTAGTACATAGTATATGAGTGAGTTGCACTGAAAAACTTAGAATATAAGAAACGCACAGTGTAGTACATAGTATATGAGTGAGTTTCACTGAAAAACATAGAATATAAGAAACGCACAGTGTAGTACATAGTATATGAGTGAGTTGCACTGAAAAACTTAGAATTTACTGAAAAACCCGCATTACAGGAAATGCACAGTGTAGTACATAGTATATGAGTGAGTTGCACTGAAAAACTTAGAATATAAGAAACGCACAGTGTAGTACATAGTATATGAGTGAGTTGCACTGAAAAACTTAGAAAATAAGAAACTCACAGTGTAGTACATAGTATATGAGTGAGTTGCACTGAAAAACTTAGAATATAAGAAACGCACAGTGTAGTACATAGTATATGAGTGAGTTGCACTGAAAAACTTAGAATTTACTGAAAAACCCGCATTACACGAAATGCACAGTGTAGTACATAGTATATGAGTGAGTTGCACTGAAAAACTTAGAATATAAGAAACGCACAGTGTAGTACATAGTATATGAGTGAGTTGCACTGAAAAACTTAGAAAATAAGAAACGCACAGTTTAGTACATAGTATATGTGTGAGTTGCACTGAAAAACTTAGAATATAAGAAACGAACAGTGTAGTACATAGTATATGAGTGAGTTGCACTGAAAAACTTAGAAAATAAGAAACGCACAGTGTAGTACATAGTATATGAGTGAGTTGCACTGAAAAACTTAGAATATAAGAAACGCACAGTGTAGTACATAGTATATGAGTGAGTTGCACTGAAAAACTAAGAATTTATTGAAAAACCCGCATTACACGAAATGCACAGTGTAGTACATAGTATATGAGTGAGTTGCACTGAAAAACTTAGAATATAAGAAACGCACAGTGTAGTACATAGTATATGAGTGAGTTGCACTGAAAAACTTAGAATTTACTGAAAAACCCGCATTACACGAAATGCACAGTGTAGTACATAGTATATGAGTGAGTTGCACTGAAAAACTTAGAATATAAGAAACGCACAGTGTAGTACATAGTATATGAGTGAGTTGCACTGAAAAACTTAGAATATAAGAAACGCACAGTGTAGTACATAGTATATGAGTGAGTTGCACTGAAAAACTTAGAATATAAGAAACGCACAGTGTAGTACATAGTATATGAGTGAGTTGCACTGAAAAACTTAGAATATAAGAAACGCACAGTGTAGTACATAGTATATGAGTGAGTTTCACTGAAAAACATAGAATATAAGAAACGCACAGTGTAGTACATAGTATATGAGTGAGTTGCACTGAAAAACTTAGAATTTACTGAAAAACCCGCATTACAGGAAATGCACAGTGTAGTACATAGTATATGAGTGAGTTGCACTGAAAAACTTAGAATATAAGAAACGCACAGTGTAGTACATAGTATATGAGTGAGTTGCACTGAAAAACTTAGAAAATAAGAAACTCACAGTGTAGTACATAGTATATGAGTGAGTTGCACTGAAAAACTTAGAATATAAGAAACGCACAGTGTAGTACATAGTATATGAGTGAGTTGCACTGAAAAACTTAGAATTTACTGAAAAACCCGCATTACACGAAATGCACAGTGTAGTACATAGTATATGAGTGAGTTGCACTGAAAAACTTAGAATATAAGAAACGCACAGTGTAGTACATAGTATATGAGTGAGTTGCACTGAAAAACTTAGAAAATAAGAAACGCACAGTTTAGTACATAGTATATGTGTGAGTTGCACTGAAAAACTTAGAATATAAGAAACGAACAGTGTAGTACATAGTATATGAGTGAGTTGCACTGAAAAACTTAAAAATAAGAAACGCACAGTGTAGTACATAGTATATGAGTGAGTTGCACTAGAAAAACTTAGAATATAAGAAACGCACAGTGTAGTATATAGAATATGAGTGAGTTGCACTGAAAAACTTAGAATATAAGAAACGCACAGTGTAGTACATAGTATATGAGTGAGTTGCACTGAAAAACTTAGAATATAAGAAACGCACAGTGTAGTACATAGTATATGAGTGAGTTGCACTGAAAAACTAAGAATTTACTGAAAAACCCGCATTACACGAAATGCACAGTGTAGTACATAGTATATGAGTGAGTTGCACTGAAAAACTTAGAATATAAGAAACGCACAGTGTAGTACATAGTATATGAGTGAGTTCCACTGAAAAACTTAGAATATAAGAAACGCACAGTGTAGTACATAGTATATGAGTGAGTTGCACTGAAAAACTTAGAATATAAGAAACGCACAGTGTAGTACATAGTATATGAGTGAGTTGCACTGAAAAACTTAGAATTTACTGAAAAACCCGCATTACACGAAATGCACAGTGTAGTACAAAGTATATGAGTGAGTTGCACTGAAAAACTTAGAATATAAGAAACGCACAGTGTAGTACATAGTATATGAGTGAGTTGCACTGAAAAACTTAGAATATAAGAAATGCACAGTGTAGTACATAGTATATGAGTGAGTTGCACTGAAAAACTTAGAATATAAGAAACGCACAGTGTAGTACATAGTATATGAGTGAGTTGCACTGAAAAACTTATTATATAAGAAACGCACAGTGTAGTACATAGTATATGAGTGAGTTGCACTGAAAAACTTAGAATATAAGAAACGCACAGTGTAGTACATAGTATATGAGTGAGTTGCACTGAAAAACTTAGAATATAAGAAACGCACAGTGTAGTACATAGTATATGAGTGAGTTGCACTGAAAAACTTAGAATATAAGAAACGCACAGTGTAGTACATAGTATATGAGTGAGTTGCACTGAAAAACTAAGAATTTATTGAAAAACCCGCATTACACGAAATGCACAGTGTAGTACATAGTATATGAATGAGTTGCACTGAAAAACTTAGAATATAAGAAACGCACAGTGTAGTACATAGTATATGAGTGAGTTGCACTGAAAAACTTAGAATTTACTGAAAAACCCGCATTGCACGAAATGCACAGTGTAGTACATAGTATATGAGTGAGTTGCACTGAAAAACTTAGAATATAAGAAACGCACAGTGTAGTACATAGTATATGAGTGAGTTGCACTGAAAAACTTAGAATATAAGAAATGCACAGTGTAGTACATAGTATATGAGTGAGTTGCACTGAAAAACTTAGAATATAAGAAACGCACAGTGTAGTACATAGTATATGAGTGAGTTGCACTGAAAAACTTAGAATATAAGAAACGCACAGTGTAGTACATAGTATATGAGTGAGTTGCACTGAAAAACTTAGAATATAAGAAACGCACAGTGTAGTACATAGTATATGAGTGAGTTTCACTGAAAAACATAGAATATAAGAAACGCACAGTGTAGTACATAGTATATGAGTGAGTTGCACTGAAAAACTTAGAATTTACTGAAAAACCCGCATTACAGGAAATGCACAGTGTAGTACATAGTATATGAGTGAGTTGCACTGAAAAACTTAGAATATAAGAAACGCACAGTGTAGTACATAGTATATGAGTGAGTTGCACTGAAAAACTTAGAAAATAAGAAACTCACAGTGTAGTACATAGTATATGAGTGAGTTGCACTGAAAAACTTAGAATATAAGAAACGCACAGTGTAGTACATAGTATATGAGTGAGTTGCACTGAAAAACTTAGAATTTACTGAAAAACCCGCATTACACGAAATGCACAGTGTAGTACATAGTATATGAGTGAGTTGCACTGAAAAACTTAGAATATAAGAAACGCACAGTGTAGTACATAGTATATGAGTGAGTTGCACTGAAAAACTTAGAAAATAAGAAACGCACACTTTAGTACATAGTATATGTGTGAGTTGCACTGAAAAACTTAGAATATAAGAAACGAACAGTGTAGTACATAGTATATGAGTGAGTTGCACTGAAAAACTTAGAAAATAAGAAACGCACAGTGTAGTACATAGTATATGAGTGAGTTGCACTAGAAAAACTTAGAATATAAGAAACGCACAGTGTAGTATATAGTATATGAGTGAGTTGCACTGAAAAACTTAGAATATAAGAAACGCACAGTGTAGTACATAGTATATGAGTGAGTTGCACTAGAAAAACTTAGAATATAAGAAACGCACAGTGTAGTACATAGTATATGAGTGAGTTGCACTGAAAAACTAAGAATTTACTGAAAAACACGCATTACACGAAATGCACAGTGTAGTACATAGTATATGAGTGAGTTGCACTGAAAAACTTAGAATATAAGAAACGCACAGTGTAGTACATAGTATATGAGTGAGTTGCACTGAAAAACTTAGAATTTACTGAAAAACCCGCATTACACGAAATGCACAGTGTAGTACATAGTATATGAGTGAGTTGCACTGAAAAACTTAGAATATAAGAAACGCACAGTGTAGTACATAGTATATGAGTGAGTTGCACTGAAAAACTTAGATATAAGAAACGCACAGTGTAGTACATAGTATATGAGTGATTGCACTGAAAAACTTAGAATATAAGAAACGCAAAGTGTACTACATAGTATATGAGTGAGTTGCACTGAAAAACTTAGAATTTACTGAAAAACCCGCATTACACGAAATGCACAGTGTAGTACATAGTATATGAGTGAGTTGCATTGAAAAACTTAGAATATAAGAAATGCACAGTGTAGTACATAGTATATGAGTGAGTTGCACTGAAAAACTTAGAATATAAGAAACGCACAGTGTAGTACATAGTATATGAGTGAGTTGCACTGAAAAACTTAGAATATAAGCAACGCACAGTGTAGTACATAGTATATGAGTGAGTTGCACTGAAAAACTTAGAATATAAGAAACGCACAGTGTAGTACATAGTATATGAGTGAGTTGCACTGAAAAACTTAGAATTTACTGAAAAACCCGCATTACACGAAATGCACAGTGTAGTACATAGTATATGAGTGAGTTGCACTGAAAAACTTATAATATAAGAAACGCACAGTGTAGTACATAGTATATGAGTGAGTTGCACTGAAAAACTTAGAATACAAGAAACGCACAGTGTAGTACATAGTATATGAGTGAGTTGCACTGAAAAACTTAGAATATAACAAACGCACAGTGTAGTACATAGTATATGAGTGAGTTGCACTGAAAAACTTAGAATATAAGAAACGCACAGTGTAGTACATAGTATATGAGTGAGTTCCACTGAAAAACTTAGAATTTACTGAAAAACCCGCATTACACGAAATGCACAGTGTAGTACATAGTATATGAGTGAGTTGCACTGAAAAACTTAGAATATAAGAAACGCACAGTGTAGTACATAGTATATGAGTGAGTTGCACTGAAAAACTTAGAATATAAGAAACGCACAGTGTAGTATATAGTATATGAGTGAGTTGCACTGAAAAACTTAGAATATAAGAAACGCACAGTGTAGTACATAGTATATGAGTGAGTTGCACTGAAAAACTTAGAATATAAGAAACGCACAGTGTAGTACATAGTATATGAGTGAGTTCCACTGAAAAACTTAGAATTTACTGAAAAACCCGCATTACACGAAATGCACAGTGTAGTACATAGTATATGAGTGAGTTGCACTGAAAAACTTAGAATATAAGAAACGCACAGTGTAGTACATAGTATATGAGTGAGTTGCACTGAAAAACTTAGAATATAAGAAACGCACAGTGTAGTACATAGTATATGAGTGAGTTGCACTGAAAAACTTAGAATATAAGAAACGCACAGTGTAGTACATAGTATATGAGTGAGTTGCACTGAAAAACTTAGAATATAAGAAACGCACAGTGTAGTACAAAGTATATGAGTGAGTTGCACTGAAAAACTTAGAATATAAGAAACGCACAGTGTAGTACATAGTATATGAGTGAGTTGCACTGAAAAATTAGAATTTACTGAAAAACCCGCATTACACGAAATGCACAGTGTAGTACATAGTATATGAGTGAGTTGCACTGAAAAACTTAGAATATAAGAAACGCACAGTGTAGTACATAGAATATGAGTGAGTTGCACTGAAAAACTTAGAATATAAGAAACGCACAGTGTAGTACATAGTATATGAGTGAGTTGCACTGAAAAACTTAGAAAATAAGAAACGCACAGTGTAGTACATAGTATATGAGTGAGTTGCACTGAAAAATTTAGAATATAAGAAACGCACAGTGTAGTACATAGTATATGAGTGAGTTGCACTGAAAAACTTAAAATTTATTGAAAAACCCGCATTACACGAAATGCACAGTGTAGTACATAGTATATGAGTGAGTTGCACTGAAAAACTTAGAAAATAAGAAACGCACAGTGTAGTACATAGTATATGAGTGAGTTGCACTGAAAAACTTAGAATTTACTGAAAAACCCGCATTACACGAAATGCACAGTGTAGTACATAGTATATGAGTGAGTTGCACTGAAAAACTTAGAATATAAGAAACGCACAGTGTAGTACATAGTATATGAGTGAGTAGCACTGAAAAACTTAGATATAAGAAACGCACAGTGTAGTACATAGTATATGAGTGATTGCACTCAAAACCTTAGAATATAAGAAACGCAAAGTGTACTACATAGTATATGAGTGAGTTGCACTGAAAAACTTAGAATTTACTGAAAAACCCGCATTACACGAAATGCACAGTGTAGTACATAGTATATGAGTGAGTTGCATTGAAAAACTTAGAATATAAGAAATGCACAGTGTAGTACATAGTATATGAGTGAGTTGCACTGAAAAACTTAGAATATAAGAAACGCACAGTGTAGTACATAGTATATGAGTGAGTTGCACTGAAAAACTTAGAATTTACTGAAAAACCCGCATTACAAGAAATGCACAGTGTAGTACATAGTAAAAGAGTGAGTTGCACTGAAAAACTTAGAATATAAGAAACGCACAGTGTAGTACATAGTATATGAGTGAGTTGCACTGAAAAACTTAGAATATAAGAAACGCACAGTGTAGTACATAGTATATGAGTGAGTTGCACTGAAAAACTTAGAATATAAGAAAAGCACAGTGTAGTACATAGTATATGAGTGAGTTGCACTGAAAAACTTAGAATTTACTGAAAAACCCGCATTACACGAAATGCACAGTGTAGTACATAGTATATGAGTGAGTTGCACTGAAAAACTTAGAATATAAGAAACGCACAGTGTAGTACATAGTATATGAGTGAGTTGCACTGAAAAACTTAGAATATAAGAAACGCACAGTGTAGTACATAGTATATGAGTGAGTTGCACTGAAAAACTTAGAATATAAGAAACGCACAGTGTAGTACATAGTATATGAGTGAGTTGCACTGAAAAACTTAGAATATAAGAATCGCACAGTGTAGTACGTAGTATATGAGTGAGTTGCACTGAAAAACTTAGAATATAAGTAACGCACAGTGTAGTACATAGTATATGAGTGAGTTGCACTGAAAAACTTAGAATTTACTGAAATACCCGCATTACACGAAATGCACAGTGTAGTACATAGTATATGAGTGAGTTGCACTGAAAAACTTAGAATATAAGAAACGCACAGTGTAGTACATAGTATATGAGTGAGTTGCACTGAAAAACTTAGAATATAAGAAACGCACAGTGTAGTACATAGTATATGAGTGAGTTGCACTGAAAAACTTAGAATATAAGAAACGCACAGTGTAGTACATAGTATATGAGTGAGTTGCACTGAAAAACTTAGAATATAAGAAACGCACAGTGTAGTACATAGTATATGAGTGAGTTGCACTGAAAAACTTAGAATATAAGAAACGCACAGTGTAGTACATAGTATATGAGTGAGTTGCACTGAAAAACTTAGAAAATAAGAAACGCACAGTGTAGTACATAGTATATGAGTGAGTTGCACTGAAAAACTTAGAATATAAGAAACGCACAGTGTAGTACATAGTATATGAGTGAGTTGCACTGAAAAACTTAAAATTTATTGAAAAACCCGCATTACACGAAATGCACAGTGTAGTACATAGTATATGAGTGAGTTGCACTGAAAAACTTCGAAAATAAGAAACGCACAGTGTAGTACATAGTATATGTGTGAGTTGCACTGAAAAACTTAGAATATAAGAAACGAACAGTGTAGTACATAGTATATGAGTGAGTTGCACTGAAAAACTTAGAAAATAAGAAACGCACAGTGTAGTACATAGTATATGAGTGAGTTGCACTAGAAAAACTTAGAATATAAGAAACGCACAGTGTAGTACATAGTATATGAGTGAGTTGCACTGAAAAACTTAGAATATAAGAAACGCACAGTGTAGTACATAGTATATGAGTGAGTTGCACTGAAAAACTTAGAATATAAGAAACGCACAGTGTAGTACATAGTATATGAGTGAGTTGCACTGAAAAACTAAGAATTTATTGAAAAACCCGCATTACACGAAATGCACAGTGTAGTACATAGTATATGAGTGAGTTGCACTGAAAAACTTAGAATATAAGAAACGCACAGTGTAGTACATAGTATATGAGTGAGTTGCACTGAAAAACTTAGAATTTACTGAAAAACCCCCATTACACGAAATGCACAGTGTAGTACATAGTATATGAGTGAGTTGCACTGAAAAACTTAGAAAATAAGAAACGCACAGTGTAGTACATAGTATATGAGTGAGTTGCACTGAAAAACTTAGAATTTACTGAAAAACCCGCATTACACGAAATGCACAGTGTAGTACATAGTATATGAGTGAGTTGCACTGAAAAACTTAGAATATAAGAAACGCACAGTGTAGTACATAGTATATGAGTGAGTTGCACTGAAAAACTTAGATATAAGAAACGCACAGTGTAGTACATAGTATATGAGTGATTGCACTCAAAACCTTAGAATATAAGAAACGCAAAGTGTACTACATAGTATATGAGTGAGTTGCACTGAAAAACTTAGAATTTACTGAAAAACCCGCATTACACGAAATGCACAGTGTAGTACATAGTATATGAGTGAGTTGCATTGAAAAACTTAGAATATAAGAAATGCACAGTGTAGTACATAGTATATGAGTGAGTTGCACTGAAAAACTTAGAATATAAGAAACGCACAGTGTAGTACATAGTATATGAGTGAGTTGCACTGAAAAACTTAGAATTTACTGAAAAACCCGCATTACACGAAATGCACAGTGTAGTACATAGTAAAAGAGTGAGTTGCACTGAAAAACTTAGAATATAAGAAACGCACAGTGTAGTACATAGTATATGAGTGAGTTGCACTGAAAAACTTAGAATATAAGAAACGCACAGTGTAGTACATAGTATATGAGTGAGTTGCACTGAAAAACTTAGAATATAAGAAAAGCACAGTGTAGTACATAGTATATGAGTGAGTTGCACTGAAAAACTTAGAATTTACTGAAAAACCCTCATTACACGAAATGCACAGTGTAGTACATAGTATATGAGTGAGTTGCACTGAAAAACTTAGAATATAAGAAACGCACAGTGTAGTACATAGTATATGAGTGAGTTGCACTGAAAAACTTAGAATATAAGAAACGCACAGTGTAGTACATAGTATATGAGTGAGTTGCACTGAAAATCTTAGAATATAAGAAACGCACAGTGTAGTACATAGTATATGAGTGAGTTGCACTGAAAAACTTAGAATATAAGAAACGCACAGTGTAGTACGTAGTATATGAGTGAGTTGCACTGAAAAACTTAGAATATAAGTAACGCACAGTGTAGTACATAGTATATGAGTGAGTTGCACTGAAAAACTTAGAATTTACTGAAATACCCGCATTACACGAAATGCACAGTGTAGTACATAGTATATGAGTGAGTTGCACTGAAAAACTTAGAATATAAGAAACGCACAGTGTAGTACATAGTATATGAGTGAGTTGCACTGAAAAACTTAGAATATAAGAAACGCACAGTGTAGTACATAGTATATGAGTGAGTTGCACTGAAAAACTTAGAAAATAAGAAACGCACAGTGTAGTACATAGTATATGAGTGAGTTGCACTGAAAAACTTAGAATATAAGAAACGCACAGTGTAGTACATAGTATATGAGTGAGTTGCACTGAAAAACTTAAAATTTATTGAAAAACCCACATTACACGAAATGCACAGTGTAGTACATAGTATATGAGTGAGTTGCACTGAAAAACTTAGAAAATAAGAAACGCACAGTGTAGTACATAGTATATGAGTGAGTTGCACTGAAAAACTTAGAATATAAGAAACGCACAGTGTAGTACATAGTATATGAGTGAGTTGCACTGAAAAACTTAAAATTTATTGAAAAACCCACATTACACGAAATGCACAGTGTAGTACATAGTATATGAGTGAGTTGCACTGAAAAACTTAGAATTTACTGAAAAACCGCATTACACGAAATGCACAGTGTAGTACATAGTATATGAGTGAGTTGCACTGAAAAACTTAGAATATAAGAAACGCACAGTGTAGTACATAGTATATGAGTGAGTTGCACTGAAAAACTTAGATATAAGAAACGCACAGTGTAGTACATAGTATATGAGTGATTGCACTGAAAACCTTAGAATATAAGAAACGCAAAGTGTACTACATAGTATATGAGTGAGTTGCACTGAAAAACTTAGAATTTACTGAAAAACCCGCATTACACGAAATGTACAGTGTAGTACATAGTATATGAGTGAGTTGCATTGAAAAACTTAGAATATAAGAAATGCACAGTGTAGTACATAGTATATGAGTGAGTTGCACTGAAAAACTTAGAATATAAGAAACGCACAGTGTAGTACATAGTATATGAGTGAGTTGCACTGAAAAACTTAGAATTTACTGAAAAACCCGCATTACACGAAATGCACAGTGTAGTACATAGTAAAAGAGTGAGTTGCACTGAAAAACTTAGAATATAAGAAACGCACAGTGTAGTACATAGTATATGAGTGAGTTGCACTGAAAAACTTAGAATATAAGAAACGCACAGTGTAGTACATAGTATATGAGTGAGTTGCACTGAAAAACTTAGAATATAAGAAACGCACAGTGTAGTACATAGTATATGAGAGAGTTGCACTGAAAAACTTAAAATTTATTGAAAAACCCGCATTACACGAAATGCACAGTGTAGTACATAGTATATGAGTGAGTTGCACTGAAAAACTTAGAAAATAAGAAACGCACAGTGTAGTACATAGTATATGAGTGAGTTGCACTGAAAAACTTAGAATTTACTGAAAAACCCGCATTACACGAAATGCACAGTGTAGTACATAGTATATGAGTGAGTTGCACTGAAAAACTTAGAATATAAGAAACGCACAGTGTAGTACATAGTATATGAGTGAGTTGCACTGAAAAACTTAGATATAAGAAACGCACAGTGTAGTACATAGTATATGAGTGATTGCACTGAAAACCTTAGAATATAAGAAACGCAAAGTGTACTACATAGTATATGAGTGAGTTGCACTGAAAAACTTAGAATTTACTGAAAAACCCGCATTACACGAAATGTACAGTGTAGTACATAGTATATGAGTGAGTTGCATTGAAAAACTTAGAATATAAGAAATGCACAGTGTAGTACATAGTATATGAGTGAGTTGCACTGAAAAACTTAGAATATAAGAAACGCACAGTGTAGTACATAGTATATGAGTGAGTTGCACTGAAAAACTTAGAATTTACTGAAAAACCCGCATTACACGAAATGCACAGTGTAGTACATAGTAAAAGAGTGAGTTGCACTGAAAAACTTAGAATATAAGAAACGCACAGTGTAGTACATAGTATATGAGTGAGTTGCACTGAAAAACTTAGAATATAAGAAACGCACAGTGTAGTACATAGTATATGAGTGAGTTGCACTGAAAAACTTAGAATATAAGAAACGCACAGTGTAGTACATAGTATATGAGTGAGTTGCACTGAAAAACTTAGAATTTACTGAAAAACCCGCATTACACGAAATGCACAGTGTAGTACATAGTATATGAGTGAGTTGCACTGAAAAACTTAGAATATAAGAAACGCACAGTGTAGTACATAGTATATGAGTGAGTTGCACTGAAGAAATTAGAATATAAGAAACGCACAGTGTAGTACATAGTATATGAGTGAGTTGCACTGAAAAACTTAGAAAATAAGAAACGCACAGTGTAGTACATAGTATATGAGTGAGTTGCACTGAAAAACTTAGAATATAAGAAACGCACAGTGTAGTACATAGTATATGAGTGAGTTGCACTGAAAAACTTAGAATATAAGAAACGCACAGTGTAGTACATAGTATATGAGTGAGTTGCACTGAAAAACTTAGAATTTACTGAAAAACCTGCATTACAGGAAATGCACAGTGTAGTACATAGTATATGAGTGAGTTGCACTGAAAAACTTAGAATATAAGAAACGCACAGTGTAGTACATAGTATATGAGTGAGTTGCACTGAAAAACTTAGAAAATAAGAAACTCACAGTGTAGTACATAGTATATGAGTGAGTTGCACTGAAAAACTTAGAATATAAGAAACGCACAGTGTAGTACATAGTATATGAGTGAGTTGCACTGAAAAACTTAGAATTTACTGAAAAACCCGCATTACACGAAATGCACAGTGTAGTACATAGTATATGAGTGAGTTGCACTGAAAAACTTAGAATATAAGAAACGCACAGTGTAGTACATAGTATATGAGTGAGTTGCACTGAAAAACTTAGAAAATAAGAAACGCACAGTTTAGTACATAGTATATGTGTGAGTTGCACTGAAAAACTTAGAATATAAGAAACGAACAGTGTAGTACATAGTATATGAGTGAGTTGCACTGAAAAACTTAGAAAATAAGAAACGCACAGTGTAGTACATAGTATATGAGTGATTGCACTGAAAAACTTAGAATATAAGAAACGCAAAGTGTACTACATAGTATATGAGTGAGTTGCACTGAAAAACTTAGAATTTACTGAAAAACCCGCATTACACGAAATGCACAGTGTAGTACATAGTATATGAGTGAGTTGCATTGAAAAACTTAGAATATAAGAAATGCACAGTGTAGTACATAGTATATGAGTGAGTTGCACTGAAAAACTTAGAATATAAGAAAAGCACAGTGTAGTACATAGTATATGAGTGAGTTGCACTGAAAAACTTAGAATATAAGCAACGCACAGTGTAGTACATAGTATATGAGTGAGTTGCACTGAAAAACTTAGAATATAAGAAACGCACAGTGTAGTACATAGTATATGAGTGAGTTGCACTGAAAAACTTAGAATTTACTGAAAAACCCGCATTACACGAAATGCACAGTGTAGTACATAGTATATGAGTGAGTTGCACTGAAAAACTTATAATATAAGAAACGCACAGTGTAGTACATAGTATATGAGTGAGTTGCACTGAAAAACTTAGATTACAAGAAACGCACAGTGTAGTACATAGTATATGAGTGAGTTGCACTGAAAAACTTAGAATATAACAAACGCACAGTGTAGTACATAGTATATGAGTGAGTTGCACTGAAAAACTTAGAATATAAGAAACGCACAGTGTAGTACATAGTATATGAGTGAGTTCCACTGAAAAACTTAGAATTTACCTAAAAACCCGCATTACACGAAATGCACAGTGTAGTACATAGTATATGAGTGAGTTGCACTGAAAAACTTAGAATATAAGAAACGCACAGTGTAGTACATAGTATATGAGTGAGTTGCACTGAAAAACTTAGAATATAAGAAACGCACAGTGTAGTATATAGTATATGAGTGAGTTGCACTGAAAAACTTATAATATAGGAAACGCACAGTGTAGTACATAGTATATGAGTGAGTTGCACTGAAAAACTTAGAATATAAGAAACGCACAGTGTAGTACATAGTATATGAGTGAGTTCCACTGAAAAACTTAGAATTTACTGAAAAACCCGCATTACACGAAATGCACAGTGTAGTACATAGTATATGAGTGAGTTGCACTGAAAAACTTAGAATATAAGAAACGCACAGTGTAGTACATAGTATATGAGTGAGTTGCACTGAAAAACTTAGAATATAAGAAACGCACAGTGTAGTACATAGTATATGAGTGAGTTGCACTGAAAAACTTAGAATATAAGAAACGCACAGTGTAGTACATAGTATATGAGTGAGTTGCACTGAAAAACTTAGAATATAAGAAACGCACAGTGTAGTACAAAGTATATGAGTGAGTTGCACTGAAAAACTTAGAATATAAGAAACGCACAGTGTAGTACATAGTATATGAGTGAGTTGCACTGAAAAATTAGAATTTACTGAAAAACCCGCATTACACGAAATGCACAGTGTAGTACATAGTATATGAGTGAGTTGCACTGAAAAACTTAGAATATAAGAAACGCACAGTGTAGTACATAGAATATGAGTGAGTTGCACTGAAAAACTTAGAATATAAGAAACGCACAGTGTAGTACATAGTATATGAGTGAGTTGCACTGAAAAACTTAGAAAATAAGAAACGCACAGTGTAGTACATAGTATATGAGTGAGTTGCACTGAAAAACTTAGAATATAAGAAATGCACAGTGTAGTACATAGTATATGAGTGAGTTGCACTGAAAAACTTAAAATTTATTGAAAAACCCGCATTACACGAAATGCACAGTGTAGTACATAGTATATGAGTGATTGCACTGAAAACCTTAGAATATAAGAAACGCAAAGTGTACTACATAGTATATGAGTGAGTTGCACTGAAAAACTTAGAAAATAAGAAACTCACAGTGTAGTACATAGTATATGAGTGAGTTGCACTGAAAAACTTAGAATAAAAGAAACGCACAGTGTAGTACATAGTATATGAGTGAGTTGCACTGAAAAACTTAGAAAATAAGAAACGCACAGTGTAGTACATAGTATATGAGTGATTGCACTGAAAAACTTAGAATATAAGAAACGCAAAGTGTACTACATAGTATATGAGTGAGTTGCACTGAAAAACTTAGAATTTACTGAAAAACCCGCATTACACGAAATGCACAGTGTAGTACATAGTATATGAGTGAGTTGCATTGAAAAACTTAGAATATAAGAAATGCACAGTGTAGTACATAGTATATGAGTGAGTTGCACTGAAAAACTTAGAATATAAGAAACGCACAGTGTAGTACATAGTATATGAGTGAGTTGCACTGAAAAACTTAGAATATAAGCAACGCACAGTGTAGTACATAGTATATGAGTGAGTTGCACTGAAAAACTTAGAATATAAGAAACGCACAGTGTAGTACATAGTATATGAGTGAGTTGCACTGAAAAACTTAGAATTTACTGAAAAACCCGCATTACACGAAATGCACAGTGTAGTACATAGTATATGAGTGAGTTGCACTGAAAAACTTATAATATAAGAAACGCACAGTGTAGTACATAGTATATGAGTGAGTTGCACTGAAAAACTTAGAATACAAGAAACGCACAGTGTAGTACATAGTATATGAGTGAGTTGCACTGAAAAACTTAGAATATAACAAACGCACAGTGTAGTACATAGTATATGAGTGAGTTGCACTGAAAAACTTAGAATATAAGAAACGCACAGTGTAGTACATAGTATATGAGTGAGTTCCACTGAAAAACTTAGAATTTACCTAAAAACCCGCATTACACGAAATGCACAGTGTAGTACATAGTATATGAGTGAGTTGCACTGAAAAACTTAGAATATAAGAAACGCACAGTGTAGTACATAGTATATGAGTGAGTTGCACTGAAAAACTTAGAATATAAGAAACGCACAGTGTAGTATATAGTATATGAGTGAGTTGCACTGAAAAACTTAGAATATAGGAAACGCACAGTGTAGTACATAGTATATGAGTGAGTTGCACTGAAAAACTTAGAATATAAGAAACGCACAGTGTAGTACATAGTATATGAGTGAGTTCCACTGAAAAACTTAGAATTTACTGAAAAACCCGCATTACACGAAATGCACAGTGTAGTACATAGTATATGAGTGAGTTGCACTGAAAAACTTAGAATATAAGAAACGCACAGTGTAGTACATAGTATATGAGTGAGTTGCACTGAAAAACTTAGAATATAAGAAACGCACAGTGTAGTACATAGTATATGAGTGAGTTGCACTGAAAAACTTAGAATATAAGAAACGCACAGTGTAGTACATAGTATATGAGTGAGTTGCACTGAAAAACTTAGAATATAAGAAACGCACAGTGTAGTACAAAGTATATGAGTGAGTTGCACTGAAAAACTTAGAATATAAGAAACGCACAGTGTAGTACATAGTATATGAGTGAGTTGCACTGAAAAATTAGAATTTACTGAAAAACCCGCATTACACGAAATGCACAGTGTAGTACATAGTATATGAGTGAGTTGCACTGAAAAACTTAGAATATAAGAAACGCACAGTGTAGTACATAGAATATGAGTGAGTTGCACTGAAAAACTTAGAATATAAGAAACGCACAGTGTAGTACATAGTATATGAGTGAGTTGCACTGAAAAACTTAGAAAATAAGAAACGCACAGTGTAGTACATAGTATATGAGTGAGTTGCACTGAAAAACTTAGAATATAAGAAACGCACAGTGTAGTACATAGTATATGAGTGAGTTGCACTGAAAAACTTAAAATTTATTGAAAAACCCGCATTACACGAAATGCACAGTGTAGTACATAGTATATGAGTGAGTTGCACTGAAAAACTTAGGAAATAAGAAACGCACAGTGTAGTACATAGTATATGAGTGAGTTGCACTGAAAAACTTAGAATTTACTGAAAAACCCGCATTACACGAAATGCACAGTGTAGTACATAGTATATGAGTGAGTTGCACTGAAAAACTTAGAATATAAGAAACGCACAGTGTAGTACATAGTATATGAGTGAGTTGCACTGAAAAACTTAGATATAAGAAACGCACAGTGTAGTACATAGTATATGAGTGATTGCACTGAAAACCTTAGAATATAAGAAACGCAAAGTGTACTACATAGTATATGAGTGAGTTGCACTGAAAAACTTAGAATTTACTGAAAAACCCGCATTACACGAAATGCTCAGTGTAGTACATAGTATATGAGTGAGTTGCATTGAAAAACTTAGAATATAAGAAATGCACAGTGTAGTACATAGTATATGAGTGAGTTGCACTGAAAAACTTAGAATATAAGAAACGCACAGTGTAGTACATAGTATATGAGTGAGTTGCACTGAAAAACTTAGAATTTACTGAAAAACCCGCATTACACGAAATGCACAGTGTAGTACATAGTAAAAGAGTGAGTTGCACTGAAAAACTTAGAATATAAGAAACGCACAGTGTAGTACATAGTATATGAGTGAGTTGCACTGAAAAACTAAGAATATAAGAAACGCACAGTGTAGTACATAGTATATGAGTGAGTTGCACTGAAAAACTTAGAATATAAGAAACGCACAGTGTAGTACATAGTATATGAGTGAGTTGCACTGAAAAACTTAGAATTTACTGAAAAACCCGCATTACACGAAATGCACAGTGTAGTACATAGTATATGAGTGAGTTGCACTGAAAAACTTAGAATATAAGAAACGCACAGTGTAGTACATAGTATATGAGTCAGTTGCACTGAAAAACTTAGAATATAAGAAACGCACAGTGTAGTACATAGTATATGAGTGAGTTGCACTGAAAAACTTAGAATATAAGAAACGCACAGTGTAGTACATAGTATATGAGTGAGTTGCACTGAAAAACTTAGAATATAAGAAACGCACAGTGTAGTACATAGTATATGAGTGAGTTGCACTGAAAAACTTAGAATATAAGAAACGCACAGTGTAGTACATAGTATATGAGTGAGTTGCACTGAAAAACTTAGAATTTACTGAAATACCCGCATTACACGAAATGCACAGTGTAGTACATAGTATATGAGTGAGTTGCACTGAAAAACTTAGAATATAAGAAACGCACAGTGTAGTACATTGTATATGAGTGAGTTGCACTGAAAAACTTAGAATATAAGAAACGCACAGTGTAGTACATAGTATATGAGTGAGTTGCACTGAAAAACTTAGAATATAAGAAACGCACAGTGTAGTACATAGTATATGAGTGAGTTGCACTGAAAAACTTAGAATATAAGAAACGCACAGTGTAGTACATAGTATATGAGTGAGTTGCACTGAAAAACTTAGAATATAAGAAACGCACAGTGTAGTACATAGTATATGAGTGAGTTGCACTGAAAAACTTAGAATATAAGAAACGCACAGTGTAGTACATAGTATATGAGTGAGTTGCACTGAAAAACTTAGAAAATAAGAAACGCACAGTGTAGTACATAGTATATGAGTGAGTTGCACTGAAAAACTTAGAATATAAGAAACGCACAGTGTAGTACATAGTATATGAGTGAGTTGCACTGAAAAACTTAAAATTTATTGAAAAACCCGCATTACACGAAATGCACAGTGTAGTACATAGTATATGAGTGAGTTGCACTGAAAAACTTAGAAAATAAGAAACGCACAGTGTAGTACATAGTATATGTGTGAGTTGCACTGAAAAACTTAGAATATAAGAAACGAACAGTGTAGTACATAGTATATGAGTGAGTTGCACTGAAAAACTTAGAAAATAAGAAACGCACAGTGTAGTACATAGTATATGAGTGAGTTGCACTAGAAAAACTTAGAATATAAGAAACGCACAGTGTAGTACATAGTATATGAGTGAGTTGCACTGAAAAACTTAGAGTATAAGAAACGCACAGTGTAGTACATAGTATATGAGTGAGTTGCACTGAAAAACTTAGAATATAAGAAACGCACAGTGTAGTACATAGTATATGAGTGAGTTGCACTGAAAAACTAAGAATTTATTGAAAAACCCGCATTACACGAAATGCACAGTGTAGTACATAGTATATGAGTGAGTTGCACTGAAAAACTTAGAATATAAGAAACGCACAGTGTAGTACATAGTATATGAGTGAGTTGCACTGAAAAACTTAGAATTTACTGAAAAACCCGCATTACACGAAATGCACAGTGTAGTACATAGTATATGAGTGAGTTGCACTGAAAAACTTAGAATATAAGAAACGCACAGTGTAGTACATAGTATATGAGTGAGTTGCACTGAAAAACTTAGAATATAAGAAACGCACAGTGTAGTACATAGTATATGAGTGAGTTGCACTGAAAAACTTAGAATATAAGAAACGCACAGTGTAGTACATAGTATATGAGTGATTGCACTGAAAAACTTAGAATATAAGAAACGCAAAGTGTACTACATAGTATATGAGTGAGTTGCACTGAAAAACTTAGAATTTACTGAAAAACCCGCATTACACGAAATGCACAGTGTAGTACATAGTATATGAGTGAGTTGCATTGAAAAACTTAGAATATAAGAAATGCACAGTGTAGTACATAGTATATGAGTGAGTTGCACTGAAAAACTTAGAATATAAGAAACGCACAGTGTAGTACATAGTATATGAGTGAGTTGCACTGAAAAACTTAGAATTTACTGAAAAACCCACATTACACGAAATGCACAGTGTAGTACATAGTATATGAGTGAGTTGCACTGAAAAACTTAGAATATAAGAAACGCACAGTGTAGTACATAGTATATGAGTGAGTTGCACTGAAAAACTTAGAATATAAGAAACGCACAGTGTAGTACATAGTATATGAGTGAGTTGCACTGAAAAACTTAGAATATAAGAAACGCACAGTGTAGTACATAGTATATGAGTGAGTTGCACTGAAAAACTTAGAATATAAGAAACGCACAGTGTAGTACAAAGTATATGAGTGAGTTGCACTGAAAAACTTAGAATATAAGAAACGCACAGTGTAGTACATAGTATATGAGTGAGTTGCACTGAAAAACTAAGAATATAAGAAACGCACAGTGTAGTACATAGTATATGAGTGAGTTGCACTGAAAAACTTAGAATATAAGAAACGCACAGTGTAGTACATAGTATATGAGTGAGTTGCACTGAAAAACTTAGAATTTACTGAAAAACCCGCATTACACGAAATGCACAGTGTAGTACATAGTATATGAGTGAGTTGCACTGAAAAACTTAGAATATAAGAAACGCACAGTGTAGTACATTGTATATGAGTGAGTTGCACTGAAAAACTTAGAATATAAGAAACGCACAGTGTAGTACATAGTATATGAGTGAGTTGCACTGAAAAACTTAGAATATAAGAAACGCACAGTGTAGTACATAGTATATGAGTGAGTTGCACTGAAAAACTTAGAATATAAGAAACGCACAGTGTAGTACATAGTATATGAGTGAGTTGCACTGAAAAACTTAGAATATAAGAAACGCACAGTGTAGTACATAGTATATGAGTGAGTTGCACTGAAAAACTTAGAATATAAGAAACGCACAGTGTAGTACATAGTATATGAGTGAGTTGCACTGAAAAACTTAGAAAATAAGAAACGCACAGTGTAGTACATAGTATATGAGTGAGTTGCACTGAAAAACTTAGAATATAAGAAACGCACAGTGTAGTACATAGTATATGAGTGAGTTGCACTGAAAAACTTAAAATTTATTGAAAAACCCGCATTACACGAAATGCACAGTGTAGTACATAGTATATGAGTGAGTTGCACTGAAAAACTTAGAAAATAAGAAACGCACAGTGTAGTACATAGTATATGTGTGAGTTGCACTGAAAAACTTAGAATATAAGAAACGAACAGTGTAGTACATAGTATATGAGTGAGTTGCACTGAAAAACTTAGAAAATAAGAAACGCACAGTGTAGTACATAGTATATGAGTGAGTTGCACTAGAAAAACTTAGAATATAAGAAACGCACAGTGTAGTACATAGTATATGAGTGAGTTGCACTGAAAAACTTAGAATATAAGAAACGCACAGTGTAGTACATAGTATATGAGTGAGTTGCACTGAAAAACTTAGAATATAAGAAACGCACAGTGTAGTACATAGTATATGAGTGAGTTGCACTGAAAAACTAAGAATTTATTGAAAAACCCGCATTACACGAAATGCACAGTGTAGTACATAGTATATGAGTGAGTTGCACTGAAAAACTTAGAATATAAGAAACGCACAGTGTAGTACATAGTATATGAGTGAGTTGCACTGAAAAACTTAGAGTTTACTGAAAAACCCGCATTACACGAAATGCACAGTGTAGTACATAGTATATGAGTGAGTTGCACTGAAAAACTTAGAATATAAGAAACGCACAGTGTAGTACATAGTATATGAGTGAGTTGCACTGAAAAACTTAGAATATAAGAAACGCACAGTGTAGTACATAGTATATGAGTGAGTTGCACTGAAAAACTTAGAATATAAGAAACGCACAGTGTAGTACATAGTATATGAGTGATTGCACTGAAAAACTTAGAATATAAGAAACGCAAAGTGTACTACATAGTATATGAGTGAGTTGCACTGAAAAACTTAGAATTTACTGAAAAACCCGCATTACACGAAATGCACAGTGTAGTACATAGTATATGAGTGAGTTGCATTGAAAAACTTAGAATATAAGAAATGCACAGTGTAGTACATAGTATATGAGTGAGTTGCACTGAAAAACTTAGAATATAAGAAACGCACAGTGTAGTACATAGTATATGAGTGAGTTGCACTGAAAAACTTAGAATTTACTGAAAAACCCACATTACACGAAATGCACAGTGTAGTACATAGTATATGAGTGAGTTGCACTGAAAAACTTAGAATATAAGAAACGCACAGTGTAGTACATAGTATATGAGTGAGTTGCACTGAAAAACTTAGAATATAAGAAACGCACAGTGTAGTACATAGTATATGAGTGAGTTGCACTGAAAAACTTAGAATATAAGAAACGCACAGTGTAGTACATAGTATATGAGTGAGTTGCACTGAAAAACTTAGAATATAAGAAACGCACAGTGTAGTACAAAGTATATGAGTGAGTTGCACTGAAAAACTTAGAATATAAGAAACGCACAGTGTAGTACATAGTATATGAGTGAGTTGCACTGAAAAACTTAGAATTTACTGAAAAACCCGCATTACACGAAATGCACAGTGTAGTACATAGTATATGAGTGAGTTGCACTGAAAAACTTAGAATATAAGAAACGCACAGTGTAGTACATAGAATATGAGTGAGTTGCACTGAAAAACTTAGAATATAAGAAACGCACAGTGTAGTACATAGTATATGAGTGAGTTGCACTGAAAAACTTAGAAAATAAGAAACGCACAGTGTAGTACATAGTATATGAGTGAGTTGCACTGAAAAACTTAGAATATAAGAAACGCACAGTGTAGTACATAGTATATGAGTGAGTTGCACTGAAAAACTTAAAATTTATTGAAAAACCCGCATTACACGAAATGCACAGTGTAGTACATAGTATATGAGTGAGTTGCACTGAAAAACTTAGAAAATAAGAAACGCACAGTGTAGTACATAGTATATGAGTGAGTTGCACTGAAAAACTTAGAATTTACTGAAAAACCCGCATTACACGAAATGCACAGTGTAGTACATAGTATATGAGTGAGTTGCACTGAAAAACTTAGAATATAAGAAACGCACAGTGTAGTACATAGTATATGAGTGAGTTGCACTGAAAAACTTAGATATAAGAAACGCACAGTGTAGTACATAGTATATGAGTGATTGCACTGAAAACCTTAGAATATAAGAAACGCAAAGTGTACTACATAGTATATGAGTGAGTTGCACTGAAAAACTTAGAATTTACTGAAAAACCCGCATTACACGAATGTACAGTGTAGTACATAGTATATGAGTGAGTTGCATTGAAAAACTTAGAATATAAGAAATGCACAGTGTAGTACATAGTATATGAGTGAGTTGCACTGAAAAACTTAGAATATAAGAAACGCACAGTGTAGTACATAGTATATGAGTGAGTTGCACTGAAAAACTTAGAATTTACTGAAAAACCCGCATTACACGAAATGCACAGTGTAGTACATAGTAAAAGAGTGAGTTGCACTGAAAAACTTAGAATATAAGAAACGCACAGTGTAGTACATAGTATATGAGTGAGTTGCACTGAAAAACTTAGAATATAAGAAACGCACAGTGTAGTACATAGTATATGAGTGAGTTGCACTGAAAAACTTAGAATATAAGAAACGCACAGTGTAGTACATAGTATATGAGTGAGTTGCACTGAAAAACTTAGAATTTACTGAAAAACCCGCATTACAGGAAATGCACAGTGTAGTACATAGTATATGAGTGAGTTGCACTGAAAAACTTAGAATATAAGAAACGCACAGTGTAGTACATAGTATATGAGTGAGTTGCACTGAAGAACTTAGAATATAAGAAACGCACAGTGTAGTACATAGTATATGAGTGAGTTGCACTGAAAAACTTAGAATATAAGAAACGCACAGTGTAGTACATAGTATATGAGTGAGTTGCACTGAAAAACTTAGAATATAAGAAACGCACAGTGTAGTACATAGTATATGAGTGAGTTGCACTGAAAAACTTAGAATTTACTGAAATACCCGCATTACACGAAATGCACAGTGTAGTACATAGTATATGAGTGAGTTGCACTTAAAAACTTAGAATATAAGAAACGCACAGTGTAGTACATAGTATATGAGTGAGTTGCACTGAAAAACTTAGAATATAAGAAACGCACAGTGTAGTATGTAGTATATGAGTGAGTTGCACTGAAAAACTTAGAATATAAGTAACGCACAGTGTAGTACATAGTATATGAGTGAGTTGCACTGAAAAACTTAGAATTTACTGAAATACCCGCATTACACGAAATGCACAGTGTAGTACATAGTATATGAGTGAGTTGCACTGAAAAACTTAGAATATAAGAAACGCACAGTGTAGTACATAGTATATGAGTGAGTTGCACTGAAAAACTTAGAATATAAGAAACGCACAGTGTAGTACAAAGTATATGAGTGAGTTGCACTGAAAAACTTAGAATATAAGAAATGCACAGTGTAGTACATAGTATATGAGTGAGTTGCACTGAAAAACTTAGAATATAAGAAACGCACCGTGTAGTACATAGTATATGAGTGAGTTGCACTGAAAAACTTAGAATATAAGAAACGCACAGTGTAGTACATAGTATATGAGTGAGTTGCACTGAAAAACTTAGAATATAAGAAACGCAGAGTGTAGTACATAGTATATGAGTGAGTTGCACTGAAAAACTTAGAAAATAAGAAACGCACAGTGTAGTACATAGTATATGAGTGAGTTGCACTGAAAAACTTAAAATTTATTGAAAAACCCGCATTACACGAAATGCACAGTGTAGTACATAGTATATGAGTGAGTTGCACTGAAAAACTTAGAAAATAAGAAACGCACAGTGTAGTACATAGTATATGTGTGAGTTGCACTGAAAAACTTAGAATATAAGAAACGCACAGTGTAGTACATAGTATATGAGTGAGTTGCACTGAAAAACTTAGAATATAAGAAACGCACAGTGTAGTACATAGTATATTAGTGAGTTGCATTGAAAAACTTAGAATATAAGAAACGCACAGTGTAGTACATAGTATATGAGTGAGTTGCACTGAAAAACTAAGAATTTATTGAAAAACCCGCATTACACGAAATGCACAGTGTAGTACATTGTATATGAGTGAGTTGCACTGAAAAACTTAGAATATAAGAAACGCACAGTGTAGTACATAGTATATGAGTGAGTTGCACTGAAAAACTTAGAATTTACTGAAAAACCCGCATTACACGAAATGCACAGTGTAGTACATAGTATATGAGTGAGTTGCACTGAAAAACTTAGAATATAAGAAACGCACAGTGTAGTACATAGTATATGAGTGAGTTGCACTGAAAAACTTAGAATATAAGAAACGCACAGTGTAGTACATAGTATATGAGTGATTGCACTGAAAAACTTAGAATATAAGAAACGCAAAGTGTACTACATAGTATATGAGTGAGTTGCACTGAAAAACTTAGAATTTACTGAAAAACCCGCATTACACGAAATGCACAGTGTAGTACATAGTATATGAGTGAGTTGCATTGAAAAACTTAGAATATAAGAAATGCACAGTGTAGTACATAGTATATGAGTGAGTTGCACTGAAAAACTTAGAATATAAGAAACGCACAGTGTAGTACATAGTATATGAGTGAGTTGCACTGAAAAACTTAGAATTTACTGAAAAACCCGCATTACACGAAATGCACAGTGTAGTACATAGTATAAGAGTGAGTTGCACTGAAAAACTTAGAATATAAGAAACGCACAGTGTAGTACATAGTATATGAGTGAGTTGCACTGAAAAACTTAGAATATAAGAAACGCACAGTGTAGTACATAGTATATGAGTGAGTTGCACTGAAAATATTAGAATATAAGAAACGCACAGTGTAGTACATAGTATATGAGTGAGTTGCACTGAAAAACTTAGAATTTACTGAAAAACCCGCATTACACGAAATGCACAGTGTAGTACATAGTATATGAGTGAGTTGCACTGAAAAACTTAGAATATAAGAAACGCACAGTGTAGTACATAGTATATGAGTGAGTTGCACTGAAAAACTTAGAATATAAGAAACGCACAGTGTAGTACATAGTATATGAGTGAGTTGCACTGAAAAACTTAGAATATAAGAAACGCACAGTGTAGTACATAGTATATGAGTGAGTTGCACTGAAAAACTTAGAATATAAGAAACGCACAGTGTAGTACATAGTATATGAGTGATTGCACTGAAAAACTTAGAATATAAGAAACGCAAAGTGTACTACATAGTATATGAGTGAGTTGCACTGAAAAACTTAGAATTTACTGAAAAACCCGCATTACACGAAATGCACAGTGTAGTACATAGTATATGAGTGAGTTGCATTGAAAAACTTAGAATATAAGAAATGCACAGTGTAGTACATAGTATATGAGTGAGTTGCACTGAAAAACTTAGAATATAAGAAACGCACAGTGTAGTACATAGTATATGAGTGAGTTGCACTGAAAAACTTAGAATTTACTGAAAAACCCGCATTACACGAAATGCACAGTGTAGTACATAGTATAAGAGTGAGTTGCACTGAAAAACTTAGAATATAAGAAACGCACAGTGTAGTACATAGTATATGAGTGAGTTGCACTGAAAAACTTAGAATATAAGAAACGCACAGTGTAGTACATAGTATATGAGTGAGTTGCACTGAAAATATTAGAATATAAGAAACGCACAGTGTAGTACATAGTATATGAGTGAGTTGCACTGAAAAACTTAGAATTTACTGAAAAACCCGCATTACACGAAATGCACAGTGTAGTACATAGTATATGAGTGAGTTGCACTGAAAAACTTAGAATATAAGAAACGCACAGTGTAGTACATAGTATATGAGTGAGTTGCACTGAAAAACTTAGAATATAAGAAACGCACAGTGTAGTACATAGTATATGAGTGAGTTGCACTGAAAAACTTAGAATATAAGAAACGCACAGTGTAGTACATAGTATATGAGTGAGTTGCACTGAAAAACTTAGAATTTACTGAAAAACCCGCATTACACGAAATGCACAGTGTAGTACATAGTATATGAGTGAGTTGCATTGAAAAACTTAGAATATAAGAAATGCACAGTGTAGTATATAGTATATGAGTGAGTTGCACTGAAAAACTTAGAATATAAGAAACGCACAGTGTAGTACATAGTATATGAGTGAGTTGCACTGAAAAACTTAGAATTTACTGAAAAACCCGCATTACACGAAATGCACAGTGTAGTACATAGTATAAGAGTGAGTTGCACTGAAAAACTTAGAATATAAGAAACGCACAGTGTAGTACATAGTATATGAGTGAGTTGCACTGAAAAACTTAGAATATAAGAAACGCACAGTGTAGTACATAGTATATGAGTGAGTTGCACTGAAAATATTAGAATATAAGAAACGCACAGTGTAGTACATAGTATATGAGTGAGTTGCACTGAAAAACTTAGAATTTACTGAAAAACCCGCATTACACGAAATGCACAGTGTAGTACATAGTATATGAGTGAGTTGCACTGAAAAACTTAGAATATAAGAAACGCACAGTGTAGTACATAGTATATGAGTGAGTTGCACTGAAAAACTTAGAATATAAGAAACGCACAGTGTAGTACATAGTATATGAGTGAGTTGCACTGAAAAACTTAGAATATAAGAAACGCACAGTGTAGTACATAGTATATGAGTGAGTTGCACTGAAAAACTTAGAATATAAGAAACGCACAGTGTAGTACATAGTATATGAGTGAGTTTCACTGAAAAACATAGAATATAAGAAACGCACAGTGTAGTACATAGTATATGAGTGAGTTGCACTGAAACACTTAGAATTTACTGAAAAACCCGCATTACAGGAAATGCACAGTGTAGTACATAGTATATGAGTGAGTTGCACTGAAAAACTTAGAATATAAGAAACGCACAGTGTAGTACATAGTATATGAGTGAGTTGCACTGAAAAACTTAGAAAATAAGAAACTCACAGTGTAGTACATAGTATATGAGTGAGTTGCACTGAAAAACTTAGAATATAAGAAACGCACAGTGTAGTACATAGTATATGAGTGAGTTGCACTGAAAAACTTAAAATTTATTGAAAAACCCGCATTACACGAAATGCACAGTGTAGTACATATTATATGAGTGAGTTGCACTGAAAAACTTAGAAAATAAGAAACGCACAGTGTAGTACATAGTATATGTGTGAGTTGCACTGAAAAACTTAGAATATAAGAAACGAACAGTGTAGTACATAGTATATGAGTGAGTTGCACTGAAAAACTTAGAAAATAAGAAACGCACAGTGTAGTACATAGTATATGAGTGAGTTGCACTAGAAAAACTTAGAATATAAGAAACGCACAGTGTAGTACATAGTATATGAGTGAGTTGCACTGAAAAACTTAGAATATAAGAAACGCACAGTGTAGTACTTAGTATATGAGTGAGTTGCACTGAAAAACTTAAAATTTATTGAAAAACCCGCATTACACGAAATGCACAGTGTAGTACATAGTATATGAGTGAGTTGCACTGAAAAACTTAGAAAATAAGAAACGCACAGTGTAGTACATAGTATATGTGTGAGTTGCACTGAAAAACTTAGAATATAAGAAACGAACAGTGTAGTACATAGTATATGAGTGAGTTGCACTGAAAAACTTAGAAAATAAGAAACGCACAGTGTAGTACATAGTATATGAGTGAGTTGCACTAGAAAAACTTAGAATATAAGAAACGCACAGTGTAGTACATAGTATATGAGTGAGTTGCACTGAAAAACTTAGAATATAAGAAACGCACAGTGTAGTACATAGTATATTAGTGAGTTGCATTGAAAAACTTAGAATATAAGAAACGCACAGTGTAGTACATAGTATATGAGTGAGTTGCACTGAAAAACTAAGAATTTATTGAAAAACCCGCATTACACGAAATGCACAGTGTAGTACATAGTATATGAGTGAGTTGCACTGAAAAACTTAGAATATAAGAAACGCACAGTGTAGTACATAGTATATGAGTGAGTTGCACTGAAAAACTTAGAATTTACTGAAAAACCCGCATTACACGAAATGCACAGTGTAGTACATAGTATATGAGTGAGTTGCACTGAAAAACTTAGAATATAAGAAACGCACAGTGTAGTACATAGTATATGAGTGAGTTGCACTGAAAAACTTAGAATATAAGAAACGCACAGTGTAGTACATAGTATATGAGTGATTGCACTGAAAAACTTAGAATATAAGAAACGCAAAGTGTACTACATAGTATATGAGTGAGTTGCACTGAAAAACTTAGAATTTACTGAAAAACCCGCATTACACGAAATGCACAGTGTAGTACATAGTATATGAGTGAGTTGCATTGAAAAACTTAGAATATAAGAAATGCACAGTGTAGTACATAGTATATGAGTGAGTTGCACTGAAAAACTTAGAATATAAGAAACGCACAGTGTAGTACATAGTATATGAGTGAGTTGCACTGAAAAACTTAGAATTTACTGAAAAACCCGCATTACACGAAATGCACAGTGTAGTACATAGTATAAGAGTGAGTTGCACTGAAAAACTTAGAATATAAGAAACGCACAGTGTAGTACATAGTATATGAGTGAGTTGCACTGAAAAACTTAGAATATAAGAAACGCACAGTGTAGTACATAGTATATGAGTGAGTTGCACTGAAAAACTTAGAATTTACTGAAAAACCCGCATTACACGAAATGCACAGTGTAGTACATAGTATAAGAGTGAGTTGCACTGAAAAACTTAGAATATAAGAAACGCACAGTGTAGTACATAGTATATGAGTGAGTTGCACTGAAAAACTTAGAATATAAGAAACGCACAGTGTAGTACATAGTATATGAGTGAGTTGCACTGAAAATATTAGAATATAAGAAACGCACAGTGTAGTACATAGTATATGAGTGAGTTGCACTGAAAAACTTAGAATTTACTGAAAAACCCGCATTACACGAAATGCACAGTGTAGTACATAGTATATGAGTGAGTTGCACTGAAAAACTTAGAATATAAGAAACGCACAGTGTAGTACATAGTATATGAGTGAGTTGCACTGAAAAACTTAGAATATAAGAAACGCACAGTGTAGTACATAGTATATGAGTGAGTTGCACTGAAAAACTTAGAATATAAGAAACGCACAGTGTAGTACATAGTATATGAGTGAGTTGCACTGAAAAACTTAGAATTTACTGAAAAACCCGCATTACACGAAATGCACAGTGTAGTACATAGTATATGAGTGAGTTGCATTGAAAAACTTAGAATATAAGAAATGCACAGTGTAGTACATAGTATATGAGTGAGTTGCACTGAAAAACTTAGAATATAAGAAACGCACAGTGTAGTACATAGTATATGAGTGAGTTGCACTGAAAAACTTAGAATTTACTGAAAAACCCGCATTACACGAAATGCACAGTGTAGTACATAGTATAAGAGTGAGTTGCACTGAAAAACTTAGAATATAAGAAACGCACAGTGTAGTACATAGTATATGAGTGAGTTGCACTGAAAAACTTAGAATATAAGAAACGCACAGTGTAGTACATAGTATATGAGTGAGTTGCACTGAAAATATTAGAATATAAGAAACGCACAGTGTAGTACATAGTATATGAGTGAGTTGCACTGAAAAACTTAGAATTTACTGAAAAACCCGCATTACACGAAATGCACAGTGTAGTACATAGTATATGAGTGAGTTGCACTGAAAAACTTAGAATATAAGAAACGCACAGTGTAGTACATAGTATATGAGTGAGTTGCACTGAAAAACTTAGAATATAAGAAACACACAGTGTAGTACATAGTATATGAGTGAGTTGCACTGAAAAACTTAGAATATAAGAAACGCACAGTGTAGTACATAGTATATGAGTGAGTTGCACTGAAAAACTTAGAATATAAGAAACGCACAGTGTAGTACATAGTATATGAGTGAGTTTCACTGAAAAACATAGAATATAAGAAACGCACAGTGTAGTACATAGTATATGAGTGAGTTGCACTGAAACACTTAGAATTTACTGAAAAACCCGCATTACAGGAAATGCACAGTGTAGTACATAGTATATGAGTGAGTTGCACTGAAAAACTTAGAATATAAGAAACGCACAGTGTAGTACATAGTATATGAGTGAGTTGCACTGAAAAACTTAGAAAATAAGAAACTCACAGTGTAGTACATAGTATATGAGTGAGTTGCACTGAAAAACTTAGAATATAAGAAACGCACAGTGTAGTACATAGTATATGAGTGAGTTGCACTGAAAAACTTAAAATTTATTGAAAAACCCGCATTACACGAAATGCACAGTGTAGTACATATTATATGAGTGAGTTGCACTGAAAAACTTAGAAAATAAGAAACGCACAGTGTAGTACATAGTATATGTGTGAGTTGCACTGAAAAACTTAGAATATAAGAAACGAACAGTGTAGTACATAGTATATGAGTGAGTTGCACTGAAAAACTTAGAAAATAAGAAACGCACAGTGTAGTACATAGTATATGAGTGAGTTGCACTAGAAAAACTTAGAATATAAGAAACGCACAGTGTAGTACATAGTATATGAGTGAGTTGCACTGAAAAACTTAGAATATAAGAAACGCACAGTGTAGTACTTAGTATATGAGTGAGTTGCACTGAAAAACTTAAAATTTATTGAAAAACCCGCATTACACGAAATGCACAGTGTAGTACATAGTATATGAGTGAGTTGCACTGAAAAACTTAGAAAATAAGAAACGCACAGTGTAGTACATAGTATATGTGTGAGTTGCACTGAAAAACTTAGAATATAAGAAACGAACAGTGTAGTACATAGTATATGAGTGAGTTGCACTGAAAAACTTAGAAAATAAGAAACGCACAGTGTAGTACATAGTATATGAGTGAGTTGCACTAGAAAAACTTAGAATATAAGAAACGCACAGTGTAGTACATAGTATATGAGTGAGTTGCACTGAAAAACTTAGAATATAAGAAACGCACAGTGTAGTACATAGTATATTAGTGAGTTGCATTGAAAAACTTAGAATATAAGAAACGCACAGTGTAGTACATAGTATATGAGTGAGTTGCACTGAAAAACTAAGAATTTATTGAAAAACCCGCATTACACGAAATGCACAGTGTAGTACATAGTATATGAGTGAGTTGCACTGAAAAACTTAGAATATAAGAAACGCACAGTGTAGTACATAGTATATGAGTGAGTTGCACTGAAAAACTTAGAATTTACTGAAAAACCCGCATTACACGAAATGCACAGTGTAGTACATAGTATATGAGTGAGTTGCACTGAAAAACTTAGAATATAAGAAACGCACAGTGTAGTACATAGTATATGAGTGAGTTGCACTGAAAAACTTAGAATATAAGAAACGCACAGTGTAGTACATAGTATATGAGTGATTGCACTGAAAAACTTAGAATATAAGAAACGCAAAGTGTACTACATAGTATATGAGTGAGTTGCACTGAAAAACTTAGAATTTACTGAAAAACCCGCATTACACGAAATGCACAGTGTAGTACATAGTATATGAGTGAGTTGCATTGAAAAACTTAGAATATAAGAAATGCACAGTGTAGTACATAGTATATGAGTGAGTTGCACTGAAAAACTTAGAATATAAGAAACGCACAGTGTAGTACATAGTATATGAGTGAGTTGCACTGAAAAACTTAGAATTTACTGAAAAACCCGCATTACACGAAATGCACAGTGTAGTACATAGTATAAGAGTGAGTTGCACTGAAAAACTTAGAATATAAGAAACGCACAGTGTAGTACATAGTATATGAGTGAGTTGCACTGAAAAACTTAGAATATAAGAAACGCACAGTGTAGTACATAGTATATGAGTGAGTTGCACTGAAAATATTAGAATATAAGAAACGCACAGTGTAGTACATAGTATATGAGTGAGTTGCACTGAAAAACTTAGAATTTACTGAAAAACCCGCATTACACGAAATGCACAGTGTAGTACATAGTATATGAGTGAGTTGCACTGAAAAACTTAGAATATAAGAAACGCACAGTGTAGTACATAGTATATGAGTGAGTTGCACTGAAAAACTTAGAATATAAGAAACGCACAGTGTAGTACATAGTATATGAGTGAGTTGCACTGAAAAACTTAGAATATAAGAAACGCACAGTGTAGTACATAGTATATGAGTGAGTTGCACTGAAAAACTTAGAATATAAGAAACGCACAGTGTAGTACATAGTATATGAGTGAGTTGCACTGAAAAACTTAGAATATAAGAAACGCACAGTGTAGTACATAGTATATGAGTGAGTTGCACTGAAAAACTTAGAATATAAGAAACGCACAGTGTAGTACATAGTATATGAGTGAGTTGCACTGAAAAACTTAGAATATAAGAAACGCACAGTGTAGTACATAGTATATGAGTGAGTTTCACTGAAAAACATAGAATATAAGAAACGCACAGTGTAGTACATAGTATATGAGTGAGTTGCACTGAAACACTTAGAATTTACTGAAAAACCCGCATTACAGGAAATGCACAGTGTAGTACATAGTATATGAGTGAGTTGCACTGAAAAACTTAGAATATAAGAAACGCACAGTGTAGTACATAGTATATGAGTGAGTTGCACTGAAAAACTTAGAAAATAAGAAACTCACAGTGTAGTACATAGTATATGAGTGAGTTGCACTGAAAAACTTAGAATATAAGAAACGCACAGTGTAGTACATAGTATATGAGTGAGTTGCACTGAAAAACTTAAAATTTATTGAAAAACCCGCATTACACGAAATGCACAGTGTAGTACATATTATATGAGTGAGTTGCACTGAAAAACTTAGAAAATAAGAAACGCACAGTGTAGTACATAGTATATGTGTGAGTTGCACTGAAAAACTTAGAATATAAGAAACGAACAGTGTAGTACATAGTATATGAGTGAGTTGCACTGAAAAACTTAGAAAATAAGAAACGCACAGTGTAGTACATAGTATATGAGTGAGTTGCACTAGAAAAACTTAGAATATAAGAAACGCACAGTGTAGTACATAGTATATGAGTGAGTTGCACTGAAAAACTTAGAATATAAGAAACGCACAGTGTAGTACATAGTATATGAGTGAGTTGCACTGAAAAACTTAGAATATAAGAAACGCACAGTGTAGTACATAGTATATGAGTGAGTTGCACTGAAAAACTTAGAATATAAGAAACGCACAGTGTAGTACATAGTATATGAGTGAGTTGCACTGAAAAACTTAGAATATAAGAAACGCACACTGTAGTACATAGTATATGAGTGAGTTGCACTGAAAAACTAAGAATTTACTGAAAAACCCGCATTACACGAAATGCACAGTGTAGTACATAGTATATGAGTGAGTTGCACTGAAAAACTTAGAATATAAGAAACGCACAGTGTAGTACATAGTATATGAGTGAGTTGCACTGAAAAACTAAGAATTTATTGAAAAACCCGCATTACACGAAATGCACAGTGTAGTACATAGTATATGAGTGAGTTGCACTGAAAAACTTAGAATATAAGAAACGCACAGTGTAGTACATAGTATATGAGTGAGTTGCACTGAAAAACTTAGAATTTACTGAAAAACCCGCATTACACGAAATGCACAGTGTAGTACATAGTATATGAGTGAGTTGCACTGAAAAACTCAGAATATAAGAAACGCACAGTGTAGTACATAGTATATGAGTGAGTTGCACTGAAAAACTTAGAATATAAGAAACGCACAGTGTAGTACATAGTATATGAGTGAGTTGCACTGAAAAACTTAGAATATAAGAAACGCACAGTGTAGTACATAGTATATGAGTGAGTTGCACTGAAAAACTTAGAATATAAGAAACGCACAGTGTAGTACATAGTATATGAGTGAGTTTCACTGAAAAACATAGAATATAAGAAACGCACAGTGTAGTACATAGTATATGAGTGAGTTGCACTGAAACACTTAGAATTTACTGAAAAACCCGCATTACAGGAAATGCACAGTGTAGTACATAGTATATGAGTGAGTTGCACTGAAAAACTTAGAATATAAGAAACGCACAGTGTAGTACATAGTATATGAGTGAGTTGCACCGAAAAACTTAGAAAATAAGAAACTCACAGTGTAGTACATAGTATATGAGTGAGTTGCACTGAAAAACTTAGAATATAAGAAACGCACAGTGTAGTACATAGTATATGAGTGAGTTGCACTGAAAAACTTAAAATTTATTGAAAAACCCGCATTACACGAAATGCACAGTGTAGTACATAGTATATGAGTGAGTTGCACTGAAAAACTTAGAAAATAAGAAACGCACAGTTTAGTACATAGTATATGTGTGAGTTGCACTGAAAAACTTAGAATATAAGAAACGAACAGTGTAGTACATAGTATATGAGTGAGTTGCACTGAAAAACTTAGAAAATAAGAAACGCACAGTGTAGTACATAGTATATGAGTGAGTTGCACTAGAAAAACTTAGAATATAAGAAACGCACAGTGTAGTACATAGTATATGAGTGAGTTGCACTGAAAAACTTAGAATATAAGAAACGCACAGTGTAGTACCTAGTATATGAGTGAGTTGCACTGAAAAACTTAGAATATAAGAACCGCACAGTGTAGTACATAGTATATGAGTGAGTTGCACTGAAAAACTAAGAATTTATTGAAAAACCCACATTACACGAAATGCACAGTGTAGTACATAGTATATGAGTGAGTTGCACTGAAAAACTTAGAATATAAGAAACGCACAGTGTAGTACATAGTATATGAGTGATTGCACTGAAAAACTTAGAATATAAGAAACGCAAAGTGTACTACATAGTATATGAGTGAGTTGCACTGAAAAACTTAGAATATAAGAAATGCACAGTGTAGTACATAGTATATGAGTGAGTTGCACTGAAAAACTTAGAATATAAGAAACGCACAGTGTAGTACATAGTATAAGAGTGAGTTGCACTGAAAAACTTAGAATATAAGAAACGCACAGTGTAGTACATAGTATATGAGTGAGTTGCACTGAAAAACTTAGAATATAAGAAACGCACAGTGTAGTACATAGTATATGAGTGAGTTGCACTGAAAATATTAGAATATAAGAAACGCACAGTGTAGTACATAGTATATGAGTGAGTTGCACTGAAAAACTTAGAATTTACTGAAAAACCCGCATTACACGAAATGCACAGTGTAGTACATAGTATATGAGTGAGTTGCACTGAAAAACTTAGAATATAAGAAACGCACAGTGTAGTACATAGTATATGAGTGAGTTGCACTGAAAAACTTAGAATATAAGAAACGCACAGTGTAGTACATAGTATATGAGTGAGTTGCACTGAAAAACTTAGAATATTAGAAACGCACAGTGTAGTACATAGTATATGAGTGAGTTGCACTGAAAAACTTAGAATATAAGAAACGCACAGTGTAGTACATAGTATATGAGTGAGTTTCACTGAAAAACATAGAATATAAGAAACGCACAGTGTAGTACATAGTATATGAGTGAGTTGCACTGAAACACTTAGAATTTACTGAAAAACCCGCATTACAGGAAATGCACAGTGTAGTACATAGTATATGAGTGAGTTGCACTGAAAAACTTAGAATATAAGAAACGCACAGTGTAGTACATAGTATATGAGTGAGTTGCACTGAAAAACTTAGAAAATAAGAAACTCACAGTGTAGTACATAGTATATGAGTGAGTTGCACTGAAAAACTTAGAATATAAGAAACGCACAGTGTAGTACATAGTTTATGAGTGAGTTGCACTGAAAAACTTAAAATTTATTGAAAAACCCGCATTACACGAAATGCACAGTGTAGTACATAGTATATGAGTGAGTTGCACTGAAAAACTTAGAAAATAAGAAACGCACAGTGTAGTACATAGTATATGTGTGAGTTGCACTGAAAAACTTAGAATATAAGAAACGAACAGTGTAGTACATAGTATATGAGTGAGTTGCACTGAAAAACTTAGAAAATAAGAAACGCACAGTGTAGTACATAGTATATGAGTGAGTTGCACTAGAAAAACTTAGAATATAAGAAACGCACAGTGTAGTACATAGTATATGAGTGAGTTGCACTGAAAAACTTAGAATATAAGAAACGCACAGTGTAGTACATAGTATATGAGTGAGTTGCACTGAAAAACTTAGAATATAAGAAACGCACAGTGTAGTACATAGTATATGAGTGAGTTGCACTGAAAAACTAAGAATTTATTGAAAAACCCGCATTACACGAAATGCACAGTGTAGTACATAGTATATGAGTGAGTTGCACTGAAAAACTTAGAATATAAGAAACGCACAGTGTAGTACATAGTATATGAGTGAGTTGCACTGAAAAACTTAGAATTTACTGAAAAACCCGCATTACACGAAATGCACAGTGTAGTACATAGTATATGAGTGAGTTGCACTGAAAAACTTAGAATATAAGAAACGCACAGTGTAGTACATAGTATAGAGTGAGTTGCACTGAAAAACTTAGAATATAAGAAACGCACAGTGTAGTACATAGTATATGAGTGAGTTGCACTGAAAAACTTAGAATATAAGAAACGCACAGTGTAGTACATAGTATATGAGTGAGTTGCACTGAAAAACTTAGAATATAAGAAACGCACAGTGTAGTACATAGTATATGAGTGAGTTGCACTGAAAAACTTAGAATATAAGAAACGCACAGTGTAGTACATAGTATATGAGTGAGTTTCACTGAAAAACATAGAATATAAGAAACGCACAGTGTAGTACATAGTATATGAGTGAGTTGCACTGAAACACTTAGAATTTACTGAAAAACCCGCATTACAGGAAATGCACAGTGTAGTACATAGTATATGAGTGAGTTGCACTGAAAAACTTAGAATATAAGAAACGCACAGTGTAGTACATAGTATATGAGTGAGTTGCACCGAAAAACTTAGAAAATAAGAAACTCACAGTGTAGTACATAGTATATGAGTGAGTTGCACTGAAAAACTTAGAATATAAGAAATGCACAGTGTAGTACATAGTATATGAGTGAGTTGCACTGAAAAACTTAAAATTTATTGAAAAACCCGCATTACACGAAATGCACAGTGTAGTACATAGTATATGAGTGAGTTGCACTGAAAAACTTAGAAAATAAGAAACGCACAGTGTAGTACATAGTATATGTGTGAGTTGCACTGAAAAACTTAAAATATAAGAAACGAACAGTGTAGTACATAGTATATGAGTGAGTTGCACTGAAAAACTTAGAAAATAAGAAACGCACAGTGTAGTACATAGTATATGAGTGAGTTGCACTAGAAAAACTTAGAATATAAGAAACGCACAGTGTAGTACATAGTATATGAGTGAGTTGCACTGAAAAACTTAGAATATAAGAAACGCACAGTGTAGTACATAGTATATGAGTGAGTTGCACTGAAAAACTTAGAATATAAGAAACGCACAGTGTAGTACATAGTATATGAGTGAGTTGCACTGAAAAACTAAGAATTTATTGAAAAACCCGCATTACACGAAATGCACAGTGTAGTACATAGTATATGAGTGAGTTGCACTGAAAAACTTAGAATATAAGAAACGCACAGTGTAGTACATAGTATATGAGTGAGTTGCACTGAAAAACTTAGAATTTACTGAAAAACCCGCATTACACGAAATGCACAGTGTAGTACATAGTATATGAGTGAGTTGCACTGAAAAACTTAGAATATAAGAAACGCACAGTGTAGTACATAGTATATGAGTGAGTTGCACTGAAAAACTTAGAATATAAGAAACGCACAGTGTAGTACATAGTATATGAGTGATTGCACTGAAAAACTTAGAATATAAGAAACGCAAAGTGTACTACATAGTATATGAGTGAGTTGCACTGAAAAACTTAGAATTTACTGAAAAACCCGCATTACACGAAATGCACAGTGTAGTACATAGTATATGAGTGAGTTGCATTGAAAAACTTAGAATATAAGAAATGCACAGTGTAGTACATAGTATATGAGTGAGTTGCACTGAAAAACTTAGAATATAAGAAACGCACAGTGTAGTACATAGTATATGAGTGAGTTGCACTGAAAAACTTAGAATTTACTGAAAAACCCGCATTACACGAAATGCACAGTGTAGTACATAGTATAAGAGTGAGTTGCACTGAAAAACTTAGAATATAAGAAACGCACAGTGTAGTACATAGTATATGAGTGAGTTGCACTGAAAAACTTAGAATATAAGAAACGCACAGTGTAGTACATAGTATATGAGTGAGTTGCACTGAAAATATTAGAATATAAGAAACGCACAGTGTAGTACATAGTATATGAGTGAGTTGCACTGAAAAACTTAGAATTTACTGAAAAACCCGCATTACACGAAATGCACAGTGTAGTACATAGTATATGAGTGAGTTGCACTGAAAAACTTAGAATATAAGAAACGCACAGTGTAGTACATAGTATATGAGTGAGTTGCACTGAAAAACTTAGAATATAAGAAACGCACAGTGTAGTACATAGTATATGAGTGAGTTGCACTGAAAAACTTAGAATATAAGAAACGCACAGTGTAGTACATAGTATATGAGTGAGTTGCACTGAAAAACTTAGAATATAAGAAACGCACAGTGTAGTACATAGTATATGAGTGAGTTGCACTGAAAAACTTAGAATATAAGAAACGCACAGTGTAGTACATAGTATATGAGTGAGTTGCACTGAAAAATTAGAATATAAGAAACGCACAGTGTAGTACATAGTATATGAGTGAGTTGCACTGAAAAACTTAGAATATAAGAAACGCACAGTGTAGTACATAGTATATGAGTGAGTTTCACTGAAAAACATAGAATATAAGAAACGCACAGTGTAGTACATAGTATATGAGTGAGTTGCACTGAAACACTTAGAATTTACTGAAAAACCCGCATTACAGGAAATGCACAGTGTAGTACATAGTATATGAGTGAGTTGCACTGAAAAACTTAGAATATAAGAAACGCACAGTGTAGTACATAGTATATGTGTGAGTTGCACTGAAAAACTTAGAATATAAGAAACGAACAGTGTAGTACATAGTATATGAGTGAGTTGCACTGAAAAACTTAGAAAATAAGAAACGCACAGTGTAGTACATAGTATATGAGTGAGTTGCACTAGAAAAACTTAGAATATAAGAAACGCACAGTGTAGTACATAGTATATGAGTGAGTTGCACTGAAAAACTTAGAATATAAGAAACGCACAGTGTAGTACATAGTATATGAGTGAGTTGCACTGAAAAACTTAGAATATAAGAAACGCACAGTGTAGTACATAGTATATGAGTGAGTTGCACTGAAAAACTTAGAATATAAGAAACGCACAGTGTAGTACATAGTATATGAGTGAGTTGCACTGAAAAACTTAGAATATAAGAAACGCACACTGTAGTACATAGTATATAAGTGAGTTGCACTGAAAAACTAAGAATTTACTGAAAAACCCGCATTACACGAAATGCACAGTGTAGTACATAGTATATGAGTGAGTTGCACTGAAAAACTTAGAATATAAGAAACGCACAGTGTAGTACATAGTATATGAGTGAGTTGCACTGAAAAACTAAGAATTTATTGAAAAACCCGCATTACACGAAATGCACAGTGTAGTACATAGTATATGAGTGAGTTGCACTGAAAAACTTAGAATATAAGAAACGCACAGTGTAGTACATAGTATATGAGTGAGTTGCACTGAAAAACTTAGAATTTACTGAAAAACCCGCATTACACGAAATGCACAGTGTAGTACATAGTATATGAGTGAGTTGCACTGAAAAACTCAGAATATAAGAAACGCACAGTGTAGTACATAGTATATGAGTGAGTTGCACTGAAAAACTTAGAATATAAGAAACGCACAGTGTAGTACATAGTATATGAGTGAGTTGCACTGAAAAACTTAGAATATAAGAAACGCACAGTGTAGTACATAGTATATGAGTGAGTTGCACTGAAAAACTTAGAATATAAGAAACGCACAGTGTAGTACATAGTATATGAGTGAGTTTCACTGAAAAACATAGAATATAAGAAACGCACAGTGTAGTACATAGTATATGAGTGAGTTGCACTGAAACACTTAGATATTACTGAAAAACCCGCATTACAGGAAATGCACAGTGTAGTACATAGTATATGAGTGAGTTGCACTGAAAAACTTAGAATATAAGAAACGCACAGTGTAGTACATAGTATATGAGTGAGTTGCACCGAAAAACTTAGAAAATAAGAAACTCACAGTGTAGTACATAGTATATGAGTGAGTTGCACTGAAAAACTTAGAATATAAGAAACGCACAGTGTAGTACATAGTATATGAGTGAGTTGCACTGAAAAACTTAAAATTTATTGAAAAACCCGCATTACACGAAATGCACAGTGTAGTACATAGTATATGAGTGAGTTGCACTGAAAAACTTAGAAAATAAGAAACGCACAGTTTAGTACATAGTATATGTGTGAGTTGCACTGAAAAACTTAGAATATAAGAAACGAACAGTGTAGTACATAGTATATGAGTGAGTTGCACTGAAAAACTTAGAAAATAAGAAACGCACAGTGTAGTACATAGTATATGAGTGAGTTGCACTAGAAAAACTTAGAATATAAGAAACGCACAGTGTAGTACATAGTATATGAGTGAGTTGCACTGAAAAACTTAGAATATAAGAAACGCACAGTGTAGTACATAGTATATGAGTGAGTTGCACTGAAAAACTTAGAATATAAGAAACGCACAGTGTAGTACATAGTATATGAGTGAGTTGCACTGAAAAACTAAGAATTTATTGAAAAACCCACATTACACGAAATGCACAGTGTAGTACATAGTATATGAGTGAGTTGCACTGAAAAACTTAGAATATAAGAAACGCACAGTGTAGTACATAGTATATGAGTGATTGCACTGAAAAACTTAGAATATAAGAAACGCAAAGTGTACTACATAGTATATGAGTGAGTTGCACTGAAAAACTTAGAATATAAGAAATGCACAGTGTAGTACATAGTATATGAGTGAGTTGCACTGAAAAACTTAGAATATAAGAAACGCACAGTGTAGTACATAGTATATGAGTGAGTTGCACTGAAAAACTTAGAATTTACTGAAAAACCCGCATTACACGAAATGCACAGTGTAGTACATAGTATAAGAGTGAGTTGCACTGAAAAACTTAGAATATAAGAAACGCACAGTGTAGTACATAGTATATGAGTGAGTTGCACTGAAAAACTTAGAATATAAGAAACGCACAGTGTAGTACATAGTATATGAGTGAGTTGCACTGAAAATATTAGAATATAAGAAACGCACAGTGTAGTACATAGTATATGAGTGAGTTGCACTGAAAAACTTAGAATTTACTGAAAAACCCGCATTACACGAAATGCACAGTGTAGTACATAGTATATGAGTGAGTTGCACTGAAAAACTTAGAATATAAGAAACGCACAGTGTAGTACATAGTATATGAGTGAGTTGCACTGAAAAACTTAGAATATAAGAAACGCACAGTGTAGTACATAGTATATGAGTGAGTTGCACTGAAAAACTTAGAATATTAGAAACGCACAGTGTAGTACATAGTATATGAGTGAGTTGCACTGAAAAACTTAGAATATAAGAAACGCACAGTGTAGTACATAGTATATGAGTGAGTTTCACTGAAAAACATAGAATATAAGAAACGCACAGTGTAGTACATAGTATATGAGTGAGTTGCACTGAAACACTTAGAATTTACTGAAAAACCCGCATTACAGGAAATGCACAGTGTAGTACATAGTATATGAGTGAGTTGCACTGAAAAACTTAGAATATAAGAAACGCACAGTGTAGTACATAGTATATGAGTGAGTTGCACTGAAAAACTTAGAAAATAAGAAACTCACAGTGTAGTACATAGTATATGAGTGAGTTGCACTGAAAAACTTAGAATATAAGAAACGCACAGTGTAGTACATAGTTTATGAGTGAGTTGCACTGAAAAACTTAAAATTTATTGAAAAACCCGCATTACACGAAATGCACAGTGTAGTACATAGTATATGAGTGAGTTGCACTGAAAAACTTAGAAAATAAGAAACGCACAGTGTAGTACATAGTATATGTGTGAGTTGCACTGAAAAACTTAGAATATAAGAAACGAACAGTGTAGTACATAGTATATGAGTGAGTTGCACTGAAAAACTTAGAAAATAAGAAACGCACAGTGTAGTACATAGTATATGAGTGAGTTGCACTAGAAAAACTTAGAATATAAGAAACGCACAGTGTAGTACATAGTATATGAGTGAGTTGCACTGAAAAACTTAGAATATAAGAAACGCACAGTGTAGTACATAGTATATGAGTGAGTTGCACTGAAAAACTTAGAATATAAGAAACGCACAGTGTAGTACATAGTATATGAGTGAGTTGCACTGAAAAACTAAGAATTTATTGAAAAACCCGCATTACACGAAATGCACAGTGTAGTACATAGTATATGAGTGAGTTGCACTGAAAAACTTAGAATATAAGAAACGCACAGTGTAGTACATAGTATATGAGTGAGTTGCACTGAAAAACTTAGAATTTACTGAAAAACCCGCATTACACGAAATGCACAGTGTAGTACATAGTATATGAGTGAGTTGCACTGAAAAACTTAGAATATAAGAAACGCACAGTGTAGTACATAGTATATGAGTGAGTTGCACCGAAAAACTTAGAAAATAAGAAACTCACAGTGTAGTACATAGTATATGAGTGAGTTGCACTGAAAAACTTAGAATATAAGAAATGCACAGTGTAGTACATAGTATATGAGTGAGTTGCACTGAAAAACTTAAAATTTATTGAAAAACCCGCATTACACAAAATGCACAGTGTAGTACATAGTATATGAGTGAGTTGCACTGAAAAACTTAGAAAATAAGAAACGCACAGTGTAGTACATAGTATATGTGTGAGTTGCACTGAAAAACTTAAAATATAAGAAACGAACAGTGTAGTACATAGTATATGAGTGAGTTGCACTGAAAAACTTAGAAAATAAGAAACGCACAGTGTAGTACATAGTATATGAGTGAGTTGCACTAGAAAAACTTAGAATATAAGAAACGCACAGTGTAGTACATAGTATATGAGTGAGTTGCACTGAAAAACTTAGAATATAAGAAACGCACAGTGTAGTACATAGTATATGAGTGAGTTGCACTGAAAAACTTAGAATATAAGAAACGCACAGTGTAGTACATAGTATATGAGTGAGTTGCACTGAAAAACTAAGAATTTATTGAAAAACCCGCATTACACGAAATGCACAGTGTAGTACATAGTATATGAGTGAGTTGCACTGAAAAACTTAGAATATAAGAAACGCACAGTGTAGTACATAGTGTATGAGTGAGTTGCACTGAAAAACTTAGAATTTACTGAAAAACCCGCATTACACTAAATGCACAGTGCAGTACATAGTATATGAGTGAGTTGCACTGAAAAACTTAGAATATAAGAAACGCACAATGTAGTACATAGTATATTAGTGAGTTGCACTGAAAAACTTAGAATATAAGAAACGCACAGTGTAGTACATAGTATATGAGTGAGTTGCACTGAAAAACTTAGAATATAAGAAACGCACAGTGTAGTACATAGTATATGAGTGAGTTGCACTGAAAAACTTAGAATTTACTGAAAAACCCGCATTACACGAAATGCACAGTGTTGTACATAGTATATGAGTGAGTTGCACTGAAAAACTTAGAATATAAGAAACGCACAGTGTAGTACATAGTATATGAGTGAGTTGCACTGAAAAACTTAGAATATAAGAAACGCACAGTGTAGTACATAGTATATGAGTGAGTTGCACTGAAAAACTTAGAATATAAGAAACGCACAGTGTAGTACATAGTATATGAGTGAGTTGCACTGAAAAACTTAGAATATAAGAAACGCACAGTGTAGTACATAGTATATGAGTGAGTTGCACTGAAAAACTTAGAATTTACTGAAATACCCGCATTACACGAAATGCACAGTGTAGTACATAGTATATGAGTGAGTTGCACTGAAAAACTTAGAATATAAGAAACGCACAGTGTAGTACATAGTATATGAGTGAGTTGCACTGAAAAACTTAGAATATAAGAAACGCACAGTGTAGTACATAGTATATGAGTGATTGCACTGAAAAACTTAGAATATAAGAAACGCAAAGTGTACTACATAGTATATGAGTGAGTTGCACTGAAAAACTTAGAATTTACTGAAAAACCCGCATTACACGAAATGCACAGTGTAGTACATAGTATATGAGTGAGTTGCATTGAAAAACTTAGAATATAAGAAATGCACAGTGTAGTACATAGTATATGAGTGAGTTGCACTGAAAAATTTAGAATATAAGAAACGCACAGTGTAGTACATAGTATATGAGTGAGTTGCACTGAAAAACTTAGAATTTACTGAAAAACCCGCATTACACGAAATGCACAGTGTAGTACATAGTATAAGAGTGAGTTGCACTGAAAAACTTAGAATATAAGAAACGCACAGTGTAGTACATAGTATATGAGTGAGTTGCACTGAAAAACTTAGAATATAAGAAACGCACAGTGTAGTACATAGTATATGAGTGAGTTGCACTGAAAATATTAGAATATAAGAAACGCACAGTGTAGTACATAGTATATGAGTGAGTTGCACTGAAAAACTTAGAATTTACTGAAAAACCCGCATTACACGAAATGCACAGTGTAGTACATAGTATATGAGTGAGTTGCACTGAAAAACTTAGAATATAAGAAACGCACAGTGTAGTACATAGTATATGAGTGAGTTGCACTGAAAAACTTAGAATTTAAGAAACGCACAGTGTAGTACATAGTATATGAGTGAGTTGCACTGAAAAACTTAGAATATAAGAAACGCACAGTGTAGTACATAGTATATGAGTGAGTTGCACTGAAAAACTTAGAATATAAGAAACGCACAGTGTAGTACATAGTATATGAGTGAGTTGCACTGAAAAACTTAGAATATAAGAAACGCACAGTGTAGTACATAGTATATGAGTGAGTTGCACTGAAAAACTTAGAATATAAGAAACGCACAGTGTAGTACATAGTATATGAGTGAGTTGCACTGAAAAACTTAGAATATAAGAAACGCACAGTGTAGTACATAGTATATGAGTGAGTTGCACTGAAAAACTTAGAATATAAGAAACGCACAGTGTAGTACATAGTATATGAGTGAGTTGCACTGAAAAACTTAGAATATAAGAAACGCACAGTGTAGTACATAGTATATGAGTGAGTTTCACTGAAAAACATAGAATATAAGAAACGGACAGTGTAGTACATAGTATATGAGTGAGTTGCACTGAAACACTTAGAATTTACTGAAAAACCCGCATTACAGGAAATGCACAGTGTAGTACATAGTATATGAGTGAGTTGCACTGAAAAACTTAGAATATAAGAAACGCACAGTGTAGTACATAGTATATGAGTGAGTTGCACTGAAAAACTTAGAAAATAAGAAACTCACAGTGTAGTACATAGTATATGAGTGAGTTGCACTGAAAAACTTAGAATATAAGAAACGCACAGTGTAGTACATAGTATATGAGTGAGTTGCACTGAAAAACTTAGAAAATAAGAAACGCACAGTGTAGTACATAGTATATGTGTGAGTTGCACTGAAAAACTTAGAATATAAGAAACGAACAGTGTAGTACATAGTATATGAGTGAGTTGCACTGAAAAACTTAGAATATAAGAAACGCACAGTGTAGTACATAGTATATGAGTGAGTTGCACTGAAAAACTTAGAAAATAAGAAACGCACAGTGTAGTACATAGTATATGTGTGAGTTGCACAGAAAAACTTAGAATATAAGAAACGCACAGTGTAGTACATAGTATATGAGTGAGTTGCACTGAAAAACTTAGAAAATAAGAAACGCACAGTGTAGTACATAGTATATGAGTGAGTTGCACTGAAAAACTAAGAATTTATTGAAAAACCCGCATTACAGGAAATGCACAGTGTAGTACATAGTATATGAGTGAGTTGCACTGAAAAACTTAGAATATAAGAAACGCACAGTGTAGTACATAGTATATGAGTGAGTTGCACTGAAAAACTTAGAATTTACTGAAAAACCCGCATTACACGAAATGCACAGTGTAGTACATAGTATATGAGTGAGTTGCACTGAAAAACTTAGAATATAAGAAACGCACAGTGTAGTACATAGTATATGAGTGAGTTGCACTGAAAAACTTAGAATTTACTGAAATACCCGCATTACACGAAATGCACAGTGTAGTACATAGTATATGAGTGAGTTGCACTGAAAAACTTAGAATATAAGAAACGCACAGTGTAGTACATAGTATATGAGTGAGTTGCACTGAAAAACTTAGAATATAAGAAACGCACAGTGTAGTACGTAGTATATGAGTGAGTTGCACTGAAAAACTTAGAATATAAGTAACGCACAGTGTAGTACATAGTATATGAGTGAGTTGCACTGAAAAACTTAGAATTTACTGAAATACCCGCATTACACGAAATGCACAGTGTAGTACATAGTATATGAGTGAGTTGCACTGAAAAACTTAGAATATAAGAAACGCACAGTGTAGTACATAGTATATGAGTGAGTTGCACTGAAAAACTTAGAATATAAGAAACGCACAGTGTAGTACATAGTATATGAGTGAGTTGCTCTGAAAAACTTAGAATATAAGAAATGCACAGTGTAGTACATAGTATATGAGTGAGTTGCACTGAAAAACTTAGAATATAAGAAACGCACAGTGTAGTACATAGTATATGAGTGAGTTGCACTGAAAAACTTAGAATATAAGAAACGCACAGTGTAGTACATAGTATATGAGTGAGTTGCACTGAAAAACTTAGAATATAAGAAACGCACAGTGTAGTACATAGTATATGAGTGAGTTGCACTGAAAAACTTAGAAAATAAGAAACGCACAGTGTAGTACATAGTATATGAGTGAGTTGCACTGAAAAACTTAGAATATAAGAAACGCACAGTGTAGTACATAGTATATGAGTGAGTTGCACTGAAAAACTTAAAATTTATTGAAAAACCCGCATTACACGAAATGCACAGTGTAGTACATAGTATATGAGTGAGTTGCACTGAAAAACTTAGAAAATAAGAAACGCACAGTGTAGTACATAGTATATGTGTGAGTTGCACTGAAAAACTAAGAATTTATTGAAAAACCCGCATTACAGGAAATGCACAGTGTAGTACATAGTATATGAGTGAGTTGCACTGAAAAACTTAGAATATAAGAAACGCACAGTGTAGTACATAGTATATGAGTGAGTTGCACTGAAAAACTTAGAATATAAGAAACGCACAGTGTAGTACATAGTATATGAGTGAGTTGCACTGAAAAACTTAGAATATAAGAAACGCACAGTGTAGTACATAGTATATGAGTGAGTTGCACTGAAAAACTTAGAATTTACTGAAATACCCGCATTACACGAAATGCACAGTGTAGTACATAGTATATGAGTGAGTTGCACTGAAAAACTTAGAATATAAGAAACGCACAGTGTAGTACATAGTATATGAGTGAGTTGCACTGAAAAACTTAGAATATAAGAAACGCACAGTGTAGTACATAGTATATGAGTGAGTTGCTCTGAAAAACTTAGAATATAAGAAATGCACAGTGTAGTACATAGTATATGAGTGAGTTGCACTGAAAAACTTAGAATATAAGAAACGCACAGTGTAGTACATAGTATATGAGTGAGTTGCACTGAAAAACTTAGAATATAAGAAACGCACAGTGTAGTACATAGTATATGAGTGAGTTGCACTGAAAAACTTAGAATATAAGAAACGCACAGTGTAGTACATAGTATATGAGTGAGTTGCACTGAAAAACTTAGAAAATAAGAAACGCACAGTGTAGTACATAGTATATGAGTGAGTTGCACTGAAAAACTTAGAATATAAGAAACGCACAGTGTAGTACATAGTATATGAGTGAGTTGCACTGAAAAACTTAAAATTTATTGAAAAACCCGCATTACACGAAATGCACAGTGTAGTACATAGTATATGAGTGAGTTGCACTGAAAAACTTAGAAAATAAGAAACGCACAGTGTAGTACATAGTATATGTGTGAGTTGCACTGAAAAACTAAGAATTTATTGAAAAACCCGCATTACAGGAAATGCACAGTGTAGTACATAGTATATGAGTGAGTTGCACTGAAAAACTTAGAATATAAGAAACGCACAGTGTAGTACATAGTATATGAGTGAGTTGCACTGAAAAACTTAGAATATAAGAAACGCACAGTGTAGTACATAGTATATGAGTGAGTTGCACTGAAAAACTTAGAATTTACTGAAAAACCCGCATTACACGAAATGCACAGTGTAGTACATAGTATATGAGTGAGTTGCACTGAAAAACTTAGAATATAAGAAACGCACAGTGTAGTACATAGTACATGAGTGAGTTGCACTGAAAAACTTAGAATATAAGAAACGCACAGTGTAGTACATAGTATATGAGTGAGTTGCACTGAAAAACTTAGAATATAAGAAACGCACAGTGTAGTACATAGTATATGAGTGAGTTGCTCTGAAAAACTTAGAATATAAGAAATGCATAGTGTAGTACATAGTATATGAGTGAGTTGCACTGAAAAACTTAGAATATAAGAAACGCACAGTGTAGTACATAGTATATGAGTGAGTTGCACTGAAAAACTTAGAATATAAGAAACGCACAGTGTAGTACATAGTATATGAGTGAGTTGCACTGAAAAACTTAGAATATAAGAAACGCACAGTGTAGTACATAGTATATGAGTGAGTTGCACTGAAAAACTTAGAAAATAAGAAACGCACAGTGTAGTACATAGTATATGAGTGAGTTGCACTGAAAAACTTAGAATATAAGAAACGCACAGTGTAGTACATAGTATATGAGTGAGTTGCACTGAAAAACTTAAAATTTATTGAAAAACCCGCATTACACGAAATGCACAGTGTAGTACATAGTATATGAGTGAGTTGCACTGAAAAACTTAGAAAATAAGAAACGCACAGTGTAGTACATAGTATATGTGTGAGTTGCACTGAAAAACTAAGAATTTATTGAAAAACCCGCATTACAGGAAATGCACAGTGTAGTACATAGTATATGAGTGAGTTGCACTGAAAAACTTAGAATATAAGAAACGCACAGTGTAGTACATAGTATATGAGTGAGTTGCACTGAAAAACTTAGAATTTACTGAAAAACCCGCATTACACGAAATGCACAGTGTAGTACATAGTATATGAGTGAGTTGCACTGAAAAACTTAGAATATAAGAAACGCACAGTGTAGTACATAGTATATGAGTGAGTTGCACTGAAAAACTTAGAATATAAGAAACGCACAGTGTAGTACATAGTATATGAGTGAGTTGCACTGAAAAACTTAGAATATAAGAAACGCACAGTGTAGTACATAGTATATGAGTGAGTTGCACTGAAAAACTTAGAATATAAGAAACGCACAGTGTAGTACATAGTATATGAGTGAGTTGCACTGAAAAACTTAGAATATAAGAAACGCACAGTGTAGTACATAGTATATGAGTGAGTTGCACTGAAAAACTTAGAATTTACTGAAATACCCGCATTACACGAAATGCACAGTGTAGTACATAGTATATGAGTGAGTTGCACTGAAAAACTTAGAATATAAGAAACGCACAGTGTAGTACATAGTATATGAGTGAGTTGCACTGAAAAACTTAGAATATAAGAAACGCACAGTGTAGTACGTAGTATATGAGTGAGTTGCACTGAAAAACTTAGAATATAAGTAACGCACAGTGTAGTACATAGTATATGAGTGAGTTGCACTGAAAAACTTAGAATTTTCTGAAATACCCGCATTACACGAAATGCACAGTGTAGTACATAGTATATGAGTGAGTTGCACTGAAAAACTTAGAATATAAGAAACGCACAGTGTAGTACATAGTATATGAGTGAGTTGCACTGAAAAACTTAGAATATAAGAAACGCACAGTGTAGTACATAGTATATGAGTGAGTTGCACTGAAAAACTTAGAATATAAGAAATGCACAGTGTAGTACATAGTATATGAGTGAGTTGCACTGAAAAACTTAGAATATAAGAAACGCACAGTGTAGTACATAGTATATGAGTGAGTTGCACTGAAAAACTTAGAATATAAGAAACGCACAGTGTAGTACATAGTATATGAGTGAGTTGCACTGAAAAACTTAGAATATAAGAAACGCACAGTGTAGTACATAGTATATGAGTGAGTTGCACTGAAAAACTTAGAAAATAAGAAACGCACAGTGTAGTACATAGTATATGAGTGAGTTGCACTGAAAAACTTAGAATATAAGAAACGCACAGTGTAGTACATAGTATATGAGTGAGTTGCACTGAAAAACTTAAAATTTATTGAAAAACCCGCATTACACGAAATGCACAGTGTAGTACATAGTATATGAGTGAGTTGCACTGATAAACTTAGAAAATAAGAAACGCACAGTGTAGTACATAGTATATGTGTGAGTTGCACTGTAAAACTTAGAATATAAGAAACGAACAGTGTAGTACATAGTATATGAGTGAGTTGCACTGAAAAACTTAGAAAATAAGAAACGCACAGTGTAGTACATAGTATATGAGTGAGTTGCACTAGAAAAACTTAGAATATAAGAAACGCACAGTGTAGTACATAGTATATGAGTGAGTTGCACTGAAAAACTTAGAATATAAGAAACGCACAGTGTAGTACATAGTATATGAGTGAGTTGCACTGAAAAACTTAGAATATAAGAAACGCACAGTGTAGTACATAGTATATGAGTGAGTTGCACTGAAAAACTAAGAATTTACTGAAAAACCCGCATTACACGAAATGCACAGTGTAGTACATAGTATATGAGTGAGTTGCACTGAAAAACTTAGAATATAAGAAACGCACAGTGTAGTACATAGTATATGAGTGAGTTGCACTGAAAAACTTAGAATTTACTGAAAAACCCGCATTACACGAAATGCACAGTGTAGTACATAGTATAAGAGTGAGTTGCACTGAAAAACTTAGAATATAAGAAACGCACAGTGTAGTACATAGTATATGAGTGAGTTGCACTGAAAAACTTAGAATATAAGAAACACACAGTGTAGTACATAGTATATGAGTGAGTTGCACTGAAAATATTAGAATATAAGAAACGCACAGTGTAGTACATAGTATATGAGTGAGTTGCACTGAAAAACTTAGAATTTACTGAAAAACCCGCAATACACGAAATGCACAGTGTAGTACATAGTATATGAGTGAGTTGCACTGAAAAACTTAGAATATAAGAAACGCACAGTGTAGTACATAGTATATGAGTGAGTTGCACTGAAAAACTTAGAATATAAGAAACGCACAGTGTAGTACATAGTATATGAGTGAGTTGCACTGAAAAACTTAGAATATAAGAAACGCACAGTGTAGTACATAGTATATGAGTGAGTTGCACTGAAAAACTTAGAGTATAAGAAACGCACAGTGTAGTACATATTATATGAGTGAGTTGCACTGAAAAACTTAGAATATAAGAAACGCACAGTGTAGTACATAGTATATGAGTGAGTTGCACTGAAAAACTTAGAATATAAGAAACGCACAGTGTAGTACATAGTATATGAGTGAGTTGCACTGAAAAACTTAGAATATAAGAAACGCACAGTGTAGTACATAGTATATGAGTGAGTTTCACTGAAAAACATAGAATATAAGAAACGCACAGTGTAGTACATAGTATATGAGTGAGTTGCACTGAAACACTTAGAATTTACTGAAAAACCCGCATTACAGGAAATGCACAGTGTAGTACATAGTATATGAGTGAGTTGCACTGAAAAACTTAGAATATAAGAAACGCACAGTGTAGTACATAGTATATGAGTGAGTTGCACTGAAAAACTTAGAAAATAAGAAACTCACAGTGTAGTACATAGTATATGAGTGAGTTGCACTGAAAAACTTAGAATATAAGAAACGCACAGTGTAGTACATAGTATATGAGTGAGTTGCACTGAACAACTTAGAATTTATTGAAAAACCCGCATTACACGAAATGCACAGTGTAGTACATAGTATATGAGTGAGTTGCACTGAAAAACTTAGAATATAAGAAACGCACAGTGTAGTACATAGTATATGAGTGAGTTGCACTGAAAAACTTAGAAAATAAGAAACGCACAGTTTAGTACATAGTATATGTGTGAGTTGCACTGAAAAACTAAGAATATAAGAAACGAACAGTGTAGTACATAGTATATGAGTGAGTTGCACTGAAAAACTTAGAAAATAAGAAACGCACAGTGTAGTACATAGTATATGAGTGAGTTGCACTAGAAAAACTTAGAATATAAGAAACGCACAGTGTAGTATATAGTATATGAGTGAGTTGCATTGAAAAACTTAGAATATAAGAAACGCACAGTGTAGTACATAGTATATGAGTGAGTTGCACTGAAAAACTTAGAATATAAGAAACGCACAGTGTAGTACATAGTATATGAGTGAGTTGCACTGAAAAACTTAGAATTTACTGAAAAACCCGCAATACACGAAATGCACAGTGTAGTACATAGTATATGAGTGAGTTGCACTGAAAAACTTAGAATATAAGAAACGCACAGTGTAGTACATAGTATATGAGTGAGTTGCACTGAAAAACTTAGAATATAAGAAACGCACAGTGTAGTACATAGTATATGAGTGAGTTGCACTGAAAAACTTAGAATATAAGAAACGCACAGTGTAGTACATAGTATATGAGTGAGTTGCACTGAAAAACTTAGAAAATAAGAAACGCACAGTGTAGTACATAGTATATGAGTGAGTTGCACTGAAAAACTTAGAATATAAGAAACGCACAGTGTAGTACATAGTATATGAGTGAGTTGCACTGAAAAACTTAAAATTTATTGAAAAACCCGCATTACACGAAATGCACAGTGTAGTACATAGTATATGAGTGAGTTGCACTGATAAACTTAGAAAATAAGAAACGCACAGTGTAGTACATAGTATATGTGTGAGTGGCACTGAAAAACTTAGAATAGAAGAAACGAACAGTGTAGTACATAGTATATGAGTGAGTTGCACTGAAAAACTTAGAAAATAAGAAACGCACAGTGTAGTACATAGTATATGAGTGAGTTGCACTAGAAAAACTTAGAATATAAGAAACGCACAGTGTAGTACATAGTATATGAGTGAGTTGCACTGAAAAACTTAGAATATAAGAAACGCACAGTGTAGTACATAGTATATGAGTGAGTTGCACTGAAAAACTTAGAATATAAGAAACGCACAGTGTAGTACATAGTATATGAGTGAGTTGCACTGAAAAACTAAGAATTTACTGAAAAACCCGCATTACAGGAAATGCACAGTGTAGTACATAGTATATGAGTGAGTTGCACTGAAAAACTTAGAATATAAGAAACGCACAGTGTAGTACATAGTATATGAGTGAGTTGCACTGAAAAACTTAGAAAATAAGAAACTCACAGTGTAGTACATAGTATATGAGTGAGTTGCACTGAAAAACTTAGAATATAAGAAACGCACAGTGTAGTACATAGTTTATGAGTGAGTTGCACTGAAAAACTTAAAATTTATTGAAAAACCCGCATTACACGAAATGCACAGTGTAGTACATAGTATATGAGTGAGTTGCACTGAAAAACTTAGAAAATAAGAAACGCACAGTGTAGTACATAGTATATGTGTGAGTTGCACTGAAAAACTTAGAATATAAGAAACGAACAGTGTAGTACATAGTATATGAGTGAGTTGCACTGAAAAACTTAGAAAATAAGAAACGCACAGTGTAGTACATAGTATATGAGTGAGTTGCACTAGAAAAACTTAGAATATAAGAAACGCACAGTGTAGTACATAGTATATGAGTGAGTTGCACTGAAAAACTTAGAATATAAGAAACGCACAGTGTAGTACATAGTATATGAGTGAGTTGCACTGAAAAACTTAGAATATAAGAAACGCACAGTGTAGTACATAGTATATGAGTGAGTTGCACTGAAAAACTAAGAATTTACTGAAAAACCCGCATTACACGAAATGCACAGTGTAGTACATAGTATATGAGTGAGTTGCACTGAAAAACTTAGAATATAAGAAACGCACAGTGTAGTACATAGTATATGAGTGAGTTGCACTGAAAAACTTAGAATTTACTGAAAAACCCGCATTACACGAAATGCACAGTGTAGTACATAGTATAAGAGTGAGTTGCACTGAAAAACTTAGAATATAAGAAACGCACAGTGTAGTACATAGTATATGAGTGAGTTGCACTGAAAAACTTAGAATATAAGAAACACACAGTGTAGTACATAGTATATGAGTGAGTTGCACTGAAAATATTAGAATATAAGAAACGCACAGTGTAGTACATAGTATATGAGTGAGTTGCACTGAAAAACTTAGAATTTACTGAAAAACCCGCAATACACGAAATGCACAGTGTAGTACATAGTATATGAGTGAGTTGCACTGAAAAACTTAGAATATAAGAAACGCACAGTGTAGTACATAGTATATGAGTGAGTTGCACTGAAAAACTTAGAATATAAGAAACGCACAGTGTAGTACATAGTATATGAGTGAGTTGCACTGAAAAACTTAGAATATAAGAAACGCACAGTGTAGTACATAGTATATGAGTGAGTTGCACTGAAAAACTTAGAGTATAAGAAACGCACAGTGTAGTACATATTATATGAGTGAGTTGCACTGAAAAACTTAGAATATAAGAAACGCACAGTGTAGTACATAGTATATGAGTGAGTTGCACTGAAAAACTTAGAATATAAGAAACGCACAGTGTAGTACATAGTATATGAGTGAGTTGCACTGAAAAACTTAGAATATAAGAAACGCACAGTGTAGTACATAGTATATGAGTGAGTTTCACTGAAAAACATAGAATATAAGAAACGCACAGTGTAGTACATAGTATATGAGTGAGTTGCACTGAAACACTTAGAATTTACTGAAAAACCCGCATTACAGGAAATGCACAGTGTAGTACATAGTATATGAGTGAGTTGCACTGAAAAACTTAGAATATAAGAAACGCACAGTGTAGTACATAGTATATGAGTGAGTTGCACTGAAAAACTTAGAAAATAAGAAACTCACAGTGTAGTACATAGTATATGAGTGAGTTGAACTGAAAAACTTAGAATATAAGAAACGCACAGTGTAGTACATAGTATATGAGTGAGTTGCACTGAACAACTTAGAATTTATTGAAAAACCCGCATTACACGAAATGCACAGTGTAGTACATAGTATATGAGTGAGTTGCACTGAAAAACTTAGAATATAAGAAACGCACAGTGTAGTACATAGTATATGAGTGAGTTGCACTGAAAAACTTAGAAAATAAGAAACGCACAGTTTAGTACATAGTATATGTGTGAGTTGCACTGAAAAACTAAGAATATAAGAAATGAACAGTGTAGTACATAGTATATGAGTGAGTTGCACTGAAAAACTTAGAAAATAAGAAACGCACAGTGTAGTACATAGTATATGAGTGAGTTGCACTAGAAAAACTTAGAATATAAGAAACGCACAGTGTAGTATATAGTATATGAGTGAGTTGCATTGAAAAACTTAGAATATAAGAAACGCACAGTGTAGTACATAGTATATGAGTGAGTTGCACTGAAAAACTTAGAATATAAGAAACGCACAGTGTAGTACATAGTATATGAGTGAGTTGCACTGAAAAACTTAGAATTTACTGAAAAACCCGCAATACACGAAATGCACAGTGTAGTACATAGTATATGAGTGAGTTGCACTGAAAAACTTAGAATATAAGAAACGCACAGTGTAGTACATAGTATATGAGTGAGTTGCACTGAAAAACTTAGAATATAAGAAACGCACAGTGTAGTACATAGTATATGAGTGAGTTGCACTGAAAAACTTAGAATATAAGAAACGCACAGTGTAGTACATAGTATATGAGTGAGTTGCACTGAAAAACTTAGAGTATAAGAAACGCACAGTGTAGTACATATTATATGAGTGAGTTGCACTGAAAAACTTAGAATATAAGAAACGCACAGTGTAGTACATAGTATATGAGTGAGTTGCACTGAAAAACTTAGAATATAAGAAACGCACAGTGTAGTACATAGTATATGAGTGAGTTGCACGGAAAAACTTAGAAAATAAGAAACGCACAGTGTAGTACATAGTATATGAGTGAGTTTCACTGAAAAACATAGAATATAAGAAACGCACAGTGTAGTACATAGTATATGAGTGAGTTGCACTGAAACACTTAGAATTTACTGAAAAACCCGCATTACAGGAAATGCACAGTGTAGTACATAGTATATGAGTGAGTTGCACTGAAAAACTTAGAATATAAGAAACGCACAGTGTAGTACATAGTATATGAGTGAGTTGCACTGAAAAACTTAGAAAATAAGAAACTCACAGTGTAGTACATAGTATATGAGTGAGTTGAACTGAAAAACTTAGAATATAAGAAACGCACAGTGTAGTACATAGTATATGAGTGAGTTGCACTGAACAACTTAGAATTTATTGAAAAACCCGCATTACACGAAATGCACAGTGTAGTACATAGTATATGAGTGAGTTGCACTGAAAAACTTAGAATATAAGAAACGCACAGTGTAGTACATAGTATATGAGTGAGTTGCACTGAAAAACTTAGAAAATAAGAAACGCACAGTTTAGTACATAGTATATGTGTGAGTTGCACTGAAAAACTAAGAATATAAGAAATGAACAGTGTAGTACATAGTATATGAGTGAGTTGCACTGAAAAACTTAGAAAATAAGAAACGCACAGTGTAGTACATAGTATATGAGTGAGTTGCACTAGAAAAACTTAGAATATAAGAAACGCACAGTGTAGTATATAGTATATGAGTGAGTTGCATTGAAAAACTTAGAATATAAGAAACGCACAGTGTAGTACATAGTATATGAGTGAGTTGCACTGAAAAACTTAGAATATAAGAAACGCACAGTGTAGTACATAGTATATGAGTGAGTTGCACTGAAAAACTTAGAATTTACTGAAAAACCCGCAATACACGAAATGCACAGTGTAGTACATAGTATATGAGTGAGTTGCACTGAAAAACTTAGAATATAAGAAACGCACAGTGTAGTACATAGTATATGAGTGAGTTGCACTGAAAAACTTAGAATATAAGAAACGCACAGTGTAGTACATAGTATATGAGTGAGTTGCACTGAAAAACTTAGAATATAAGAAACGCACAGTGTAGTACATAGTATATGAGTGAGTTGCACTGAAAAACTTAGAGTATAAGAAACGCACAGTGTAGTACATATTATATGAGTGAGTTGCACTGAAAAACTTAGAATATAAGAAACGCACAGTGTAGTACATAGTATATGAGTGAGTTGCACTGAAAAACTTAGAATATAAGAAACGCACAGTGTAGTACATAGTATATGAGTGAGTTGCACGGAAAAACTTAGAAAATAAGAAACGCACAGTGTAGTACATAGTATATGAGTGAGTTTCACTGAAAAACATAGAATATAAGAAACGCACAGTGTAGTACATAGTATATGAGTGAGTTGCACTGAAACACTTAGAATTTACTGAAAAACCCGCATTACAGGAAATGCACAGTGTAGTACATAGTATATGAGTGAGTTGCACTGAAAAACTTAGAATATAAGAAACGCACAGTGTAGTACATAGTATATGAGTGAGTTGCACTGAAAAACTTAGAATTTACTGAAAAACCCGCATTACACGAAATGCACAGTGTAGTACATAGTATATGAGTGAGTTGCACTGAAAAACTTAGAATATAAGAAACGCACAGTGTAGTACATAGTATATGAGTGAGTTGCACTGAAAAACTTAGAATATAAGAAACGCACAGTGTAGTACATAGTATATGAGTGAGTTGCATTGAAAAACTTAGAATATAAGAAACGCACAGTGTAGTACATAGTATATGAGTGAGTTGCACTGAAAAACTTAGAATTTACTGAAAAACCCGCATTACACGAAATGCACAGTGTAGTACATAGTATATGAGTGAGTTGAACTGAAAAACTTAGAATATAAGAAACGCACAGTGTAGTACATAGTATATGAGTGAGTTGCACTGAAAAACTTAGAATATAAGAAACGCACAGTGTAGTACATAGTATATGAGTGAGTTGCACTGAAAAACTTAGAATTTACTGAAAAACCCGCATTACACGAAATGCACAGTTTAGTACATAGTATAAGAGTGAGTTGCACTGAAAAACTTAGAATATAAGAAACGCACAGTGTAGTACATAGTATATGAGTGAGTTGCACTGAAAAACTTATAATATAAGAAACGCACAGTGTAGTACATAGCATATGAGTGAGTTGCACTGAAAAACTTAGAATTTACTGAAAAACCCGCATTACACGAAATGCACAGTGTAGTACATAGTATATGAGTGAGTTGCACTGAAAAACTTAGAATATAAGAAACGCACAGTGTAGTACATAGTATATGAGTGAGTTGCACTGAAAAACTTAGAAAATAAGAAACGCACAGTGTAGTACATAGTATATGAGTGAGTTGCACTAGAAAAACTTAGAATATAAGAAACGCACAGTGTAGTACATAGTATATGAGTGAGTTGCACTGAAAAACTTAGAATATAAGAAACGCACAGTGTAGTACATAGTATATGAGTGAGTTGCACTGAAAAACTTAGAAAATAAGAAACGCACAGTGTAGTACATAGTATATGAGTGAGTTGCACTGAAAAACTTAGAATATAAGAAACGCACAGTGTAGTACATAGTATATGAGTGAGTTGCACTGAAAAACTTAAAATTTATTGAAAAACCCGCATTACACGAAATGCACAGTGTAGTACATAGTATATGAGTGAGTTGCACTGAAAAACTTAGAAAATAAGAAACGCACAGTGTAGTACATAGTATATGTGTGAGTTGCACTGAAAAACTTAGAATATAAGAAACGAACAGTGTAGTACATAGTATATGAGTGAGTTGCACTGAAAAACTTAGAAAATAAGAAACGCACAGTGTAGTACATAGTATATGAGTGAGTTGCACTGAAAAACTTAGAATATAAGAAACGCACAGTGTAGTACATAGTATATGAGTGAGTTGCACTGAAAAACTTAAAATTTATTGAAAAACCCGCATTACACGAAATGCACAGTGTAGTACATAGTATATGAGTGAGTTGCACTGAAAAACTTAGAATATAAGAAACGCACAGTGTAGTACATAGTATATGAGTGAGTTGCACTGAAAAACTTAGAATTTACTGAAAAACCCGCATTACACGAAATGCACAGTGTAGTACATAGTATATGAGTGAGTTGCACTGAAAAACTTAGAATATAAGAAACGCACAGTGTAGTACATAGTATATGAGTGAGTTGCACTGAAAAACTTAGAATATAAGAAACGCACAGTGTAGTACATAGTATATGAGTGATTGCACTGAAAAACTTAGAATATAAGAAACGCAAAGTGTACTACATAGTATATGAGTGAGTTGCACTGAAAAACTAAGAATTTACTGAAAAACCCGCATTACACGAAATGCACAGTGTAGTACATAGTATATGAGTGAGTTGCATTGAAAAACTTAGAATATAAGAAATGCACAGTGTAGTACATAGTATATGAGTGAGTTGCACTGAAAAACTTAGAATATAAGAAACGCACAGTGTAGTACATAGTATATGAGTGAGTTGCACTGAAAAACTTAGAATTTACTGAAAAACCCGCATTACACGAAATGCACAGTGTAGTATATAGTATAAGAGTGAGTTGCACTGAAAAACTTAGAATATAAGAAACGCACAGTGTAGTACATAGTATATGAGTGAGTTGCACTGAAAATATTAGAATATAAGAAACGCACAGTGTAGTACATAGTATATGAGTGAGTTGCACTGAAAAACTAAGAATTTACTGAAAAACCCGCATTACACGAAATGCACAGTGTAGTACATAGTATATGAGTGAGTTGCATTGAAAAACTTAGAATATAAGAAATGCACAGTGTAGTACATAGTACATGAGTGAGTTGCACTGAAAAACTTAGAATATAAGAAACGCACAGTGTAGTACATAGTATATGAGTGAGTTGCACTGAAAAACTTAGAATTTACTGAAAAACCCGCATTACACGAAATGCACAGTGTAGTATATAGTATAAGAGTGAGTTGCACTGAAAAACTTAGAATATAAGAAACGCACAGTGTAGTACATAGTATATGAGTGAGTTGCACTGAAAAACTTAGAATATAAGAAACGCACAGTGTAGTACATAGTATATGAGTGAGTTGCACTGAAAATATTAGAATATAAGAAACGCACAGTGTAGTACATAGTATATGAGTGAGTTGCACTGAAAAACTTAGAATTTACTGAAAAACCCGCATTACACGAAATGCACAGTGTAGTACATAGTATATGAGTGAGTTGCACTGAAAAACTTAGAATATAAGAAACGCACAGTGTAGAACATAGTATATGAGTGAGTTGCACTGAAAAACTTATAATATAAGAAACGCACAGTGTAGTACATAGTATATGAGTGAGTTGCACTGAAAAACTTAGAATATAAGAAACGCACAGTGTAGTACATAGTATATGAGTGAGTTGCACTGAAAAACTTAGAATATATGAAACCCACAGTGTAGTACATAGTATATGAGTGAGTTGCACTGAAAAACTTAGAATATAAGAAACGCACAGTGTAGTACATAGTATATAAGTGAGTTGCACTGAAAAACATAGAATATAAGAAACGCACAGTGTAGTACATAGTATATGAGTGAGTTGCACTGAAAAACTTAGAATTTACTGAAAAACCCGCATTACAGGAAATGCACAGTGTAGTACATAGTATATGAGTGAGTTGCACTGAAAAACTTAGAATATAAGAAACGCACAGTGTAGTACATAGTATATGAGTGAGTTGCACTAAAAAACTTAGAAAATAAGAAACGCACAGTGTAGTACATAGTATATGAGTGAGTTGCACTGAAAAACTTAGAATATAAGAAACGCACAGTGTAGTTCATAGTATATGAGTGAGTTGCACTGAAAAACTTAGAATATAAGAAACGCACAGTGTAGTACATAGTATATGAGTGAGTTGCACTGAAAAACTTAGATTATAAGAAACGCACAGTGTAGTACATAGTATATGAGTGAGTTGCACTGAAAAACTTAGAATATAAGAAACGCACAGTGTAGTACATAGCATATGAGTGAGTTGCACTGAAAAACTTAGAATTTACTGAAAAACCCGCATTACACGAAATGCACAGTGTAGTACATAGTATATGAGTGAGTTGCACTGAAAAACTTAGAATATAAGAAACGCACAGTGTAGTACATAGTATATGAGTGAGTTGCACTGAAAAACTTAGAATATAAGAAACGCACAGTGTAGTACATAGTATATGAGTGAGTTGCACTGAAAAACTTAGAAAATAAGAAGCGCACAGTGTAGTACATTGTATATGAGTGAGTTGCACTGAAAAACTTAGAATATAAGAAACGCACAGTGTAGTACATAGTATATGAGTGAGTTGCACTGAAAAACTTAAAATTTATTGAAAAACCCGCATTACACGAAATGCACAGTGTAGTACATAGTATATGAGTGAGTTGCACTGAAAAACTTAGAAAATAAGAAACGCACAGTGTAGTACATAGTATATGAGTGAGTTGCACTGAAAAACTTAGAATATAAGAAACGAACAGTGTAGTACATAGTATATGAGTGAGTTGCACTGAAAAACTTAGAAAATAAGAAACGCACAGTGTAGTACATAGTATATGAGTGAGTTGCACTAGAAAAACTTAGAATATAAGAAACGCACAGTGTAGTACATAGTATATGAGTGAGTTGCACTGAAAAACTTAGAATATAAGAAACGCACAGTGTAGTACATAGTATATGAGTGAGTTGCACTGAAAAACTTAGAATATAAGAAACGCACAGTGTAGTACATAGTATATGAGTGAGTTGCACTGAAAAACTAAGAATTTACTGAAATACCCGCATTACACGAAATGCACAGTGTAGTACATAGTATATGAGTGAGTTGCACTGAAAAACTTAGAATATAAGAAACGCACAGTGTAGTACATAGTATATTAGTGAGTTGCACTGAAAAACTTAGAATTTACTGAAAAACCCGCATTACACGAAATGCACAGTGTAGTACATAGTATATGAGTGAGTTGCACTGAAAAACTTAGAATATAAGAAACGCACAGTGTAGTACATAGTATATGAGTGATTGCACTGAAAAACTTAGAATATAAGAAACGCAAAGTGTACTACATAGTATATGAGTGAGTTGCACTGAAAAACTAAGAATTTACTGAAAAACCCGCATTACACGAAATGCACAGTGTAGTACATAGTATATGAGTGAGTTGCATTGAAAAACTTAGAATATAAGAAATGCACAGTGTAGTACATAGTATATGAGTGAGTTGCACTGAAAAACTTAGAATATAAGAAACGCACAGTGTAGTACATAGTATATGAGTGAGTTGCACTGAAAAACTTAGAATTTACTGAAAAACCCGCATTACACGAAATGCACAGTGTAGTATATAGTATAAGAGTGAGTTGCACTGAAAAACTTAGAATATAAGAAACGCACAGTGTAGTACATAGTATATGAGTGAGTTGCACTGAAAAACTTAGAATATAAGAAACGCACAGTGTAGTACATAGTATATGAGTGAGTTGCACTGAAAAACTTAGAATTTACTGAAAAACCCGCATTACACGAAATGCACAGTGTAGTACATAGTATATGAGTGAGTTGAACTGAAAAACTTAGAATATAAGAAACGCACAGTGTAGTACATAGTATATGAGTGAGTTGCACTGAAAAACTTAGAATATAAGAAACGCACAGTGTAGTACATAGTATATGAGTGAGTTGCACTGAAAAACTTAGAATTTACTGAAAAACCCGCATTACACGAAATGCACAGTGTAGTACATAGTATAAGAGTGAGTTGCACTGAAAAACTTAGAATATAAGAAACGCACAGTGTAGTACATAGTATATGAGTGAGTTGCACTGAAAAACTTATAATATAAGAAACGCACAGTGTAGTACATAGCATATGAGTGAGTTGCACTGAAAAACTTAGAATTTACTGAAAAACCCGCATTACACGAAATGCACAGTGTAGTACATAGTATATGAGTGAGTTGCACTGAAAAACTTAGAATATAAGAAACGCACAGTGTAGTACATAGTATATGAGTGAGTTGCACTGAAAAACTTAGAATATAAGAAACGCACAGTGTAGTACATAGTATATGAGTGAGTTGCACTGAAAAACTTAGAAAATAAGAAACGCACAGTGTAGTACATAGTATATGAGTGAGTTGCACTGAAAAACTTAGAATATAAGAAACGCACAGTGTAGTACATAGTATATGAGTGAGTTGCACTGAAAAACTTAAAATTTATTGAAAAACCCGCATTACACGAAATGCACAGTGTAGTACATAGTATATGAGTGAGTTGCACTGAAAAACTTAGAAAATAAGAAACGCACAGTGTAGTACATAGTATATGTGTGAGTTGCACTGAAAAACTTAGAATATAAGAAACGAACAGTGTAGTACATAGTATATGAGTGAGTTGCACTGAAAAACTTAGAAAATAAGAAACGCACAGTGTAGTACATAGTATATGAGTGAGTTGCACTAGAAAAACTTAGAATATAAGAAACGCACAGTGTAGTACATAGTATATGAGTGAGTTGCACTGAAAAACTTAGAATATAAGAAACGCACAGTGTAGTACATAGTATATGAGTGAGTTGCACTGAAAAACTTAGAAAATAAGAAACGCACAGTGTAGTACATAGTATATGAGTGAGTTGCACTGAAAAACTTAGAATATAAGAAACGCACAGTGTAGTACATAGTATATGAGTGAGTTGCACTGAAAAACTTAAAATTTATTGAAAAACCCGCATTACACGAAATGCACAGTGTAGTACATAGTATATGAGTGAGTTGCACTGAAAAACTTAGAAAATAAGAAACGCACAGTGTAGTACATAGTATATGTGTGAGTTGCACTGAAAAACTTAGAATATAAGAAACGAACAGTGTAGTACATAGTATATGAGTGAGTTGCACTGAAAAACTTAGAAAATAAGAAACGCACAGTGTAGTACATAGTATATGAGTGAGTTGCACTAGAAAAACTTAGAATATAAGAAACGCACAGTGTAGTACATAGTATATGAGTGAGTTGCACTGAAAAACTTAGAATATAAGAAACGCACAGTGTAGTACATAGTATATGAGTGAGTTGCACTGAAAAACTTAGAATATAAGAAACGCACAGTGTAGTACATAGTATATGAGTGAGTTGCACTGAAAAACTAAGAATTTACTGAAAAACCCGCATTACACGAAATGCACAGTGTAGTACATAGTATATGAGTGAGTTGCACTGAAAAACTTAGAATATAAGAAACGCACAGTGTAGTACATAGTATATGAGTGAGTTGCACTGAAAAACTTAGAATTTACTGAAAAACCCGCATTACACGAAATGCACAGTGTAGTACATAGTATATGAGTGAGTTGCACTGAAAAACTTAGAATATAAGAAACGCACAGTGTAGTACATAGTATATGAGTGAGTTGCACTGAAAAACTTAGAATATAAGAAACGCACAGTGTAGTACATAGTATATGAGTGATTGCACTGAAAAACTTAGAATATAAGAAACGCAAAGTGTACTACATAGTATATGAGTGAGTTGCACTGAAAAACTAAGAATTTACTGAAAAACCCGCATTACACGAAATGCACAGTGTAGTACATAGTATATGAGTGAGTTGCATTGAAAAACTTAGAATATAAGAAATGCACAGTGTAGTACATAGTATATGAGTGAGTTGCACTGAAAAACTTAGAATATAAGAAACGCACAGTGTAGTACATAGTATATGAGTGAGTTGCACTGAAAAACTTAGAATTTACTGAAAAACCCGCATTACACGAAATGCACAGTGTAGTATATAGTATAAGAGTGAGTTGCACTGAAAAACTTAGAATATAAGAAACGCACAGTGTAGTACATAGTATATGAGTGAGTTGCACTGAAAAACTTAGAATATAAGAAACGCACAGTGTAGTACATAGTATATGAGTGAGTTGCACTGAAAATATTAGAATATAAGAAACGCACAGTGTAGTACATAGTATATGAGTGAGTTGCACTGAAAAACTAAGAATTTACTGAAAAACCCGCATTACACGAAATGCACAGTGTAGTACATAGTATATGAGTGAGTTGCATTGAAAAACTTAGAATATAAGAAATGCACAGTGTAGTACATAGTATATGAGTGAGTTGCACTGAAAAACTTAGAAGAAACGCACAGTGTAGTACATAGTACATGAGTGAGTTGCACTGAAAAACTTAGAATTTACTGAAAAACCCGCATTACACGAAATGCACAGTGTAGTATATAGTATAAGAGTGAGTTGCACTGAAAAACTTAGAATATAAGAAACGCACAGTGTAGTACATAGTATATTAGTGAGTTGCACTGAAAAACTTAGAATTTACTGAAAAACCCGCATTACACGAAATGCACAGTGTAGTACATAGTATATGAGTGAGTTGCACTGAAAAACTTAGAATATAAGAAACGCACAGTGTAGTACATAGTATATGAGTGATTGCACTGAAAAACTTAGAATATAAGAAACGCACAGTGTAGTACATAGTATATAAGTGAGTTGCACTGAAAAACATAGAATATAAGAAACGCACAGTGTAGTACATAGTATATGAGTGAGTTGCACTGAAAAACTTAGAATTTACTGAAAAACCCGCATTACAGGAAATGCACAGTGTAGTACATAGTATATGAGTGAGTTGCACTGAAAAACTTAGAATATAAGAAACGCACAGTGTAGTACATAGTATATGAGTGAGTTGCACTAAAAAACTTAGAAAATAAGAAACGCACAGTGTAGTACATAGTATATGAGTGAGTTGCACTGAAAAACTTAGAATATAAGAAACGCACAGTGTAGTTCATAGTATATGAGTGAGTTGCACTGAAAAACTTAGAATATAAGAAACGCACAGTGTAGTACATAGTATATGAGTGAGTTGCACTGAAAAACTTAGATTATAAGAAACGCACAGTGTAGTACATAGTATATGAGTGAGTTGCACTGAAAAACTTAGAATATAAGAAACGCACAGTGTAGTACATAGCATATGAGTGAGTTGCACTGAAAAACTTAGAATTTACTGAAAAACCCGCATTACACGAAATGCACAGTGTAGTACATAGTATATGAGTGAGTTGCACTGAAAAACTTAGAATATAAGAAACGCACAGTGTAGTACATAGTATATGAGTGAGTTGCACTGAAAAACTTAGAATATAAGAAACGCACAGTGTAGTACATAGTATATGAGTGAGTTGCACTGAAAAACTTAGAAAATAAGAAGCGCACAGTGTAGTACATTGTATATGAGTGAGTTGCACTGAAAAACTTAGAATATAAGAAACGCACAGTGTAGTACATAGTATATGAGTGAGTTGCACTGAAAAACTTAAAATTTATTGAAAAACCCGCATTACACGAAATGCACAGTGTAGTACATAGTATATGAGTGAGTTGCACTGAAAAACTTAGAAAATAAGAAACGCACAGTGTAGTACATAGTATATGAGTGAGTTGCACTGAAAAACTTAGAATATAAGAAACGAACAGTGTAGTACATAGTATATGAGTGAGTTGCACTGAAAAACTTAGAAAATAAGAAACGCACAGTGTAGTACATAGTATATGAGTGAGTTGCACTAGAAAAACTTAGAATATAAGAAACGCACAGTGTAGTACATAGTATATGAGTGAGTTGCACTGAAAAACTTAGAATATAAGAAACGCACAGTGTAGTACATAGTATATGAGTGAGTTGCACTGAAAAACTTAGAATATAAGAAACGCACAGTGTAGTACATAGTATATGAGTGAGTTGCACTGAAAAACTAAGAATTTACTGAAATACCCGCATTACACGAAATGCACAGTGTAGTACATAGTATATGAGTGAGTTGCACTGAAAAACTTAGAATATAAGAAACGCACAGTGTAGTACATAGTATATTAGTGAGTTGCACTGAAAAACTTAGAATTTACTGAAAAACCCGCATTACACGAAATGCACAGTGTAGTACATAGTATATGAGTGAGTTGCACTGAAAAACTTAGAATATAAGAAACGCACAGTGTAGTACATAGTATATGAGTGATTGCACTGAAAAACTTAGAATATAAGAAACGCAAAGTGTACTACATAGTATATGAGTGAGTTGCACTGAAAAACTAAGAATTTACTGAAAAACCCGCATTACACGAAATGCACAGTGTAGTACATAGTATATGAGTGAGTTGCATTGAAAAACTTAGAATATAAGAAATGCACAGTGTAGTACATAGTATATGAGTGAGTTGCACTGAAAAACTTAGAATATAAGAAACGCACAGTGTAGTACATAGTATATGAGTGAGTTGCACTGAAAAACTTAGAATTTACTGAAAAACCCGCATTACACGAAATGCACAGTGTAGTATATAGTATAAGAGTGAGTTGCACTGAAAAACTTAGAATATAAGAAACGCACAGTGTAGTACATAGTATATGAGTGAGTTGCACTGAAAAACTTAGAATATAAGAAACGCACAGTGTAGTACATAGTATATGAGTGAGTTGCACTGAAAATATTAGAATATAAGAAACGCACAGTGTAGTACATAGTATATGAGTGAGTTGCACTGAAAAACTAAGAATTTACTGAAAAACCCGCATTACACGAAATGCACAGTGTAGTACATAGTATATGAGTGAGTTGCATTGAAAAACTTAGAATATAAGAAATGCACAGTGTAGTACATAGTATATGAGTGAGTTGCACTGAAAAACTTAGAAGAAACGCACAGTGTAGTACATAGTACATGAGTGAGTTGCACTGAAAAACTTAGAATTTACTGAAAAACCCGCATTACACGAAATGCACAGTGTAGTATATAGTATAAGAGTGAGTTGCACTGAAAAACTTAGAATATAAGAAACGCACAGTGTAGTACATAGTATATTAGTGAGTTGCACTGAAAAACTTAGAATTTACTGAAAAACCCGCATTACACGAAATGCACAGTGTAGTACATAGTATATGAGTGAGTTGCACTGAAAAACTTAGAATATAAGAAACGCACAGTGTAGTACATAGTATATGAGTGATTGCACTGAAAAACTTAGAATATAAGAAACGCACAGTGTAGTACATAGTATATAAGTGAGTTGCACTGAAAAACATAGAATATAAGAAACGCACAGTGTAGTACATAGTATATGAGTGAGTTGCACTGAAAAACTTAGAATTTACTGAAAAACCCGCATTACAGGAAATGCACAGTGTAGTACATAGTATATGAGTGAGTTGCACTGAAAAACTTAGAATATAAGAAACGCACAGTGTAGTACATAGTATATGAGTGAGTTGCACTAAAAAACTTAGAAAATAAGAAACGCACAGTGTAGTACATAGTATATGAGTGAGTTGCACTGAAAAACTTAGAATATAAGAAACGCACAGTGTAGTTCATAGTATATGAGTGAGTTGCACTGAAAAACTTAGAATATAAGAAACGCACAGTGTAGTACATAGTATATGAGTGAGTTGCACTGAAAAACTTAGATTATAAGAAACGCACAGTGTAGTACATAGTATATGAGTGAGTTGCACTGAAAAACTTAGAATATAAGAAACGCACAGTGTAGTACATAGCATATGAGTGAGTTGCACTGAAAAACTTAGAATTTACTGAAAAACCCGCATTACACGAAATGCACAGTGTAGTACATAGTATATGAGTGAGTTGCACTGAAAAACTTAGAATATAAGAAACGCACAGTGTAGTACATAGTATATGAGTGAGTTGCACTGAAAAACTTAGAATATAAGAAACGCACAGTGTAGTACATAGTATATGAGTGAGTTGCACTGAAAAACTTAGAAAATAAGAAGCGCACAGTGTAGTACATTGTATATGAGTGAGTTGCACTGAAAAACTTAGAATATAAGAAACGCACAGTGTAGTACATAGTATATGAGTGAGTTGCACTGAAAAACTTAAAATTTATTGAAAAACCCGCATTACACGAAATGCACAGTGTAGTACATAGTATATGAGTGAGTTGCACTGAAAAACTTAGAAAATAAGAAACGCACAGTGTAGTACATAGTATATGAGTGAGTTGCACTGAAAAACTTAGAATATAAGAAACGAACAGTGTAGTACATAGTATATGAGTGAGTTGCACTGAAAAACTTAGAAAATAAGAAACGCACAGTGTAGTACATAGTATATGAGTGAGTTGCACTAGAAAAACTTAGAATATAAGAAACGCACAGTGTAGTACATAGTATATGAGTGAGTTGCACTGAAAAACTTAGAATATAAGAAACGCACAGTGTAGTACATAGTATATGAGTGAGTTGCACTGAAAAACTTAGAATATAAGAAACGCACAGTGTAGTACATAGTATATGAGTGAGTTGCACTGAAAAACTAAGAATTTACTGAAATACCCGCATTACACGAAATGCACAGTGTAGTACATAGTATATGAGTGAGTTGCACTGAAAAACTTAGAATATAAGAAACGCACAGTGTAGTACATAGTATATTAGTGAGTTGCACTGAAAAACTTAGAATTTACTGAAAAACCCGCATTACACGAAATGCACAGTGTAGTACATAGTATATGAGTGAGTTGCACTGAAAAACTTAGAATATAAGAAACGCACAGTGTAGTACATAGTATATGAGTGATTGCACTGAAAAACTTAGAATATAAGAAACGCAAAGTGTACTACATAGTATATGAGTGAGTTGCACTGAAAAACTAAGAATTTACTGAAAAACCCGCATTACACGAAATGCACAGTGTAGTACATAGTATATGAGTGAGTTGCATTGAAAAACTTAGAATATAAGAAATGCACAGTGTAGTACATAGTATATGAGTGAGTTGCACTGAAAAACTTAGAATATAAGAAACGCACAGTGTAGTACATAGTATATGAGTGAGTTGCACTGAAAAACTTAGAATTTACTGAAAAACCCGCATTACACGAAATGCACAGTGTAGTATATAGTATAAGAGTGAGTTGCACTGAAAAACTTAGAATATAAGAAACGCACAGTGTAGTACATAGTATATGAGTGAGTTGCACTGAAAAACTTAGAATATAAGAAACGCACAGTGTAGTACATAGTATATGAGTGAGTTGCACTGAAAAACTTAGAATTTACTGAAAAACCCGCATTACACGAAATGCACAGTGTAGTACATAGTATATGAGTGAGTTGAACTGAAAAACTTAGAATATAAGAAACGCACAGTGTAGTACATAGTATATGAGTGAGTTGCACTGAAAAACTTAGAATATAAGAAACGCACAGTGTAGTACATAGTATATGAGTGAGTTGCACTGAAAAACTTAGAATTTACTGAAAAACCCGCATTACACGAAATGCACAGTGTAGTACATAGTATAAGAGTGAGTTGCACTGAAAAACTTAGAATATAAGAAACGCACAGTGTAGTACATAGTATATGAGTGAGTTGCACTGAAAAACTTATAATATAAGAAACGCACAGTGTAGTACATAGCATATGAGTGAGTTGCACTGAAAAACTTAGAATTTACTGAAAAACCCGCATTACACGAAATGCACAGTGTAGTACATAGTATATGAGTGAGTTGCACTGAAAAACTTAGAATATAAGAAACGCACAGTGTAGTACATAGTATATGAGTGAGTTGCACTGAAAAACTTAGAATATAAGAAACGCACAGTGTAGTACATAGTATATGAGTGAGTTGCACTGAAAAACTTAGAAAATAAGAAACGCACAGTGTAGTACATAGTATATGAGTGAGTTGCACTGAAAAACTTAGAATATAAGAAACGCACAGTGTAGTACATAGTATATGAGTGAGTTGCACTGAAAAACTTAAAATTTATTGAAAAACCCGCATTACACGAAATGCACAGTGTAGTACATAGTATATGAGTGAGTTGCACTGAAAAACTTAGAAAATAAGAAACGCACAGTGTAGTACATAGTATATGTGTGAGTTGCACTGAAAAACTTAGAATATAAGAAACGAACAGTGTAGTACATAGTATATGAGTGAGTTGCACTGAAAAACTTAGAAAATAAGAAACGCACAGTGTAGTACATAGTATATGAGTGAGTTGCACTAGAAAAACTTAGAATATAAGAAACGCACAGTGTAGTACATAGTATATGAGTGAGTTGCACTGAAAAACTTAGAATATAAGAAACGCACAGTGTAGTACATAGTATATGAGTGAGTTGCACTGAAAAACTTAGAAAATAAGAAACGCACAGTGTAGTACATAGTATATGAGTGAGTTGCACTGAAAAACTTAGAATATAAGAAACGCACAGTGTAGTACATAGTATATGAGTGAGTTGCACTGAAAAACTTAAAATTTATTGAAAAACCCGCATTACACGAAATGCACAGTGTAGTACATAGTATATGAGTGAGTTGCACTGAAAAACTTAGAAAATAAGAAACGCACAGTGTAGTACATAGTATATGTGTGAGTTGCACTGAAAAACTTAGAATATAAGAAACGAACAGTGTAGTACATAGTATATGAGTGAGTTGCACTGAAAAACTTAGAAAATAAGAAACGCACAGTGTAGTACATAGTATATGAGTGAGTTGCACTAGAAAAACTTAGAATATAAGAAACGCACAGTGTAGTACATAGTATATGAGTGAGTTGCACTGAAAAACTTAGAATATAAGAAACGCACAGTGTAGTACATAGTATATGAGTGAGTTGCACTGAAAAACTTAGAATATAAGAAACGCACAGTGTAGTACATAGTATATGAGTGAGTTGCACTGAAAAACTAAGAATTTACTGAAAAACCCGCATTACACGAAATGCACAGTGTAGTACATAGTATATGAGTGAGTTGCACTGAAAAACTTAGAATATAAGAAACGCACAGTGTAGTACATAGTATATGAGTGAGTTGCACTGAAAAACTTAGAATTTACTGAAAAACCCGCATTACACGAAATGCACAGTGTAGTACATAGTATATGAGTGAGTTGCACTGAAAAACTTAGAATATAAGAAACGCACAGTGTAGTACATAGTATATGAGTGAGTTGCACTGAAAAACTTAGAATATAAGAAACGCACAGTGTAGTACATAGTATATGAGTGATTGCACTGAAAAACTTAGAATATAAGAAACGCAAAGTGTACTACATAGTATATGAGTGAGTTGCACTGAAAAACTAAGAATTTACTGAAAAACCCGCATTACACGAAATGCACAGTGTAGTACATAGTATATGAGTGAGTTGCATTGAAAAACTTAGAATATAAGAAATGCACAGTGTAGTACATAGTATATGAGTGAGTTGCACTGAAAAACTTAGAATATAAGAAACGCACAGTGTAGTACATAGTATATGAGTGAGTTGCACTGAAAAACTTAGAATTTACTGAAAAACCCGCATTACACGAAATGCACAGTGTAGTATATAGTATAAGAGTGAGTTGCACTGAAAAACTTAGAATATAAGAAACGCACAGTGTAGTACATAGTATATGAGTGAGTTGCACTGAAAAACTTAGAATATAAGAAACGCACAGTGTAGTACATAGTATATGAGTGAGTTGCACTGAAAATATTAGAATATAAGAAACGCACAGTGTAGTACATAGTATATGAGTGAGTTGCACTGAAAAACTAAGAATTTACTGAAAAACCCGCATTACACGAAATGCACAGTGTAGTACATAGTATATGAGTGAGTTGCATTGAAAAACTTAGAATATAAGAAATGCACAGTGTAGTACATAGTATATGAGTGAGTTGCACTGAAAAACTTAGAAGAAACGCACAGTGTAGTACATAGTACATGAGTGAGTTGCACTGAAAAACTTAGAATTTACTGAAAAACCCGCATTACACGAAATGCACAGTGTAGTATATAGTATAAGAGTGAGTTGCACTGAAAAACTTAGAATATAAGAAACGCACAGTGTAGTACATAGTATATGAGTGAGTTGCACTGAAAAACTTAGAATATAAGAAACGCACAGTGTAGTACATAGTATATGAGTGAGTTGCACTGAAAATATTAGAATATAAGAAACGCACAGTGTAGTACATAGTATATGAGTGAGTTGCACTGAAAAACTTAGAATTTACTGAAAAACCCGCATTACACGAAATGCACAGTGTAGTACATAGTATATGAGTGAGTTGCACTGAAAAACTTAGAATATAAGAAACGCACAGTGTAGAACATAGTATATGAGTGAGTTGCACTGAAAAACTTAGAAAATAAGAAACGCACAGTGTAGTACATAGTATATGTGTGAGTTGCACTGAAAAACTTAGAATATAAGAAACGAACAGTGTAGTACATAGTATATGAGTGAGTTGCACTGAAAAACTTAGAAAATAAGAAACGCACAGTGTAGTACATAGTATATGAGTGAGTTGCACTAGAAAAACTTAGAATATAAGAAACGCACAGTGTAGTACATAGTATATGAGTGAGTTGCACTGAAAAACTTAGAATATAAGAAACGCACAGTGTAGTACATAGTATATGAGTGAGTTGCACTGAAAAACTTAGAATATAAGAAACGCACAGTGTAGTACATAGTATATGAGTGAGTTGCACTGAAAAACTAAGAATTTACTGAAAAACCCGCATTACACGAAATGCACAGTGTAGTACATAGTATATGAGTGAGTTGCACTGAAAAACTTAGAATATAAGAAACGCACAGTGTAGTACATAGTATATGAGTGAGTTGCACTGAAAAACTTAGAATTTACTGAAAAACCCGCATTACACGAAATGCACAGTGTAGTACATAGTATATGAGTGAGTTGCACTGAAAAACTTAGAATATAAGAAACGCACAGTGTAGTACATAGTATATGAGTGAGTTGCACTGAAAAACTTAGAATATAAGAAACGCACAGTGTAGTACATAGTATATGAGTGATTGCACTGAAAAACTTAGAATATAAGAAACGCAAAGTGTACTACATAGTATATGAGTGAGTTGCACTGAAAAACTAAGAATTTACTGAAAAACCCGCATTACACGAAATGCACAGTGTAGTACATAGTATATGAGTGAGTTGCATTGAAAAACTTAGAATATAAGAAATGCACAGTGTAGTACATAGTATATGAGTGAGTTGCACTGAAAAACTTAGAATATAAGAAACGCACAGTGTAGTACATAGTATATGAGTGAGTTGCACTGAAAAACTTAGAATTTACTGAAAAACCCGCATTACACGAAATGCACAGTGTAGTATATAGTATAAGAGTGAGTTGCACTGAAAAACTTAGAATATAAGAAACGCACAGTGTAGTACATAGTATATGAGTGAGTTGCACTGAAAAACTTAGAATATAAGAAACGCACAGTGTAGTACATAGTATATGAGTGAGTTGCACTGAAAATATTAGAATATAAGAAACGCACAGTGTAGTACATAGTATATGAGTGAGTTGCACTGAAAAACTAAGAATTTACTGAAAAACCCGCATTACACGAAATGCACAGTGTAGTACATAGTATATGAGTGAGTTGCATTGAAAAACTTAGAATATAAGAAATGCACAGTGTAGTACATAGTATATGAGTGAGTTGCACTGAAAAACTTAGAAGAAACGCACAGTGTAGTACATAGTACATGAGTGAGTTGCACTGAAAAACTTAGAATTTACTGAAAAACCCGCATTACACGAAATGCACAGTGTAGTATATAGTATAAGAGTGAGTTGCACTGAAAAACTTAGAATATAAGAAACGCACAGTGTAGTACATAGTATATGAGTGAGTTGCACTGAAAAACTTAGAATATAAGAAACGCACAGTGTAGTACATAGTATATGAGTGAGTTGCACTGAAAATATTAGAATATAAGAAACGCACAGTGTAGTACATAGTATATGAGTGAGTTGCACTGAAAAACTTAGAATTTACTGAAAAACCCGCATTACACGAAATGCACAGTGTAGTACATAGTATATGAGTGAGTTGCACTGAAAAACTTAGAATATAAGAAACGCACAGTGTAGAACATAGTATATGAGTGAGTTGCACTGAAAAACTTATAATATAAGAAACGCACAGTGTAGTACATAGTATATGAGTGAGTTGCACTGAAAAACTTAGAATATAAGAAACGCACAGTGTAGTACATAGTATATGAGTGAGTTGCACTGAAAAACTTAGAATATATGAAACCCACAGTGTAGTACATAGTATATGAGTGAGTTGCACTGAAAAACTTAGAATATAAGAAACGCACAGTGTAGTACATAGTATATAAGTGAGTTGCACTGAAAAACATAGAATATAAGAAACGCACAGTGTAGTACATAGTATATGAGTGAGTTGCACTGAAAAACTTAGAATTTACTGAAAAACCCGCATTACAGGAAATGCACAGTGTAGTACATAGTATATGAGTGAGTTGCACTGAAAAACTTAGAATATAAGAAACGCACAGTGTAGTACATAGTATATGAGTGAGTTGCACTGAAAAACTTAGAATATAAGAAACGCACAGTGTAGTACATAGTATATGAGTGAGTTGCACTGAAAAACTTAGAAAATAAGAAGCGCACAGTGTAGTACATTGTATATGAGTGAGTTGCACTGAAAAACTTAGAATATAAGAAACGCACAGTGTAGTACATAGTATATGAGTGAGTTGCACTGAAAAACTTAAAATTTATTGAAAAACCCGCATTACACGAAATGCACAGTGTAGTACATAGTATATGAGTGAGTTGCACTGAAAAACTTAGAAAATAAGAAACGCACAGTGTAGTACATAGTATATGAGTGAGTTGCACTGAAAAACTTAGAATATAAGAAACGAACAGTGTAGTACATAGTATATGAGTGAGTTGCACTGAAAAACTTAGAAAATAAGAAACGCACAGTGTAGTACATAGTATATGAGTGAGTTGCACTAGAAAAACTTAGAATATAAGAAACGCACAGTGTAGTACATAGTATATGAGTGAGTTGCACTGAAAAACTTAGAATATAAGAAACGCACAGTGTAGTACATAGTATATGAGTGAGTTGCACTGAAAAACTTAGAATATAAGAAACGCACAGTGTAGTACATAGTATATGAGTGAGTTGCACTGAAAAACTAAGAATTTACTGAAAAACCCGCATTACACGAAATGCACAGTGTAGTACATAGTATATGAGTGAGTTGCACTGAAAAACTTAGAATATAAGAAACGCACAGTGTAGTACATAGTATATGAGTGAGTTGCACTGAAAAACTTAGAATTTACTGAAAAACCCGCATTACACGAAATGCACAGTGTAGTACATAGTATATGAGTGAGTTGCACTGAAAAACTTAGAATATAAGAAACGCACAGTGTAGTACATAGTATATGAGTGAGTTGCACTGAAAAACTTAGAATATAAGAAACGCACAGTGTAGTACATAGTATATGAGTGATTGCACTGAAAAACTTAGAATATAAGAAACGCAAAGTGTACTACATAGTATATGAGTGAGTTGCACTGAAAAACTAAGAATTTACTGAAAAACCCGCATTACACGAAATGCACAGTGTAGTACATAGTATATGAGTGAGTTGCATTGAAAAACTTAGAATATAAGAAATGCACAGTGTAGTACATAGTATATGAGTGAGTTGCACTGAAAAACTTAGAATATAAGAAACGCACAGTGTAGTACATAGTATATGAGTGAGTTGCACTGAAAAACTTAGAATTTACTGAAAAACACGCATTACACGAAATGCACAGTGTAGTATATAGTATAAGAGTGAGTTGCACTGAAAAACTTAGAATATAAGAAACGCACAGTGTAGTACATAGTATATGAGTGAGTTGCACTGAAAAACTTAGAATATAAGAAACGCACAGTGTAGTACATAGTATATGAGTGAGTTGCACTGAAAATATTAGAATATAAGAAACGCACAGTGTAGTACATAGTATATGAGTGAGTTGCACTGAAAAACTTAGAATTTACTGAAAAACCCGCATTACACGAAATGCACAGTGTAGTACATAGTATATGAGTGAGTTGCACTGAAAAACTTAGAATATAAGAAACGCACAGTGTAGAACATAGTATATGAGTGAGTTGCACTGAAAAACTTATAATATAAGAAACGCACAGTGTAGTACATAGTATATGAGTGAGTTGCACTGAAAAACTTAGAATATAAGAAACGCACAGTGTAGTACATAGTATATGAGTGAGTTGCACTGAAAAACTTAGAATATAAGAAACGCACAGTGTAGTACATAGTATATGAGTGAGTTGCACTGAAAAACTTAGATTATAAGAAACGCACAGTGTAGTACATAGTATATGAGTGAGTTGCACTGAAAAACTTAGAATATAAGAAACGCACAGTGTAGTACATAGCATATGAGTGAGTTGCACTGAAAAACTTAGAATTTACTGAAAAACCCGCATTACATGAAATGCACAGTGTAGTACATAGTATATGAGTGAGTTGCACTGAAAAACTTAGAATATAAGAAACGCACAGTGTAGTACATAGTATATGAGTGAGTTGCACTGAAAAACTTAGAATATAAGAAACGCACAGTGTAGTACATAGTATATGAGTGAGTTGCACTGAAAAACTTAGAAAATAAGAAGCGCACAGTGTAGTACATTGTATATGAGTGAGTTGCACTGAAAAACTTAGAATATAAGAAACGCACAGTGTAGTACATAGTATATGAGTGAGTTGCACTGAAAAACTTAAAATTTATTGAAAAACCCGCATTACACGAAATGCACAGTGTAGTACATAGTATATGAGTGAGTTGCACTGAAAAACTTAGAAAATAAGAAACGCACAGTGTAGTACATAGTATATGTGTGAGTTGCACTGAAAAACTTAGAATATAAGAAACGAACAGTGTAGTACATAGTATATGAGTGAGTTGCACTGAAAAACTTAGAAAATAAGAAACGCACAGTGTAGTACATAGTATATGAGTGAGTTGCACTAGAAAAACTTAGAATATAAAAAACGCACAGTGTAGTACATAGTATATGAGTGAGTTGCACTGAAAAACTTAGAATATAAGAAACGCACAGTGTAGTACATAGTATATGAGTGAGTTGCACTGAAAAACTTAGAATATAAGAAACGCACAGTGTAGTACATAGTATATGAGTGAGTTGCACTGAAAAACTAAGAATTTACTGAAAAACCCGCATTACACGAAATGCACAGTGTAGTACATAGTATATGAGTGAGTTGCACTGAAAAACTTAGAATATAAGAAACGCACAGTGTAGTACATAGTATATGAGTGAGTTGCACTGAAAAACTTAGAATATAAGAAATGCACAGTGTAGTACATAGTATATGAGTGAGTTGCACTGAAAAACTTAGAATATAAGAAACGCACAGTGTAGTACATAGTATATGAGTGAGTTGCACTGAAAAACTTAGAATATAAGAAACGCACAGTGTAGTACATAGTATATGAGTGAGTTGCACTGAAAAACTTAGAATATATGAAACCCACAGTGTAGTACATAGTATATGAGTGAGTTGCACTGAAAAACTTAGAATATAAGAAACGCACAGTGTAGTACATAGTATATAAGTGAGTTGAACTGAAAAACATAGAATATAAGAAACGCACAGTGTAGTACATAGTATATGAGTGAGTTGCACTGAAAAACTTAGAATTTACTGAAAAACCCGCATTACAGGAAATGTACAGTGTAGTACATAGTATATGAGTGAGTTGCACTCAAAAACTTAGAATATAAGAAACGCACAGTGTAGTACATAGTATATGAGTGAGTTGCACTGAAAAACTTAGAATATAAGAAACGCACAGTGTAGTACATAGTATATGAGTGAGTTGCACTGAAAAACTTAGAAAATAAGAAACGCACAGTGTAGTACATAGTATATGAGTGAGTTGCACTGAAAAACTTAGAATATAAGAAACGCACAGTGTAGTACATAGTATATGAGTGAGTTGCACTGAAAAACTTAAAATTTATTGAAAAACCTGCATTACACGAAATGCACAGAGTAGTACATAGTATATGAGTGAGTTGCACTGAAAAACTTAGAAAATAAGAAACGCACAGTGTAGTACATAGTATATGTGAGAGTTGCACTGAAAAACTTAGAATATAAGAAACGAACAGTGTAGTACATAGTATATGAGTGAGTTGCACTGAAAAACTTAGAAAATAAGAAACGCACAGTGTAGTACATAGTATATGAGTGAGTTGCACTAGAAAAACTTAGAATATAAGAAACGCACAGTGTAGTACATAGTATATGAGTGAGTTGCACTGAAAAACTTAGAATATAAGAAACGCACAGTGTAGTACATAGTATATGAGTGAGTTGCACTGAAAAACTTAGAATATAAGAAACGCACAGTGTAGTACATAGTATATGAGTGAGTTGCACTGAAAAACTAAGAATTTATGAAAAACCCGCATTACACGAAATGCACAGTGTAGTACATAGTATATGAGTGAGTTGCACTGAAAAACTTAGAATGTATGAAACCCACAGTGTAGTACATAGTATATGAGTGAGTTGCACTGAAAAACTTAGAATATAAGAAACGCACAGTGTAGTACATAGTATATAAGTGAGTTGCACTGAAAAACATAGAATATAAGAAACGCACAGTGTAGTACATAGTATATGAGTGAGTTGCACTGAAAACTTAGAATTTACTGAAAAACCCGCATTACAGGAAATGCACAGTGTAGTACATAGTATAATGAGTGAGTTGCACTGAAAAACTTAGAAAATAAGAAACGCACAGTGTAGTACATAGTATATGAGTGAGTTGCACTAGAAAAACTTAGAATATAAGAAACGCACAGTGTAGTACATAGTATATGAGTGAGTTGCACTGAAAAACTTAGAATATAAGAAACGCACAGTGTAGTACATAGTATATGAGTGAGTTGCACTGAAAACTTAGAATATAAGAAACGCACAGTGTAGTACATAGTATATGAGTGAGTTGCACTGAAAAACTTAGAATATAAGAAATGCACAGTGTAGTACATAGTATATGAGTGAGTTGCACTGAAAAACTTAGAATATAAGAAACGCACAGTGTAGTACATAGTATATGAGTGAGTTGCACTGAAAAACTTAGAATATAAGAAACGCACAGTGTAGTACATAGTATATGAGTGAGTTGCACTGAAAACTTAGAATATATGAAACCCACAGTGTAGTACATAGTATATGAGTGAGTTGCACTGAAAAACTTAGAATATAAGAAACGCACAGTGTAGTACATAGTATATAAGTGAGTTGCACTGAAAAACATAGAATATAAGAAACGCACAGTGTAGTACATAGTATATGAGTGAGTTGCACTGAAAAACTTAGAATTTACTGAAAAACCCGCATTACAGGAAATGAACAGTGTAGTACATAGTATATGAGTGAGTTGCACTGAAAAACTTAGAATATAAGAAACGCACAGTGTAGTACATAGTATATGAGTGAGTTGCACTAAAAAACTTTGAAAATAAGAAACGCACAGTGTAGTACATAGTATATGAGTGAGTTGCACTGAAAAACTTAGAATATAAGAAACGCACAGTGTAGTACATAGTATATGAGTGAGTTGCACTGAAAAACTTAGAATATAAGAAACGCACAGTGTAGTACATAGTATATGAGTGAGTTGCACTGAAAAACTTAGATTATAAGAAACGCACAGTGTAGTACATAGTATATGTGAGTTGCACTGAAAAACTTAGAATATAAGAAACGCACAGTGTAGTACATAGCATATGAGTGAGTTGCACTGAAAAACTTAGAATTTACTGAAAAACCCGCATTACACGAAATGCACAGTGTAGTACATAGTATATGAGTGAGTTGCACTGAAAAACTTAGAATATAAGAAACGCACAGTGTAGTACATAGTATATGAGTGAGTTGCACTGAAAAACTTAGAATATAAGAAACGCACAGTGTAGTACATAGTATATGAGTGAGTTGCACTGAAAAACTTAGAAAATAAGAAACGCACAGTGTAGTACATAGTATATGAGTGAGTTGCACTGAAAAACTTAGAATATAAGAAACGCACAGTGTAGTACATAGTATATGAGTGAGTTGCACTGAAAAACTTAAAAATAAGAAACGCACAGTGTAGTACATAGTATATGAGTGAGTTGCACTAGAAAAACTTAGAATATAAGAAACGCACAGTGTAGTACATAGTATATGAGTGAGTTGCACTGAAAAACTTAGAATATAAGAAACGCACAGTGTAGTACATAGTATATGAGTGAGTTGCACTGAAAAACTTAGAATATAAGAAACGCACAGTGTAGTACATAGTATATGAGTGAGTTGCACTGAAAAACTAAGAATTTACTGAAAAACCCGCATTACACGAAATGCACAGTGTAGTACATAGTATATGAGTGAGTTGCACTGAAAAACTTAGAATATATGAAACCCACAGTGTAGTACATAGTATATGAGTGAGTTGCACTGAAAAACTTAGAATATAAGAAACGCACAGTGTAGTACATAGTATATAAGTGAGTTGCACTGAAAAACATAGAATATAAGAAACGCACAGTGTAGTACATAGTATATGAGTGAGTTGCACTGAAAAACTTAGAATTTACTGAAAAACCCGCATTACAGGAAATGCACAGTGTAGTACATAGTATATGAGTGAGTTGCACTGAAAAACTTAGAATATAAGAAACGCACAGTGTAGTACATAGTATATGAGTGAGTTGCACTAAAAAACTTAGAAAATAAGAAACGCACAGTGTAGTACATAGTATATGAGTGAGTTGCACTGAAAAACTTAGAATATAAGAAACGCACAGTGTAGTACATAGTATATGAGTGAGTTGCACTGAAAAACTTAGAATATAAGAAACGCACAGTGTAGTACATAGTATATGAGTGAGTTGCACTGAAAAACTTAGATTATAAGAAACGCACAGTGTAGTACATAGTATATGAGTGAGTTGCACTGAAAAACTTAGAATATAAGAAACGCACAGTGTAGTACATAGTATATGAGTGAGTTGCACTGAAAAACTTAGAATATAAGAAACGCACAGTGTAGTACATAGTATATGAGTGAGTTGCACTGAAAAACTTAGAATTTACTGAAAAACCCGCATTACACGAAATGCACAGTGTAGTACATAGTATATGAGTGAGTTGCACTGAAAAACTTAGAATATAAGAAACGCTCAGTGTAGTACATAGTATAAGAGTGAGTTGCACTGAAAAAGTTAGAATATAAGAAACGCACAGTGTAGTACATAGTATATGAGTGAGTTGCACTGAAAAACTTAGAAAATAAGAAACACACAGTGTAGTACATAGTATATGAGTGAGTGCACTGAAAAACTTAGAATATAAGAAACGCACAGTGTAGTACATAGTATATGAGTGAGTTGCACTGAAAAACTTAGAATATAGGAAACGCACAGTGTAGTACATAGTATATGAGTGAGTTGCACTGAAATACTTAGAATATAAGAAACGCACAGTGTAGTACATAGTATATGAGTGAGTTGCACTGAAAAACTTAGAATATAAGAAACGCACAGTGTAGTACATAATATGTGAGTGAGTTGCACTGAAAAACTTAGAATTTACTGAAATACCCGCATTACACGAAATGCACAGTGTAGTACATAGTATATGAGTGAGTTGCACTGAAAAATATAGAATATAAGAAACGCACAGTGTAGTACATAGTATATGAGTGAGTTGCACTGAAAAACTTAGAATATAAGAAACGCACAGTGTAGTACGCAGTATATGAGTGAGTTGCACTGAAAAACTTAGAATATAAGAAACGCACAGTGTAGTACATAGTATATGAGAGAGTTTCACTGAAAAACATAGAATATAAGAAACGCACAGTGTAGTACATAGTATATGAGTGAGTTGCACTGAAAAACTTAGAATTTACTGAAAAACCCGCATTACAGGAAATGCACAGTGTAGTACATAGTATATGAGTGAGTTGCACTGAAAAACTTAGAATATAAGAAACGCACAGTGTAGTACATAGTATATGAGTGAGTTGCACTGAAAAACTTAGAATATAAGAAATGCACAGTGTAGTACATAGTATATGAGTGAGTTGCACTGAAAAACTTAGAATATAAGAAACGCACAGTGTAGTACATAGTATATGAGTGAGTTGCACTGAAAAACTTAGAATATAAGAAACGCACAGTGTAGTACATAGTATATGAGTGAGTTGCACTGAAAAACTTAGAAAATAAGAAACACACAGTGTAGTACATAGTATATGAGTGAGTGCACTGAAAAACTTAGAATATAAGAAACGCACAGTGTAGTACATAGTATATGAGTGAGTTGCACTGAAAAACTTAGAATATAGGAAACGCACAGTGTAGTACATAGTATATGAGTGAGTTGCACTGAAATACTTAGAATATAAGAAACGCACAGTGTAGTACATAGTATATGAGTGAGTTGCACTGAAAAACTTAGAATATAAGAAACGCACAGTGTAGTACATAATATATGAGTGAGTTGCACTGAAAAACTTAGAATTTACTGAAATACCCGCATTACACGAAATGCACAGTGTAGTACATAGTATATGAGTGAGTTGCACTGAAAAATATAGAATATAAGAAACGCACAGTGTAGTACATAGTATATGAGTGAGTTGCACTGAAAAACTTAGAATATAAGAAACGCACAGTGTAGTACGCAGTATATGAGTGAGTTGCACTGAAAAACTTAGAATATAAGAAACGCACAGTGTAGTACATAGTATATGAGAGAGTTTCACTGAAAAACATAGAATATAAGAAACGCACAGTGTAGTACATAGTATATGAGTGAGTTGCACTGAAAAACTTAGAATTTACTGAAAAACCCGCATTACAGGAAATGCACAGTGTAGTACATAGTATATGAGTGAGTTGCACTGAAAAACTTAGAATATAAGAAACGCACAGTGTAGTACATAGTATATGAGTGAGTTGCACTGAAAAACTTAGAATATAAGAAATGCACAGTGTAGTACATAGTATATGAGTGAGTTGCAATGAAAAACTTAGAATATAAGAAACGCACAGTGTAGTACATAGTATATGAGTGAGTTGCACTGAAAAACTTAGAATATAAGAAACGCACAGTGTAGTACATAGTATATGAGTGAGTTGCACTGAAAAACTTAGAATATATGAAATCCACAGTGTAGTACATAGTATATGAGTGAGTTGCTTTGAAAAACTTAGAATATAAGAAACGCACAGTGTAGTACATAGTATATAAGTGAGTTGCACTGAAAAACATAGAATATAAGAAACGCACAGTGTAGTACATAGTATATGAGTGAGTTGCACTGAAAAACTTAGAATTTACTGAAAAACCCGCATTACAGGAAATGCACAGTGTAGTACATAGTATATGAGTGAGTTGCACTGAAAAACTTAGAATATAAGAAACGCACAGTGTAGTACATAGTATATGAGTGAGTTGCACTAAAAAACTTAGAAAATAAGAAACGCACAGTGTAGTACATAGTATATGAGTGAGTTGCACTGAAAAACTTAGAATATAAGAAACGCACAGTGTAGTACATAGTATATGAGTGAGTTGCACTGAAAAACTTAGATTATAAGAAACGCACAGTGTAGTACATAGTATATGAGTGAGTTGCACTGAAAAACTTAGAATATAAGAAACGCACAGTGTAGTACATAGCATATGAGTGAGTTGCACTGAAAAACTTAGAATTTACTGAAAAACCCGCATTACACGAAATGCACAGTGTAGTACATAGTATATGAGTGAGTTGCACTGAAAAACTTAGAATATAAGAAACGCACAGTGTAGTACATAGTATATGAGTGAGTTGCACTGAAAAACTTAGAATATAAGAAACGCACAGTGTAGTACATAGTATATGAGTGAGTTGCATGAAAAACTTAGAAAATAAGAAACGCACAGTGTAGTACATAGTATATGAGTGAGTTGCACTGAAAAACTTAGAATATAAGAAACGCACAGTGTAGTACATAGTATATGAGTGATTTGCACTGAAAAACTTAGAATATAAGAAACGCACAGTGTAGTACATAGTATATGAGTGAGTTGCACTGAAAAACATATAATATAAGAAACGCACAGTGTAGTACATAGTATATGAGTGAGTTGCACTGAAAAACTTAGAATTTACTGAAAAACCCGCATTACACGAAATGCACAGTGTAGTACATAGTATATGAGTGAGTTGCACTGAAAAACTTAGAATATAAGAAACGCTCAGTGTAGTACATAGTATAAGAGTGAGTTGCACTGAAAAAGTTAGAATATAAGAAACGCACAGTGTAGTACATAGTATATGAGTGAGTTGCACTGAAAAACTTAGAAAATAAGAAACACACAGTGTAGTACATAGTATATGAGTGAGTTGCATTGAAAAACTTAGAATATAAGAAACGCACAGTGTAGTACATAGTATATGAGTGAGTTGCACTGAAAAACTTAGAATATAAGAAACGCACAGTGTAGTACATAGTATATGAGTGAGTTGCACTGAAAAACTTAGAATATAAGAAACGCACAGTGTAGTACATAGTATATGAGTGAGTTGCACTGAAAAACTTAGAAAATAAGAAACGCACAGTGTAGTACATAGTATATGAGTGAGTTGCACTGAAAAACTTAGAATATAAGAAACGCACAGTGTAGTACATAGTATATGAGTGATTTGCACTGAAAAACTTAGAATATAAGAAACGCACAGTGTAGTACATAGTATATGAGTGAGTTGCACTGAAAAACATATAATATAAGAAACGCACAGTGTAGTACATAGTATATGAGTGAGTTGCACTGAAAAACTTAGAATTTACTGAAAAACCCGCATTACACGAAATGCACAGTGTAGTACATAGTATATGAGTGAGTTGCACTGAAAAACTTAGAATATAAGAAACGCTCAGTGTAGTACATAGTATAAGAGTGAGTTGCACTGAAAAAGTTAGAATATAAGAAACGCACAGTGTAGTACATAGTATATGAGTGAGTTGCACTGAAAAACTTAGAAAATAAGAAACACACAGTGTAGTACATAGTATATGAGTGAGTTGCACTGAAAAACTTAGAATATAAGAAACGCACAGTGTAGTACATAGTATATGAGTGAGTTGCACTGAAAAACTTAGAATATAAGAAACGCACAGTGTAGTACATAGTATATGAGTGAGTTGCACTGAAAAACTTAGAATATAAGAAACGCACAGTGTAGTACATAGTATATGAGTGAGTTGCACTGAAAAACTTAGAATATAAGAAACGCACAGTGTAGTACATAGTATAAGAGTGAGTTGCACTGAAAAAGTTAGAATATAAGAAACGCACAGTGTAGTACATAGTATATGAGTGAGTTGCACTGAAAAACTTAGAAAATAAGAAACACACAGTGTAGTACATAGTATATGAGTGAGTGCACTGAAAAACTTAGAATATAAGAAACGCACAGTGTAGTACATAGTATATGAGTGAGTTGCACTGAAAAACTTAGAATATAAGAAACGCACAGTGTAGTACATAGTATATGAGTGAGTTGCACTGAAAAACTTAGAATATAAGAAACGCACAGTGTAGTACATAGTATATGAGTGAGTTGCACTGAAAAACTTAGAATATAAGAAACGCACAGTGTAGTACATAGTATATGAGAGAGTTTCACTGAAAAACATAGAATATAAGAAACGCACAGTGTAGTACATAGTATATGAGTGAGTTGCACTGAAAAACTTAGAATTTACTGAAAAACCCGCATTACAGGAAATGCACAGTGTAGTACATAGTATATGAGTGAGTTGCACTGAAAAACTTAGAATATAAGAAACGCACAGTGTAGTACATAGTATATGAGTGAGTTGCACTGAAAAACTTAGAATATAAGAAATGCACAGTGTAGTACATAGTATATGAGTGAGTTGCACTGAAAAACTTAGAATATAAGAAACGCACAGTGTAGTACATAGTATATGAGTGAGTTGCACTGAAAAACTTAGAATATAAGAAACGCACAGTGTAGTACATAGTATATGAGTGAGTTGCACTGAAAAACTTAGAATATATGAAATCCACAGTGTAGTACATAGTATATGAGTGAGTTGCTTTGAAAAACTTAGAATATAAGAAACGCACAGTGTAGTACATAGTATATAAGTGAGTTGCACTGAAAAACATAGAATATAAGAAACGCACAGTGTAGTACATAGTATATGAGTGAGTTGCACTGAAAAACTTAGAATATAAGAAACGCACAGTGTAGTACATAGTATATGAGTGAGTTGCACTAAAAAACTTAGAAAATAAGAATCGCACAGTGTAGTACATAGTATATGAGTGAGTTGCACTGAAAAACTTAGAATATAAGAAACGCACAGTGTAGTACATAGTATATGAGTGAGTGCACTGAAAAACTTAGAATATAAGAAACGCACAGTGTAGTACATAGTATATGAGTGAGTTGCACTGAAAAACTTAGATTATAAGAAACGCACAGTGTAGTACATAGTATATGAGTGAGTTGCACTGAAAAACTTAGAATATAAGAAACGCACAGTGTAGTACATAGCATATGAGTGAGTTGCACTGAAAAACTTAGAATTTACTGAAAAACCCGCATTACACGAAATGCACAGTGTAGTACATAGTATATGAGTGAGTTGCACTGAAAAACTTAGAATATAAGAAACGCACAGTGTAGTACATAGTATATGAGTGAGTTGCACTGAAAAACTTAGAATATAAGAAACGCACAGTGTAGTACATAGTATATGATTGAGTTGCACTGAAAAACTTAGAAAATAAGAAACGCACAGTGTAGTACATAGTATATGAGTGAGTTGCACTGAAAAACTTAGAATATAAGAAACGCACAGTGTAGTACATAGTATATGAGTGATTTGCACTGAAAAACTTAGAATATAAGAAACGCACAGTGTAGTACATAGTATATGAGTGAGTTGCACTGAAAAACATATAATATAAGAAACGCACAGTGTAGTACATAGTATATGAGTGAGTTGCACTTAAAAACTTAGAATTTACTGAAAAACCCGCATTATACGAAATGCACAGTGTAGTACATAGTATATGAGTGAGTTGCACTGAAAAACTTAGAATATAAGAAACGCTCAGTGTAGTACATAGTATAAGAGTGAGTTGCACTGAAAAAGTTAGAATATAAGAAACGCACAGTGTAGTACATAGTATATGAGTGAGTTGCACTGAAAAACTTAGAAAATAAGAAACACACAGTGTAGTACATAGTATATGAGTGAGTTGCACTGAAAAACTTAGAATATAAGAAACGCACAGTGTAGTACATAGTATATGAGTGAGTTGCACTGAAAAACTTAGAATATAAGAAACGCACAGTGTAGCACATAGTATATGAGTGAGTTGCACTGAAAAACTTAGAATATAAGAAACGCACAGTGTAGTACATAGTATATGAGTGAGTTGCATTGAAAAACTTAGAATATAAGAAACGCACAGTGTAGTACATAATATATGAGTGAGTTGCACTGAAAAACTTAGAATTTACTGAAATACCCGCATTACACGAAATGCACAGTGTAGTACATAGTATATGAGTGAGTTGCACTGAACAACTTAGAATATAAGAAACGCACAGTGTAGTACATAGTATATGAGTGAGTTGCACTGAAAAACTTAGAATATAAGAAACGCACAGTGTAGTACGTAGTATATGAGTGAGTTGCACTGAAAAACTTAGAATATAAGAAACGCACAGTGTAGTACATAGTATATGAGAAAGTTTCACTGAAAAACATAGAATATAAGAAACGCACAGTGTAGTACATAGTATATGAGTGAGTTGCACTGAAAAACTTAGAATTTACTGAAAAACCCGCTTTACAGGAAATGCACAGTGTAGTACATAGTATATGAGTGAGTTGCACTGAAAAACTTAGAATATAAGAAACGCACAATGTAGTACATAGTATAAGAGTGAGTTGCACTGAAAAACTTAGAATATAAGAAATGCACAGTGTAGTACATAGTATATGAGTGAGTTGCACTGAAAAACTTAGAATATAAGAAACGCACAGTGTAGTACATAGTATATGAGTGAGTTGCACTGAAAAACTTAGAATATAAGAAACGCACAGTGTAGTACATAGTATATGAGTGAGTTGCACTGAAAAACTTAGAATATAAGAAACGCACAGTGTAGTACATAGTATATGAGTGAGTTGCACTGAAAAACTTAGAAAATAAGAAACGCACAGTGTAGTACATAGTATATGAGTGAGTTGCACTGAAAAACTTAGAATATTAGAAACGCACAGTGTAGTACATAGTATATGAGTGATTTGCACTGAAAAACTTAGAATATAAGAAACGCACAGTGTAGTACATAGTATATGAGTGAGTTGCACTGAAAAACATATAATATATGAAACGCACAGTGTAGTACATAGTATATGAGTGAGTTGCACTGAAAAACTTAGAATATAAGAAACGCACAGTGTAGTACATAGTATATGAGTGAGTTGCACTGAAAAACTTAGAATATAAGAAACGCACAGTGTAGTACATAGTATATGAGTGAGTTGCACTGAAAAACTTAGAATATAAGAAACGCACAGTGTAGTACATAATATATGAGTGAGTTGCACTGAAAAACTTAGAATTTACTGAAATACCCGCATTACACGAAATGCACAGTGTAGTACATAGTATATGAGTGAGTTGCACTGAAAAACTTAGAATATAAGAAACGCACAGTGTAGTACGTAGTATATGAGTGAGTTGCACTGAAAAACTTAGAATATAAGAAACGCACAGTGTAGTACATAGTATATGAGAGAGTTTCACTGAAAAACATAGAATATAAGAAACGCACAGTGTAGTACATAGTATATGAGTGAGTTGCACTGAAAAACTTAGAATTTACTGAAAAACCCGCATTACAGGAAATGCACAGTGTAGTACATAGTATATGAGTGAGTTGCACTGAAAAACTTAGAATATAAGAAACGCACAATGTAGTACATAGTATATGAGTGAGTTGCACTGAAAAACTTAGAATATAAGAAATGCACAGTGTAGTACATAGTATATGAGTGAGTTGCACTGAAAAACTTAGAATATAAGAAACGCACAGTGTAGTACATAGTATATGAGTGAGTTGCACTGAAAAACTTAGAATATAAGAAACGCACAGTGTAGTACATAGTATATGAGTGAGTTGCACTGAAAAACTTAGAATATAAGAAACGCACAGTGTAGTACATAGTATATGAGTGAGTTGCACTGAAAAACTTAGAAAATAAGAAACGCACAGTGTAGTACATAGTATATGAGTGAGTTGCACTGAAAAACTTAGAATATTAGAAACGCACAGTGTAGTACATAGTATATGAGTGATTTGCACTGAAAAACTTAGAATATAAGAAACGCACAGTGTAGTACATAGTATATGAGTGATTGCACTGAAAAACATATAATATATGAAACGCACAGTGTAGTACATAGTATATGAGTGAGTTGCACTGAAAAACTTAGAATATAAGAAACGCACAGTGTAGTACATAGTATATGAGTGAGTTGCACTGAAAAACTTAGAATATAAGAAACGCACAGTGTAGTACATAGTATATGAGTGAGTTGCACTGAAAAACTTAGAATATAAGAAACGCACAGTGTAGTACATAATATATGAGTGAGTTGCACTGAAAAACTTAGAATTTACTGAAATACCCGCATTACACGAAATGCACAGTGTAGTACATAGTATATGAGTGAGTTGCACTGAAAAACTTAGAATATAAGAAACGCACAGTGTAGTACATAGTATATGAGTGAGTTGCACTGAAAAAGTTAGAATATAAGAAACGCACAGTGTAGTACATAGTATATGAGTGAGTTGCACTGAAAAACTTAGAATATAAGAAACGCACAGTGTAGTACATAGTATATGAGTGAGTTGCACTGAAAAACTTAGAATATAAGAAACGCACAGTGTAGTACATAGTATATGAGTGAGTTGCACTGAAAAACTTAGAATATTAGAAACGCACAGTGTAGTACATAGTATATGAGTGATTTGCACTGAAAAACTTAGAATATAAGAAACGCACAGTGTAGTACATAGTATATGAGTGAGTTGCACTGAAAAACATAGAATATATGAAACGCACAGTGTAGTACATAGTATATGAGTGAGTTGCACTGAAAAACTTAGAATTTACTGAAATACCCGCATTACACGAAATGCACAGTGTAGTACATAGTATATGAGTGAGTTGCACTGAAAAACTTAGAATATAAGAAAAGCTCAGTGTAGTACATAGTATAAGAGTGAGTTGCACTGAAAAAGTTAGAATATAAGAAACGCACAGTGTAGTACATAGTATATGAGTGAGTTGCACTGAAAAACTTAGAAAATAAGAAACACACAGTGTAGTACATAGTATATGAGTGAGTTGCACTGAAAAACTTAGAATATAAGAAACGCACAGTGTAGTACATAGTATATGAGTGAGTTGCACTGAAAAACTTAGAATATAAGAAACGCACAGTGTAGTACATAGTATATGAGTGAGTTGCACTGAAAAACTTAGAATATAAGAAACGCACAGTGTAGTACATAGTATATGAGTGAGTTGCACTGAAAAACTTAGAATATAAGAATCGCACAGTGTAGTACATAATATATGAGTGAGTTGCACTGAAAAACTTAGAATTTACTGAAATACCCGCATTACACGAAATGCACAGTGTAGTACATAGTATATGAGTGAGTTGCACTGAAAAACTTAGAATATAAGAAACGCACAGTGTAGTACATAGTATATGAGTGAGTTGCACTGAAAAACTTAGAATATATGAAATCCACAGTGTAGTACATAGTATATGAGTGAGTTGCTTTGAAAAACTTAGAATATAAGAAACGCACAGTGTAGTACATTGTATATGAGTGATTTGCACTGAAAAACATAGAATATAAGAAACGCACAGTGTAGTACATAGTATATGAGTGAGTTGCACTGAAAAACTTAGAATTTACTGAAAAACCCGCATTACACGAAATGCACAGTGTAGTACATAGTATATGAGTGAGTTGCACTGAAAAACTTAGAATATAAGAAACGCTCAGTGTAGTACATAGTATAAGAGTGAGTTGCACTGAAAAAGTTAGAATATAAGAAACGCACAGTGTAGTACATAGTATATGAGTGAGTTGCACTGAAAAACTTAGAATATAAGAAACGCACAGTGTAGTACATAGTATATGAGTGAGTTGCACTGAAAAACTTAGAATATAAGAAACGCACATTGTAGTACATAGTATATGAGTGAGTTGCACTGAAAAACTTAGAATATAAGAAACGCACAGTGTAGTACATAGTATATGAGTGAGTTGCACTGAAAAACTTAGAAAATAAGAAACGCACAGTGTAGTACATAGTATATGAGTGAGTTGCACTGAAAAACTTAGAATATAAGAAACGCACAGTGTAGTACATAGTATATGAGTGATTTGCACTGAAAAACTTAGAATATAAGAAACGCACAGTGTAGTACATAGTATATGAGTGAGTTGCACTGAAAAACATAGAATATATGAAACGCACAGTGTAGTACATAGTATATGAGTGAGTTGCACTGAAAAACTTAGAATTTACTGAAAAACCCGCATTACACGAAATGCACAGTGTAGTACATAGTATATGAGTGAGTTGCACTGAAAAACTTAGAATATAAGAAACGTTCAGTGTAGTACATAGTATAAGAGTGAGTTGCACTGAAAAAGTTAGAATATAAGAAACGCACAGTGTAGTACATAGTATATGAGTGAGTTGCACTGAAAAACTTAGAAAATAAGAAACACACAGTGTAGTACATAGTATATGAGTGAGTTGCACTGAAAAACTTAGAATATAAGAAACGCACAGTGTAGTACATAGTATATGAGTGAGTTGCACTGAAAAACTTAGAATATAAGAAACGCACAGTGTAGTACATAGTATATGAGTGAGTTGCACTGAAAAACTTAGAATATAAGAAACGCACAGTGTAGTACATAGTATATGAGTGAGTTGCACTGAAAAACTTAGAATATAAGAAACGCACAGTGTAGTACATAATATATGAGTGAGTTGCACTGAAAAACTTAGAATTTACTGAAATACCCGCATTACACGAAATGCACTGTGTAGTACATAGTATATGAGTGAGTTGCACTGAAAAACTTAGAATATAAGAAACGCACAGTGTAGTACATAGTATATGAGTGAGTTGCACTGAAAAACTTAGAATATAAGAAACGCACAGTGTAGTACGTAGTATATGAGTGAGTTGCACTGAAAAACTTAGAATATAAGAAACGCACAGTGTAGTACATAGTATATGAGAGAGTTTCACTGAAAAACATAGAATATAAGAAACGCACAGTGTAGTACATAGTATATGAGTGAGTTGCACTGAAAAACTTAGAATTTACTGAAAAACCCGCATTACAGGAAATGCACAGTGTAGTACATAGTATATGAGTGAGTTGCACTGAAAAACTTAGAATATAAGAAACGCACAGTGTAGTACATAGTATATGAGTGAGTTGCACTGAAAAACTTAGAATATAAGAAATGCACAGTGTAGTACATAGTATATGAGTGAGTTGCACTGAAAAACTTAGAATATAAGAAACGCACAGTGTAGTACATAGTATATGAGTGAGTTGCACTGAAAAACTTAGAATATAAGAAACGCACAGTGTAGTACATAGTATATGAGTGAGTTGCACTGAAAAACTTAAAATTTATTGAAAAACCCGCATTACAGGAAATGCACAGTGTAGTACATAGTATATGAGTGAGTTGCACTGAAAAACTTAGAATATAAGAAACGCACAGTGTAGTACATAGTATATGAGTGAGTTGCACTGAAAAACTTAGAATATAAGAAATGCACAGTGTAGTACATAGTATATGAGTGAGTTGCACTGAAAAACTTAGAATATAAGAAACGCACAGTGTAGTACATAGTATATGAGTGAGTTGCACTGAAAAACTTAGAATATAAGAAACGCACAGTGTAGTACATAGTATATGAGTGAGTTGCACTGAAAAACTTAAAATTTATTGAAAAACCCGCATTACACGAAATGCACAGTGTAGTACATAGTATATGAGTGAGTTGCATTGAAAAACTTAGAATATAAGAAATGCACAGTGTAGTACATAGTATATGAGTGAGTTGCACTGAAAAACTTAGAATATATGAAACCCACAGTGTAGTATATAGTATATGAGTGAGTTGCACTGAAAAACTTAGAATATAAGAAACGCACAGTGTAGTACATAGTATATAAGTGAGTTGCACTGAAAAACATAGAATATAAGAAACGCACAGTGTAGTACATAGTATATGAGTGAGTTGCACTGAAAAACTTAGATTATAAGAAACTCACAGTGTAGTACATAGTATATGAGTGAGTTGCACTGAAAAACTTAGAATATAAGAAACGCACAGTGTAGTACATAGCATATGAGTGAGTTGCACTGAAAAACTTAGAATTTACTGAAAAACCCGCATTACACGAAATGCACAGTGTAGTACATAGTATATGAGTGAGTTGCACTGAAAAACTTAGAATATAAGAAACGCACAGTGTAGTACATAGTATATGAGTGAGTTGCACTGAAAAACTTAGAATATAAGAAACGCACAGTGTAGTACATAGTATATGAGTGAGTTGCACTGAAAAACTTAGAAAATAAGAAACGCACAGTGTAGTACATAGTATATAAGTGAGTTGCACTGAAAAACTTAGAATATAAGAAACGCACAGTGTAGTACATAGTATATGAGTGAGTTGCACTGAAAAACTTAAAATTTATTGAAAAACCCGCATTACACGAAATGCACAGTGTAGTACATAGTATATGAGTGAGTTGCACTGAAAAACTTAGAAAATAAGAAACGCACAGTGTAGTACATAGTATATGTGTGAGTTGCACTGAAAAACTTAGAATATAAGAAACGAACGGTGTAGTACATAGTATATGAGTGAGTTGCACTGAAAAACTTAGAAAATAAGAAACGCACAGTGTAGTACATAGTATATGAGTGAGTTGCACTAAAAAAACTTAGAATATAAGAAACGCACAGTGTAGTACATAGTATATGAGTGAGTTGCACTGAAAAACTTAGAATATAAGAAACGCACAGTGAAGTACATAGTATATGAGTGAGTTGCACTGAAAAACTTAGAATTTAAGAAACGCACAGTGTAGTACATAGTATATGAGTGAGTTGCACTGAAAAACTAAGAATTTACTGAAAAACCCGCATTACACGAAATGCACAGTGTAGTACATAGTATATGAGTGAGTTTCACTGAAAAACTTAGAATATAAGAAACGCACAGTGTAGTACATAGTATATGAGTGAGTTGCACTGAAAAACTTAGAATTTACTGAAAAACTCGCATTACACGAAATGCACAGTGTAGTACATAGTATATGAGTGAGTTGCACTGAAAAACTTAGAATATAAGAAACGCACAGTGTAGTACATAGTATATGAGTGAGTTGCACTGAAAAACTTAGAATATAAGAAACGCACAGTGTAGTACATAGTATATGAGTGATTGCACTGAAAAACTTAGAATATAAGAAACGCACAGTGTAGTACATAGTATATGAGTGAGTTGCACTGAAAAACTTAGAATTTACTGAAAAACCCGCATTACACGAAATGCACAGTGTAGTACATAGTATATGAGTGAGTTGCATTGAAAAACTTAGAATATAAGAAATGCACAGTGTAGTACATAGTATATGAGTGAGTTGCACTGAAAAACTTAGAATATAAGAAACGCACAGTGTAGTACATAGTATATGAGTGAGTTGCACTGAAAAACTTAGAATTTACTGAAAAACCCGCATTACACGAAATGCACAGTGTAGTACATAGTATAAGAGTGAGTTGCACTGAAAAACTTAGAATATAAGAAACGCACAGTGTAGTACATAGTATATGAGTGAGTTGCACTGAAAAACTTAGAATATAAGAAACGCACAGTGTAGTACATAGTATATGAGTGAGTTGCACTGAAAAACTTAGAATTTACTGAAAAACCCGAATTACACGAAATGCACAGTGTAGTACATAGTATATGAGTGAGTTGCACTGAAAAACTTAGAATATAAGAAACGCACAGTGTAGAACATAGTATATGAGTGAGTTGCACTGAAAAACTTATAATATAAGAAACGCACAGTGTAGTACATAGTATATGAGTGAGTTGCACTGAAAAACTTAGAATATAAGAAACGCACAGTGTAGTACATAGTATATGAGTGAGTTGCACTGAAAAACTTAGAATATAAGAAACGCACAGTGTAGTACATAGTATATGAGTGAGTTGCACTGAAAAACTTAGAATATAAGAAACGCACAGTGTAGTACATAGTATATGTGTGAGTTGCACTGAAAAACATAGAATATAAGAAACGCACAGTGTAGTACATAGTATATGAGTGAGTTGCATTGAAAAACTTAGAATTTACTGAAAAACCCGCATTACACGAAATGCACAGTGTAGTACATAGTATATGAGTGAGTTGCACTGAAAAACTTAGAATATAAGAAACGCTCAGTGTAGTACATAGTATAAGAGTGAGTTGCACTGAAAAACTTAGAATATAAGAAACGCACAGTGTAGTACATAGTATATGAGTGAGTTGCACTGAAAAACTTAGAAAATAAGAAACGCACAGTGTAGTACATAGTATATGAGTGAGTTGCACTGAAAAACTTAGAATATAAGAAACGCACAGTGTAGTACATAGTATATGAGTGAGTTGCACTGAAAAACTTAGAATATAAGAAACGCACAGTGTAGTACATAGTATATGAGTGAGTTGCACTGAAAAACTTAGAATATAAGAAACGCACAGTGTAGTACATAGTATATGAGTGAGTTGCACTGAAAAACTTAGAATATAATAAACGCACAGTGTAGTACATAGTATATGAGTGAGTTGCACTGAAAAACTTAGAATATAAGAAATGCACAGTGTAGTACATAGTATATGAGTGAGTTGCACTGAAAATATTAGAATATAAGAAACGCACAGTGTAGTACATAGTATATGAGTGAGTTGCACTGAAAAACTTAGAATATAAGAAACGCACAGTGTAGTACATAGTATATGAGTGAGTTGCACTGAAAAACTTAGAATATAAGAAACGCACAGTGTAGTACATAGTATATGAGTGAGTTGCACTGAAAAACTTAGAATATAAGAAACGCACAGTGTAGTACATAGTATATGAGTGAGTTGCACTGAAAAACTTAGAATATATGAAACCCACAGTGTAGTACATAGTATATGAGTGAGTTGCACTGAAAAACTTAGAATATAAGAAACGCACAGTGTAGTACATAGCATATGAGTGAGTTGCACTGAAAAACATAGAATATAAAAACGCACAGTGTAGTACATAGTATATGAGTGAGTTGCACTGAAAAACTTAGAATTTACTGAACAACCCGCATTACACGAAATGCACAGTGTAGTACATAGTATATGAGTGAGTTGCACTGAAAAACTTAGAATATAAGAAACGCACAGTGTAGTACATAGTATATGAGTGAGTTGCACTAGAAAAACTTAGAATATAAGAAACGCACAGTGTAGTACATAGTATATGAGTGAGTTGCACTGAAAAACTTAGAATATAAGAAACGCACAGTGTAGTACATAGTATATGAGTGAGTTGCACTGAAAAACTTAGAATTTACTGAAATACCCGCATTACACGAAATGCACAGTGTAGTACATAGTATATGAGTGAGTTGCACTGAAAAACTTAGAATATAAGAAACGCACAGTGTAGTACATAGTATATGAGTGAGTTGCACTGAAAAACTTAGAAAATAAGAAACGCACAGTGTAGTACATAGTATATGAGTGAGTTGCACTGAAAAACTTAGAATATAAGAAACGCACAGTGTAGTACATAGTATATGAGTGAGTTGCACTGAAAAACTTAGAATATAAGAAAAGCACAGTGTAGTACATAGTATATGAGTGAGTTGCACTGAAAAACTTAGAATATAAGAAACGCACAGTGTAGTACATAGTATATGAGTGAGTTGCACTGAAAAACTTAGATTATAAGAAACGCACAGTGTATTACATAGTATATGAGTGAGTTGCACTGAAAAACTTAGAATATAAGAAACGCACAGTGTAGTACATAGCATATGAGTGAGTTGCACTGAAAAACTTAGAATATAAGAAACTTACAGTGTAGTACATAGTATATCAGTGAGTTGCACTGAAAAACTTAGAAAATAAGAAACGCACAGTGTAGTACATAGTATATGAGTGAGTTGCACTAGAAAAACTTAGAATATAAGAAACGCACAGTGTAGTACATAGTATATGAGTGAGTTGCACTGAAAAACTTAGAATATAAGAAACGCACAGTGTAGTACATAGTATATGAGTGAGTTGCACTGAAAAACTTAGAATATAAGAAACGCACAGAGTAGTACATAGTATATGAGTGAGTTGCACTGAAAAACTAAGAATTTACTGAAAAACCCGCATTACACGAAATGCACAGTGTAGTACATAGTATATGAGTGAGTTGCACTGAAAAACTTAGAATATAAGAAACGCACAGTGTAGTACATAGTATATGAGTGAGTTGCACTGAAAAACTTAGAATATAAGAAACGCACAGTGTAGTACATAGTATATGAGTGAGTTGCACTGAAAAACTAAGAATTTACTGAAAAACCCGCATTACACGAAATGCACAGTGTAGTACATAGTATATGAGTGAGTTGCACTGAAAAACTTAGAATATAAGAAACGCACAGTGTAGTACATAGTATATGAGTGAGTTGCACTGAAAAACTTAGAATTTACTGAAAAACCCGCATTACACGAAATGCACAGTGTAGTACATAGTATATGAGTGAGTTGCACTGAAAAACTTAGAATATAAGAAACGCACAGTGTAGTACATAGTATATGAGTGAGTTGCACGGAAAAACTTAGAATATATGAAACGCACAGTGTAGTACATAGTATATGAGTGATTGCACTGAAAAACTTAGAATATAAGAAACGCAAAGTGTACTACATAGTATATGAGTGAGTTGCACTGAAAAACTTAGAATTTACTGAAAAACCCGCATTACACGAAATGCACAGTGTAGTACATAGTATATGAGTGAGTTGCATTGAAAAACTTAGAATATAAGAAGTGCACAGTGTAGTACATAGTATATGAGTGAGTTGCACTGAAAAACTTAGAATATAAGAAACGCACAGTGTAGTACATAGTATATGAGTGAGTTGCACTGAAAAACTTAGAATTTACTGAAAAACCCGCATTACACGAAATGCACAGTGTAGTACATAGTATAAGAGTGAGTTGCATTGAAAAACTTAGAATATAAGAAACGCACAGTGTAGTACATAGTATATGAGTGAGTTGCACTGAAAACCTTAGAATATAAGAAACGCACAGTGTAGTACATAGTATATGAGTGAGTTGCACTGAAAATATTAGAATATAAGAAACGCACAGTGTAGTACATAGTATATGAGTGAGTTGCACTGAAAAACTTAGAATTTACTGAAAAACCCGCATTACACGAAATGCACAGTGTAGTACATAGTATATGAGTGAGTTGCACTGAAAAACTTAGAATATAAGAAACGCACAGTGTAGAACATAGTATATGAGTGAGTTGCACTGAAAAACTTAGAATATAAGAAACGCACAGTGTAGTACATAGTATATGAGTGAGTTGCACTGAAAAACTTAGAATTTACTGAAATACCCGCATTACACGAAATGCACAGTGTAGTACATAGTATATGAGTGAGTTGCACTGAAAAACTTAGAATATAAGAAACGCACAGTGTAGTACATAGTATATGAGTGAGTTGCACTGAAAAACTTAGAATATAAGAAACGCACAGTGTAGTACATAGTATATGAGTGAGTTGCACTGAAAAACTTAGAATATAAGAAACGCACAGTGTAGTACATAGTATATGAGTGAGTTGCACTGAAAAACTTAGATTATAAGAAACGCACAGTGTATTACATAGTATATGAGTGAGTTGCACTGAAAAACTTAGAATATAAGAAACGCACAGTGTAGTACATAGCATATGAGTGAGTTGCACTGAAAAACTTAGAATATAAGAAACTTACAGTGTAGTACATAGTATATGAGTGAGTTGCACTGAAAAACTTAGAAAATAAGAAACGCACAGTGTAGTACATAGTATATGAGTGAGTTGCACTAGAAAAACTTAGAATATAAGAAACGCACAGTGTAGTACATAGTATATGAGTGAGTTGCACTGAAAAACTTAGAATATAAGAAACGCACAGTGTAGTACATAGTATATGAGTGAGTTGCACTGAAAAACTTAGAATATAAGAAACGCACAGAGTAGTACATAGTATATGAGTGAGTTGCACTGAAAAACTAAGAATTTACTGAAAAACCCGCATTACACGAAATGCACAGTGTAGTACATAGTATATGAGTGAGTTGCACTGAAAAACTTAGAATATAAGAAACGCACAGTGTAGTACATAGTATATGAGTGAGTTGCACTGAAAAACTTAGAATATAAGAAACGCCCAGTGTAGTACATAGTATATGAGTGAGTTGCACTGAAAAACTTAGAATTTACTGAAAAAACCGCATTACACGAAATGCACATTGTAGTATATAGTATAAGAGTGAGTTGCACTGAAAAACTTAGAATATAAGAAACGCACAGTGTAGTACTTAGTATATGAGTGAGTTGCACTGAAAACCTTAGAATATAAGAAACGCACAGTGTAGTACATAGTATATGAGTGAGTTGCACTGAAAATATTAGAATATAAGAAACGCACAGTGTAGTACATAGTATATGAGTGAGTTGCACTGAAAAACTTAGAATTTACTGAAAAACCCGCATTACACGAAATGCACAGTGTAGTACATAGTATATGAGTGAGTTGCACTGAAAAACTTAGAATATAAGAAACGCACAGTGTAGAACATAGTATATGAGTGAGTTGCACTGAAAAACTTATAATATAAGAAACGCACAGTGTAGTACATAGTATATGAGTGAGTTGCACTGAAAAACTTAGAATATAAGAAACGCACAGTGTAGTACATAGTATATGAGTGAGTTGCACTGAAAAACTTAGAATATAAGAAACGCACAGTGTAGTACATAGTATATGAGTGAGTTGCACTGAAAAACTTAGAATATAAGAAACGCACAGTGTAGTACATAGTATATGAGTGAGTTGCACTGAAAAACATAGAATATAAGAAACGCACAGTGTAGTACATAGTATATGAGTGAGTTGCACTGAAAAACTTAGAATTTACTGAAAAACCCGCATTACACGAAATGCACAGTGTAGTACATAGTATATGAGTGAGTTGCACTGAAAAACTTAGAATATAAGAAACGCACAGTGTAGTACATAGTATATGAGTGAGTTGCACTAGAAAAACTTAGAATATAAGAAACGCACAGTGTAGTACATAGTATATGAGTGAGTTGCACTGAAAAACTTAGAATATAAGAAACGCACAGTGTAGTACATAGTATATGAGTGAGTTGCACTGAAAAACTTAGAATTTACTGAAATACCCGTATTACACGAAATGCACAGTGTAGTACATAGTATATGAGTGAGTTGTACTGAAAAACTTAGAATATAAGAAACGCACAGTGTAGTACATAGTATATGAGTGAGTTGCACTGAAAAACTTAGAATATAAGAAACGCACAGTGTAGTACATAGTATATGAGTGAGTTGCACTGAAAAACTTAGAATATAAGAAATGCACAGTGTAGTACATAGTATATGAGTGAGTTGCACTGAAAAACTTAGAATATAAGAAATGCACAGTGTAGTACATAGTATATGAGTGAGTTGCACTGAAAAACTTAGAATTTACTGAAAAACCCGCATTACACGAAATGCACAGTGTAGTACATAGTATATGAGTGAGTTGCACTGAAAAACTTAGAATGTAATAAACAAACAGTGTAGTACATAGTATATGAGTGAGTTGCACTAGAAAAACTTAGAATATAAGAAACGCACAGTGTAGTACATAGTATATGAGTGAGTTGCACTGAAAAACTTAGAATATAAGAAACGCACAGTGTAGTACATAGTATATGAGTGAGTTGCACTGAAAAACTTAGAATTTACTGAAATACCCGCATTACAGGAAATGCACAGTGTAGTACATAGTATATGAGTGAGTTGCACTGAAAAACTTAGAATATAAGAAACGCACAGTGTAGTACATAGTATATGAGTGAGTTGCACTGAAAAACTTAGAAAATAAGAAACGCACAGTGTAGTACATAGTATATGAGTGAGTTGCACTGAAAAACTTAGAATATAAGAAACGCACAGTGTAGTACATAGTATATGAGTGAGTTGCACTGAAAAACTTAGAATATAAGAAACGCACAGTGTAGTACATAGTATATGAGTGAGTTGCACTGAATAACTTAGATTATAAGAAACGCACAGTGTATTACATAGTATATGAGTGAGTTGCACTGAAAAACTTAGAATATAAGAAACGCACAGTGTAGTACATAGCATATGAGTGAGTTGCACTGAAAAACTTAGAATATAAGAAACTTACAGTGTAGTACATAGTATATGAGTGAGTTGCACTGAAAAACTTAGAAAATAAGAAACGCACAGTGTAGTACATAGTATATGAGTGAGTTGCACTAGAAAAACTTAGAATATAAGAAACGCACAGTGTAGTACATAGTATATGAGTGAGTTGCACTGAAAAACTTAGAATATAAGAAACGCACAGTGTAGTACATAGTATATGAGTGAGTTGCACTGAAAAACTTAGAATATAAGAAACGCACAGAGTAGTACATAGTATATGAGTGAGTTGCACTGAAAAACTAAGAATTTACTGAAAAACCCGCATTACACGAAATGCACAGTGTAGTACATAGTATATGAGTGAGTTGCACTGAAAAACTTAGAATATAAGAAACGCACAGTGTAGTACATAGTATATGAGTGAGTTGCACTGAAAAACTTAGAATATAAGAAACGCACAGTGTAGTACATAGTATATGAGTGAGTTGCACTGAAAAACTAAGAATTTACTAAAAAACCCGCATTACACGAAATGCACAGTGTAGTACATAGTATATGAGTGAGTTGCACTGAAAAACTTAGAATATAAGAAACGCACAGTGTAGTACATAGTATATGAGTGAGTTGCACTGAAAAACTTAGAATTTACTGAAAAACCCGCATTACACGAAATGCACAGTGTAGTACATAGTATATGAGTGAGTTGCACTGAAAAACTTAGAATATAAGAAACGCACAGTGTAGTACATAGTATATGAGTGAGTTGCACGGAAAAACTTAGAATATATGAAACGCACAGTGTAGTACATAGTATATGAGTGATTGCACTGAAAAACTTAGAATATAAGAAACATAAAGTGTACTACATAGTATATGAGTGAGTTGCACTGAAAAACTTAGAATTTACTGAAAAACCCGCATTACACGAAATGCACAGTGTAGTACATAGTATATGAGTGAGTTGCATTGAAAAACTTAGAATATAAGAAGTGCACAGTGTAGTACATAGTATATGAGTGAGTTGCACTGAAAAACTTAGAATATAAGAAACGCACAGTATAGTACATAGTATATGAGTGAGTTGCACTGAAAAACTTAGAATTTACTGAAAAACCCGCATTACACGAAATGCACAGTGTAGTACATAGTATAAGAGTGAGTTGCACTGAAAAACTTAGAATATAAGAAACGCACAGTGTAGTACATAGTATATGAGTGAGTTGCACTGAAAACCTTAGAATATAAGAAACGCACAGTGTAGTACATAGTATATGAGTGAGTTGCACTGAAAATATTAGAATATAAGAAACGACAGTGTAGTACATAGTATATGAGTGAGTTGCACTGAAAAACTTAGAATTTACTGAAAAACCCGCATTACACGAAATGCACAGTGTAGTACATAGTATATGAGTGAGTTGCACTGAAAAACTTAGAATATAAGAAACGCACAGTGTAGAACATAGTATATGAGTGAGTTGCACTAAAAAAACTTATAATATAAGAAACGCACAGTGTAGTACATAGTATATGAGTGAGTTGCACTGAAAAACTTAGAATATAAGAAACGCACAGTGTAGTACATAGTATATGAGTGAGTTGCACTGAAAAACTTAGAATATAAGAAACGCACAGTGTAGTACATAGTATATGAGTGAGTTGCACTGAAAAACTTAGAATATAAGAAACGCACAGTGTAGTACATAGTATATGAGTGAGTTGCACTGAAAAACTTAGAATTTACTGAAATACCCGTATTACACGAAATGCACAGTGTAGTACATAGTATATGAGTGAGTTGTACTGAAAAACTTAGAATATAAGAAACGCACAGTGTAGTACATAGTATATGAGTGAGTTGCACTGAAAAACTTAGAATTTACTGAAAAAACCCGCATTACACGAAATGCACAGTGTAGTACATAGTATATGAGTGAGTTGCACTGAAAAACTTAGAATGTAAGAAACGCACAGTGTAGTACATAGTATATGAGTGAGTTGCACTGAAAAACTTAGAATATAAGAAACGCACAGTGTAGTACATAGTATATGAGTGAGTTGCACTGAAAAACTTAGAATACAAGAAACGCACAGTGTAGTACATAGTATATGAGTGAGTTGCACTGAATAACTTAGATTATAAGAAACGCACAGTGTAGTACATAGCATATGAGTGAGTTGCACTGAAAAACTTAGAATATAAGAAACTTACAGTGTAGTACATAGTATATGAGTGAGTTGCACTGAAAAACTTAGAAAATAAGAAACGCACAGTGTAGTACATAGTATATGAGTGAGTTGCACTAGAAAAACTTAGAATATAAGAAACGCACAGTGTAGTACATAGTATATGAGTGAGTTGCACTGAAAAACTTAGAATATAAGAAACGCACAGTGTAGTACATAGTATATGAGTGAGTTGCACTGAAAAACTTAGAATATAAGAAACGCACAGAGTAGTACATAGTATATGAGTGAGTTGCACTGAAAAACTAAGAATTTACTGAAAAACCCGCATTACACGAAATGCACAGTGTAGTACATAGTATATGAGTGAGTTGCACTGAAAAACTTAGAATATAAGAAACGCACAGTGTAGTACATAGTATATGAGTGAGTTGCACTGAAAAACTTAGAATATAAGAAACGCACAGTGTAGTACATAGTATATGAGTGAGTTGCACTGAAAAACTAAGAATTTACTGAAAAACCCGCATTACACGAAATGCACAGTGTAGTACATAGTATATGAGTGAGTTGCACTGAAAAACTTAGAATATAAGAAACGCACAGTGTAGTACATAGTATATGAGTGAGTTGCACTGAAAAACTTAGAATTTACTGAAAAACCCGCATTACACGAAATGCACAGTGTAGTACATAGTATATGAGTGAGTTGCACTGAAAAACTTAGAATATAAGAAACGCACAGTGTAGTACATAGTATATGAGTGAGTTGCACGGAAAAACTTAGAATATATGAAACGCACAGTGTAGTACATAGTATATGAGTGATTGCACTGAAAAACTTAGAATATAAGAAACATAAAGTGTACTACATAGTATATGAGTGAGTTGCACTGAAAAACTTAGAATTTACTGAAAAACCCGCATTACACGAAATGCACAGTGTAGTACATAGTATATGAGTGAGTTGCATTGAAAAACTTAGAATATAAGAAGTGCACAGTGTAGTACATAGTATGTGAGTGAGTTGCACTGAAAAACTTAGAATATAAGAAACGCACAGTATAGTACATAGTATATGAGTGAGTTGCACTGAAAAACTTAGAATTTACTGAAAAACCCGCATTACACGAAATGCACAGTGTAGTACATAGTATAAGAGTGAGTTGCACTGAAAAACTTAGAATATAAGAAACGCACAGTGTAGTACATAGTATATGAGTGAGTTGCACTGAAAAACTTAGAATATAAGAAACGCACAGTGTAGTACATAGTATATGAGTGAGTTGCACTGAAAATATTAGAATATAAGAAACGACAGTGTAGTACATAGTATATGAGTGAGTTGCACTGAAAAACTTAGAATTTACTGAAAAACCCGCATTACACGAAATGCACAGTGTAGTACATAGTATATGAGTGAGTTGCACTGAAAAACTTAGAATATAAGAAACGCACAGTGTAGAACATAGTATATGAGTGAGTTGCACTAAAAAACTTATAATATAAGAAACGCACAGTGTAGTACATAGTATATGAGTGAGTTGCACTGAAAAACTTAGAATATAAGAAACGCACAGTGTAGTACATAGTATATGAGTGAGTTGCACTGAAAAACTTAGAATATAAGAAACGCACAGTGTAGTACATAGTATATGAGTGAGTTGCACTGAAAAACTTAGAATATAAGAAACGCACAGTGTAGTACATAGTATATGAGTGAGTTGCACTGAAAAACATAGAATATAAGAAACGCACAGTGTAGTACATAGTATATGAGTGAGTTGCACTGAAAAACTTAGAATTTACTGAAAAACCCGCATTACACGAAATGCACAGTGTAGTACATAGTATATGAGTGAGTTGCACTGAAAAACTTAGAATATAAGAAACGCACAGTGTAGTACATAGTATATGAGTGAGTTGCACTAGAAAAACTTAGAATATAAGAAACGCACAGTGTAGTACATAGTATATGAGTGAGTTGCACTGAAAAACTTAGAATATAAGAAACGCACAGTGTAGTACATAGTATATGAGTGAGTTGCACTGAAAAACTTAGAATTTACTGAAATACCCGCATTACACGAAATGCACAGTGTAGTACATAGTATATGAGTGAGTTGTACTGAAAAACTTAGAATATAAGAAACGCACAGTGTAGTACATAGTATATGAGTGAGTTGCACTGAAAAACTTAGAATATAAGAAACGCACAGTGTAGTACATAGTATATGAGTGAGTTGTACTGAAAAACTTAGAATATAAGAAATGCACAGTGTAGTACATAGTATATGAGTGAGTTGCACTGAAAAACTTAGAATATAAGAAACGCACAGTGTAGTACATAGTATATGAGTGAGTTGCACTGAAAAACTTAGAATATAAGAAACGCACAGTGTAGTACATAGTATATGAGTGAGTTGCACTGAAAAACTTAGAATATATGAAACCCACAGTGTAGTACATAGTATATGAGTGAGTTGCACTGAAAAACTTAGAATATAAGAAACGCACAGTGTAGTACCTAGCATATGAGTGAGTTGCACTGAAAAACATAGAATATAAGAAACGCACAGTGTAGTACATAGTATATGAGTGAGTTGCACTGAAAAACTTAGAATTTACTGAAAAACCCGCATTACAGGAAATGCACAGTGTAGTACATAGTATATGAGTGAGTTGCACTGAAAAACTTAGAATATAAGAAACGCACAGTGTAGTACATAGTATATGAGTGAGTTGCACTGAAAAACTTAGAATATAAGAAACGCACAGTGTAGTACATAGTATATGAGTGAGTTGCACTGAAAAACTTAGAATATAAGAAACGCACAGTGTAGTACATAGTATATGAGTGAGTTGCACTGAAAAACTTAGAATATAAGAAACGCACAGTGTAGTACATAGTATATGAGTGAGTTGCACTGAAAAACTTAGATTATAAGAAACGCACAGTGTATTACATAGTATATGAGTGAGTTGCACTGAAAAACTTAGAATATAAGAAACGCACAGTGTAGTACATAATATATGAGTGAGTTGCACTAGAAAAACTTAGAATATAAGAAACGCACAGTGTAGTACATAGTATATGAGTGAGTTGCACTGAAAAACTTAGAATATAAGAAACGCACAGTGTAGTACATAGTATATGAGTGAGTTGCACTGAAAAACTTAGAATATAAGAAACGCACAGAGTAGTACATAGTATATGAGTGAGTTGCACTGAAAAACTAAGAATTTACTGAAAAACCCGCATTACACGAAATGCACAGTGTAGTACATAGTATATGAGTGAGTTGCACTGAAAAACTTAGAATATAAGAAACGCACAGTGTAGTACATAGTATATGAGTGAGTTGCACTGAAAAACTTAGAATTTACTGAAAAACCCGCATTACACGAAATGCACAGTGTAGTACATAGTATATGAGTGAGTTGCACTGAAAAACTTAGAATATAAGAAACGCACAGTGTAGTACATAGTATATGAGTGAGTTGCACTGAAAAACTTAGAATATAAGAAACGCACAGTGTAGTACATAGTATATGAGTGATTGCACTGAAAAACTTAGAATATAAGAAACGCAAAGTGTACTACATAGTATATGAGTGAGTTGCACTGAAAAACTTAGAATTTACTGAAAAACCCGCATTACACGAAATGCACAGTGTAGTACATAGTATATGAGTGAGTTGCATTGAAAAACTTAGAATATAAGAAATGCACAGTGTAGTACATAGTATATGAGTGAGTTGCACTGAAAAACTTAGAATATAAGAAACGCACAGTGTAGTACATAGTATATGAGTGAGTTGCACTGAAAAACTTAGAATTTACTGAAAAACCCGCATTACACGAAATGCACAGTGTAGTACATAGTATAAGAGTGAGTTGCACTGAAAAACTTAGAATATAAGAAACGCACAGTGTAGTACATAGTATATGAGTGAGTTGCACTGAAAAACTTAGAATATAAGAAACGCACAGTGTAGTACATAGTATATGAGTGAGTTGCACTGAAAATATTAGAATATAAGAAACGCACAGTGTAGTACATAGTATATGAGTGAGTTGCACTGAAAAACTTAGAATTTACTGAAAAACCCGCATTACACGAAATGCACAGTGTAGTACATAGTATATGAGTGAGTTGCACTGAAAAACTTAGAATATAAGAAACGCACAGTGTAGAACATAGTATATGAGTGAGTTGCACTGAAAAACTTATAATATAAGAAACACACAGTGTAGTACATAGTATATGAGTGAGTTGCACTGAAAAACTTAGAATATAAGAAACGCACAGTGTAGTACATAGTATATGAGTGAGTTGCACTTAAAAACTTAGAATATAAGAAACGCACAGTGTAGTACATAGTATATGAGTGAGTTGCACTGAAAAACTTAGAATATAAGAAACGCACAGTGTAGTACATAGTATATGAGTGAGTTGCACTGAAAAACATAGAATATAAGAAACGCACAGTGTAGTACATAGTATATGAGTGAGTTGCACTGAAAAACTTAGAATTTACTGAAAAACCCGCATTACACGAAATGCACAGTGTAGTACATAGTATATGAGTGAGTTGCACTGAAAAACTTAGAATATAAGAAACGCTCAGTGTAGTACATAGTATAAGAGTGAGTTGCACTGAATAACTTAGAATATAAGAAACGCACAGTGTAGTACATAGTATATGAGTGAGTTGCACTGAAAAACTTAGAAAATAAGAAACGCACAGTGTAGTACATAGTATATGAGTGAGTTGCACTGAAAAACTTAGAATATAAGAAACGCACAGTGTAGTACATAGTATATGAGTGAGTTGCACTGAAAAACTTAGAATATAAGAAACGCACAGTGTAGTACATAGTATATGAGTGAGTTGCACTGAAAAACTTATAATATAAGAAACGCACAGTGTAGTACATAGTATATGAGTGAGTTGCACTGAAAAATTTAGAATATAAGAAACGCACAGTGTAGTACATAGCATATGAGTGAGTTGCACTGAAAAACTTAGAATTTACTGAAATACCCGCATTACACGAAATGCACAGTGTAGTACATAGTATATGAGTGAGTTGCACTGAAAAACTTAGAATATAAGAAACGCACAGTGTAGTACATAGTATATGAGTGAGTTGCACTGAAAAACTTAGAATATAAGAAACGCACAGTGTAGTACATAGTATATGAGTGAGTTGCACTGAAAAACTTAGAATATATGAAACCCACAGTGTAGTACATAGTATATGAGTGAGTTGCACTGAAAAACTTAGAATATAAGAAACGCACAGTGTAGTACATAGCATATGAGTGAGTTGCACTGAAAAACATAGAATATAAGAAACGCACAGTGTAGTACATAGTATATGAGTGAGTTGCACTGAAAAACTTAGAATTTACTGAAAAACCCGCATTACAGGAAATGCACAGTGTAGTACATAGTATATGAGTGAGTTGCACTGAAAAACTTAGAATATAAGAAACGCACAGTGTAGTACATAGTATATGAGTGAGTTGCACTGAAAAACTTAGAAAATAAGAAACGCACAGTGTAGTACATAGTATATGAGTGAGTTGCACTGAAAAACTTAGAATATAAGAAACGCACAGTGTAGTACATAGTATATGAGTGAGTTGCACTGAAAAACTTAGAATATAAGAAACGCACAGTGTAGTACATAGTATATGAGTGAGTTGCACTGAAAAACTTAGAATATAAGAAACGCACAGTGTAGTACATAGTATATGAGTGAGTTGCACTGAAAAACTTAGATTATAAGAAACGCACAGTGTATTACATAGTATATGAGTGAGTTGCACTGAAAAACTTAGAATATAAGAAACGCACAGTGTAGTACATAGCATATGAGTGAGTTGCACTGAAAAACTTAGAATATAAGAAACTTACAGTGTAGTACATAGTATATGAGTGAGTTGCACTGAAAAACTTAGAAAATAAGAAACGCACAGTGTAGTACATAGTATATGAGTGAGTTGCACTAGAAAAACTTAGAATATAAGAAACGCACAGTGTAGTACATAGTATATGAGTGAGTTGCACTGAAAAACTTAGAATATAAGAAACGCACAGTGTAGTACATAGTATATGAGTGAGTTGCACTGAAAAACTTAGAATATAAGAAACGCACAGTGTAGTACATAGTATATGAGTGAGTTGCACTCAAAAACTAAGAATTTACTGAAAAACCCGCATTACACGAAATGCACAATGTAGTACATAGTATATGAGTGAGTTGCACTGAAAAACTTAGAATATAAGAAACGCACAGTGTAGTACATAGTATATGAGTGAGTTGCACTGAAAAACTTAGAATTTACTGAAAAACCCGCATTACACGAAATGCACAGTGTAGTACATAGTATATGAGTGAGTTGCACTGAAAAACTTAGAATATAAGAAACGCACAGTGTAGTACATAGTATATGAGTGAGTTGCACTGAAAAACTTAGAATATAAGAAACGCACAGTGTAGTACATAGTATATGAGTGATTGCACTGAAAAACTTAGAATATAAGAAACGCAAAGTGTACTACATAGTATATGAGTGAGTTGCACTGAAAAACTAAGAATTTACTGAAAAACCCGCATTACACGAAATGCACAGTGTAGTACATAGTATATGAGTGAGTTGCACTGAAAAACTTAGAATATAAGAAACGCACAGTGTAGTACATAGTATATGAGTGAGTTGCACTGAAAAACTTAGAATTTACTGAAAAACCCTCTTTACACGAAATGCACAGTGTAGTACATAGTATATGAGTGAGTTGCACTGAAAAACTTAGAATATAAGAAACGCAAAGTGTACTACATAGTATATGAGTGAGTTGCACTGAAAAACTTAGAATATAAGAAACGCACAGTGTAGTACATAGTATATGAGTGATTGCACTGAATAACTTAGAATATAAGAAACGCAAAGTGTACTACATAGTATATGAGTGAGTTGCACTGAAAAACTTAGAATTTACTGAAAAACCCGCATTACACGAAATGCACAGTGTAGTACATAGTATATGAGTGATTTGCATTGAAAAACTTAGAATATAAGAAATGCACAGTGTAGTACATAGTATATGAGTGAGTTGCACTGAAAAACTTAGAATATAAGAAACGCACAGTGTAGTACATAGTATATGAGTGAGTTGCACTGAAAAACTTAGAATTTACTGAAAAACCCGCATTACACGAAATGCACAGTGTAGTACATAGTATAAGAGTGAGTTGCACTGAAAAACTTAGAATATAAGAAACGCACAGTGTAGTACATAGTATATGAGTGAGTTGCACTGAAAAACTTAGAATTTACTGAAAAACCCGCATTACACGAAATGCACAGTGTAGTACATAGTATATGAGTGAGTTGCACTGAAAAACTTAGAATATAAGAAACGCACAGTGTAGAACATAGTATATGAGTGAGTTGCACTGAAAAACTTATAATATAAGAAACACACAGTGTAGTACATAGTATATGAGTGAGTTGCACTGAAAAACTTAGAATATAAGAAACGCACAGTGTAGTACATAGTATATGAGTGAGTTGCACTTAAAAACTTAGAATATAAGAAACGCACAGTGTAGTACATAGTATATGAGTGAGTTGCACTGAAAAACTTAGAATATAAGAAACGCACAGTGTAGTACATAGTATATGAGTGAGTTGCACTGAAAAACATAGAATATAAGAAACGCACAGTGTAGTACATAGTATATGAGTGAGTTGCACTGAAAAACTTAGAATTTACTGAAAAACCCGCATTACACGAAATGCACAGTGTAGTACATAGTATATGAGTGAGTTTCACTGAAAAACTTAGAATATAAGAAACGCTCAGTGTAGTACATAGTATAAGAGTGAGTTGCACTGAATAACTTAGAATATAAGAAACGCACAGTGTAGTACATAGTATATGAGTGAGTTGCACTGAAAAACTTAGAAAATAAGAAACGCACAGTGTAGTACATAGTATATGAGTGAGTTGCACTGAAAAACTTAGAATATAAGAAACGCACAGTGTAGTACATAGTATATGAGTGAGTTGCACTGAAAAACTTAGAATATAAGAAACGCACAGTGTAGTACATAGTATATGAGTGAGTTGCACTGAAAAACTTATAATATAAGAAACGCACAGTGTAGTACATAGTATATGAGTGAGTTGCACTGAAAAACTTAGAATATAAGAAACGCACAGTGTAGTACATAGTATATGAGTGAGTTGCACTGAAAAACTTAGAATTTACTGAAATACCCGCATTACACGAAATGCACAGTGTAGTACATAGTATATGAGTGAGTTGCACTGAAAAACTTAGAATATAAGAAATGCACAGTGTAGTACATAGTATATGAGTGAGTTGCACTGAAAAACTTAGAATATAAGAAACGCACAGTGTAGTACATAGTATATGAGTGAGTTGCACTGAAAAACTTAGAATATATGAAACCCACAGTGTAGTACATAGTATATGAGTGAGTTGCTTTGAAAAACTTAGAATATAAGAAACGCACAGTGTAGTACATAGCATATGAGTGAGTTGCACTGAAAAACATAGAATATAAGAAACGCACAGTGTAGTACATAGTATATGAGTGAGTTGCACTGAAAAACTTAGAATTTACTGAAAAACCCGCATTACAGGAAATGCACAGTGTAGTACATAGTATATGAGTGAGTTGCACTGAAAAACTTAGAATATAAGAAACGCACAGTGTAGTACATAGTATATGAGTGAGTTGCACTGAAAAACTTAGAAAATAAGAAACGCACAGTGTAGTACATAGTATATGAGTGAGTTGCACTGAAATACTTAGAATATAAGAAACGCACAGTGTAGTACATAGTATATGAGTGAGTTGCACTGAAAAACTTAGAATATAAGAAACGCACAGTGTAGTACATAGTATATGAGTGAGTTGCACTGAAAAACTTAGAATATAAGAAACGCACAGTGTAGTACATAGTATATGAGTGAGTTGCACTGAAAAACTTAGATTATAAGAAACGCACAGTGTATTACATAGTATATGAGTGAGTTGCACTGAAAAACTTAGAATATAAGAAACGCACAGTGTAGTACATAGCATATGAGTGAGTTGCACTGAAAAACTTAGAATATAAGAAACTTACAGTGTAGTACATAGTATATGAGTGAGTTGCACTGAAAAACTTAGAAAATAAGAAACGCACAGTGTAGTACATAGTATATGAGTGAGTTGCACTAGAAAAACTTAGAATATAAGTAACGCACAGTGTAGTACATAGTATATGAGTGAGTTGCACTGAAAAACTTAGAATATAAGAAACGCACAGTGTAGTACATAGTATATGAGTGAGTTGCACTGAAAAACTTAGAATATAAGAAACGCACAGTGTAGTACATAGTATATGAGTGAGTTGCACTCAAAAACTAAGAATTTACTGAAAAACCCGCATTACACGAAATGCACAATGTAGTACATAGTATATGAGTGAGTTGCACTGAAAAACTTAGAATATAAGAAACGCACAGTGTAGTACATAGTATATGAGTGAGTTGCACTGAAAAACTTAGAATTTACTGAAAAACCCGCATTACACGAAATGCACAGTGTAGTACATAGTATATGAGTGAGTTGCACTGAAAAACTTAGAATATAAGAAACGCACAGTGTAGTACATAGTATATGAGTGAGTTGCACTGAAAAACTTAGAATATAAGAAACGCACAGTGTAGTACATAGTATATGAGTGATTGCACTGAAAAACTTAGAATATAAGAAACGCAAAGTGTACTACATAGTATATGAGTGAGTTGCACTGAAAAACTTAGAATTTACTGAAAAACCCGCATTACACGAAATGCACAGTGTAGTACATAGTATATGAGTGAGTTGCATTGAAAAACTTAGAATATAAGAAATGCACAGTGTAGTACATAGTATATGAGTGAGTTGCACTGAAAAACTTAGAATATAAGAAACGCACAGTGTAGTACATAGTATATGAGTGAGTTGCACTGAAAAACTTAGAATTTACTGAAAAACCCGCATTACACGAAATGCACAGTGTAGTACATAGTATAAGAGTGAGTTGCACTGAAAAACTTAGAATATAAGAAACGCACAGTGTAGTACATAGTATATGAGTGAGTTGCACTGAAAAACTTAGAATATAAGAAACGCACAGTGTAGTACATAGCATATGAGTGAGTTGCACTGAAAATATTAGAATATAAGAAACGCACAGTGTAGTACATAGTATATGAGTGAGTTGCACTGAAAAACTTAGAATTTACTGAAAAACCCGCATTACACGAAATGCACAGTGTAGTACATAGTATATGAGTGAGTTGCACTGAAAAACTTAGAATATAAGAAACGCACAGTGTAGAACATAGTATATGAGTGAGTTGCACTGAAAAACTTAGAATATAAGAAACGCACAGTGTAGTACATAGTATATGAGTGAGTTGCACTGAAAAACTTAGAATATAAGAAACGCACAGTGTAGTACATAGTATATGAGTGAGTTGCACTGAAAAACTTAGAATATAAGAAACGCACAGTGTAGTACATAGTATATGAGTGAGTTGCACTGAAAAACTTAGAATATAAGAAACACACAATTTAGTACATAGTATATGAGTGAGTTGCACTGAAAAACATAGAATATAAGAAACGCACAGTGTAGTACATAGTATATGAGTGAGTTGCACTGAAAAACTTAGAATTTACTGAAAAACCCGCATTACACGAAATGCACAGTGTAGTACATAGTATATGAGTGAGTTGCACTGAAAAACTTAGAATATAAGAAACGCTCAGTGTAGTACATAGTATAAGAGTGAGTTGCACTGAAAAACTTAGAATATAAGAAACGCACAGTGTAGTACATAGTATATGAGTGAGTTGCACTGAAAAACTTAGAAAATAAGAAACGCACAGTGTAGTACATAGTATATGAGTGAGTTGCACTGAAAAACTTAGAATATAAGAAACGCACAGTGTAGTACATAGTATATGAGTGAGTTGCACTGAAAAACTTAGAATATAAGAAATGCACAGTGTAGTACATAGTATATGAGTGAGTTGCACTGAAAAACTTAGAATATAAGAAACGCACAGTGTAGTACATAGTATATGAGTGAGTTGCACTGAAAAACTTAGAATATAAGAAACGCACAGTGTAGTACATAGTATGTGAGTGAGTTGCACTGAAAAACTTAGAATTTACTGAAATACCCGCATTACACGAAATGCACAGTGTAGTACATAGTATATGAGTGAGTTGCACTGAAAAACTTAGAATATAAGAAACGCACAGTGTAGTACATAGTATATGAGTGAGTTGCACTGAAAAACTTAGAATATAAGAAACGCACAGTGTAGGACATAGTATATGAGTGAGTTGCACTGAAAAACTTAGAATATAAGAAACGCACAGTGTAGTACATAGTATATGAGTGAGTTTCACTGAAAAACATAGAATATAAGAAACGCACAGTGTAGTACATAGTATATGAGTGAGTTGCACTGAAAAACTTAGAATTTACTGAAAAACCCGCATTACAGGAAATGCACAGTGTAGTACATAGTATATGAGTGAGTTGCACTGAAAAACTTAGAATATAAGAAACGCACAGTGTAGTACATAGTATATGAGTGAGTTGCACTGAAAAACTTAGAAAATAAGAAACGCACAGTGTAGTACATAGTATATGAGTGAGTTGCACTGAAAAACTTAGAATATAAGAAACGCACAGTGTAGTACATAGTATATGAGGAGTTGCACTGAAAAACTTAGAATTTATTAAAAAACCCGCATTACACAAAATGCACAGTGTAGTACATAGTATATGAGTGAGTTGCACTGAAAAACTTAGAATATAAGAAACGCACAGTGTAGTACATAGTATATGAGTGAGTTGCACTGAAAAACTTAGAATATAAGAAACGCACAGTGTAGTACATAGAATATGTGTGAGTTGCACTGAAAAACTTAGAATATAAGAAACGAACAGTGTAGTACATAGTATATGAGTGAGTTGCACTGAAAAACTTAGAAAATAAGAAACGCACAGTGTAGTACATAGTATATGAGTGAGTTGCACTAGAAAAACTTAGAATATAAGAAACGCACAGTGTAGTACATAGTATATGAGTGAGTTGCACTGAAAAACTTAGAATTTACTGAAATACCCGCATTACACGAAATGCACAGTGTAGTACATAGTATATGAGTGAGTTGCACTGAAAAACTTAGAATATAAGAAACGCACAGTGTAGTACATAGTATATGAGTGAGTTGCACTGAAAAACTTGGAATATAAGAAACGCACAGTGTAGTACATAGTATATGAGTGAGTTGCACTGAAAAACTTAGAATTTACTGAAAAATCCGCATTACACGAAATGCACAGTGTAGTACATAGTATATGAGTGAGTTGCACTGAAAAACTTAGAATATAAGAAACGCACAGTGTAGTACATAGTATATGAGTGAGTTGCACTGAAAAACTTAGAATATAAGAAACGCACAGTGTAGTACATAGTATATGAGTGATTGCACTGAAAAACTTAGAATATAAGAAACGCAAAGTGTACTACATAGTATATGAGTGAGTTGCACTGAAAAACTTAGAATTTACTGAAAAACCCGCATTACACGAAATGCACAGTGTAGTACATAGTATATGAGTGAGTTGCATTGAAAAACTTAGAATATAAGAAATGCACAGTGTAGTACATAGTATATGAGTGAGTTGCACTGAAAAACTTAGAATATAAGAAACGCACAGTGTAGTACATAGTATATGAGTGAGTTGCACTTAAAAACTTAGAATATAAGAAACGCACAGTGTAGTACATAGTATATGAGTGAGTTGCACTGAAAAACATAGAATATAAGAAACGCACAGTGTAGTACATAGTATATGAGTGAGTTGCACTGAAAAACTTAGAATATAAGAAACGCACAGTGTAGTACATAGTATATGAGTGAGTTGCACTTAAAAACTTAGAATATAAGAAACGCACAGTGTAGTACATAGTATATGAGTGAGTTGCACTGAAAAACTTAGAATATAAGAAACGCACAGTGTAGTACATAGTATATGAGTGAGTTGCACTGAAAAACATAGAATATAAGAAACGCACAGTGTAGTACATAGTATATGAGTGAGTTGCACTGAAAAACTTAGAATTTACTGAAAAACCCGCATTACACGAAATGCACAGTGTAGTACATAGTATATGAGTGAGTTTCACTGAAAAACTTAGAATATAAGAAACGCTCAGTGTAGTACATAGTATAAGAGTGAGTTGCACTGAATAACTTAGAATATAAGAAACGCACAGTGTAGTACATAGTATATGAGTGAGTTGCACTGAAAAACTTAGAAAATAAGAAACGCACAGTGTAGTACATAGTATATGAGTGAGTTGCACTGAAAAACTTAGAATATAAGAAACGCACAGTGTAGTACATAGTATATGAGTGAGTTGCACTGAAAAACTTAGAATATAAGAAACGCACAGTGTAGTACATAGTATATGAGTGAGTTGCACTGAAAAACTTATAATATAAGAAACGCACAGTGTAGTACATAGTATATGAGTGAGTTGCACTGAAAAACTTAGAATATAAGAAACGCACAGTGTAGTACATAGTATATGAGTGAGTTGCACTGAAAAACTTAGAATTTACTGAAATACCCGCATTACACGAAATGCACAGTGTAGTACATAGTATATGAGTGAGTTGCACTGAAAAACTTAGAATATAAGAAATGCACAGTGTAGTACATAGTATATGAGTGAGTTGCACTGAAAAACTTAGAATATAAGAAACGCACAGTGTAGTACATAGTATATGAGTGAGTTGCACTGAAAAACTTAGAATATATGAAACCCACAGTGTAGTACATAGTATATGAGTGAGTTGCTTTGAAAAACTTAGAATATAAGAAACGCACAGTGTAGTACATAGCATATGAGTGAGTTGCACTGAAAAACATAGAATATAAGAAACGCACAGTGTAGTACATAGTATATGAGTGAGTTGCACTGAAAAACTTAGAATTTACTGAAAAACCCGCATTACAGGAAATGCACAGTGTAGTACATAGTATATGAGTGAGTTGCACTGAAAAACTTAGAATATAAGAAACGCACAGTGTAGTACATAGTATATGAGTGAGTTGCACTGAAAAACTTAGAAAATAAGAAACGCACAGTGTAGTACATAGTATATGAGTGAGTTGCACTGAAAAACTTAGAATATAAGAAACGCACAGTGTAGTACATAGTATATGAGTGAGTTGCACTGAAAAACTTAGAATATAAGAAACGCACAGTGTAGTACATAGTATATGAGTGAGTTGCACTGAAAAACTTAGAATATAAGAAACGCACAGTGTAGTACATAGTATATGAGTGAGTTGCACTGAAAAACTTAGATTATAAGAAACGCACAGTGTATTACATAGTATATGAGTGAGTTGCACTGAAAAACTTAGAATATAAGAAACGCACAGTGTAGTACATAGCATATGAGTGAGTTGCACTGAAAAACTTAGAATATAAGAAACTTACAGTGTAGTACATAGTATATGAGTGAGTTGCACTGAAAAACTTAGAAAATAAGAAACGCACAGTGTAGTACATAGTATATGAGTGAGTTGCACTAGAAAAACTTAGAATATAAGTAACGCACAGTGTAGTACATAGTATATGAGTGAGTTGCACTGAAAAACTTAGAATATAAGAAACGCACAGTGTAGTACATAGTATATGAGTGAGTTGCACTGAAAAACTTAGAATATAAGAAACGCACAGTGTAGTACATAGTATATGAGTGAGTTGCACTCAAAAACTAAGAATTTACTGAAAAACCCGCATTACACGAAATGCACAATGTAGTACATAGTATATGAGTGAGTTGCACTGAAAAACTTAGAATATAAGAAACGCACAGTGTAGTACATAGTATATGAGTGAGTTGCACTGAAAAACTTAGAATTTACTGAAAAACCCGCATTACACGAAATGCACAGTGTAGTACATAGTATATGAGTGAGTTGCACTGAAAAACTTAGAATATAAGAAACGCACAGTGTAGTACATAGTATATGAGTGAGTTGCACTGAAAAACTTAGAATATAAGAAACGCACAGTGTAGTACATAGTATATGAGTGATTGCACTGAAAAACTTAGAATATAAGAAACGCAAAGTGTACTACATAGTATATGAGTGAGTTGCACTGAAAAACTTAGAATTTACTGAAAAACCCGCATTACACGAAATGCACAGTGTAGTACATAGTATATGAGTGAGTTGCATTGAAAAACTTAGAATATAAGAAATGCACAGTGTAGTACATAGTATATGAGTGAGTTGCACTGAAAAACTTAGAATATAAGAAACGCACAGTGTAGTACATAGTATATGAGTGAGTTGCACTGAAAAACTTAGAATTTACTGAAAAACCCGCATTACACGAAATGCACAGTGTAGTACATAGTATAAGAGTGAGTTGCACTGAAAAACTTAGAATATAAGAAACGCACAGTGTAGTACATAGTATATGAGTGAGTTGCACTGAAAAACTTAGAATATAAGAAACGCACAGTGTAGTACATAGTATATGAGTGAGTTGCACTGAAAATATTAGAATATAAGAAACGCACAGTGTAGTACATAGTATATGAGTGAGTTGCACTGAAAAACTTAGAATTTACTGAAAAACCCGCATTACACGAAATGCACAGTGTAGTACATAGTATATGAGTGAGTTGCACTGAAAAACTTAGAATATAAGAAACGCACAGTGTAGAACATAGTATATGAGTGAGTTGCACTGAAAAACTTATAATATAAGAAACGCACAGTGTAGTACATAGTATATGAGTGAGTTGCACTGAAAAACTTAGAATATAAGAAACGCACAGTGTAGTACATAGTATATGAGTGAGTTGCACTGAAAAACTTAGAATATAAGAAACGCACAGTGTAGTACATAGTATATGAGTGAGTTGCACTGAAAAACTTAGAATATAAGAAACACACAATTTAGTACATAGTATATGAGTGAGTTGCACTGAAAAACATAGAATATAAGAAACGCACAGTGTAGTACATAGTATATGAGTGAGTTGCACTGAAAAACTTAGAATTTACTGAAAAACCCGCATTACACGAAATGCACAGTGTAGTACATAGTATATGAGTGAGTTGCACTGAAAAACTTAGAATATAAGAAACGCTCAGTGTAGTACATAGTATAAGAGTGAGTTGCACTGAAAAACTTAGAATATAAGAAACGCACAGTGTAGTACATAGTATATGAGTGAGTTGCACTGAAAAACTTAGAAAATAAGAAACGCACAGTGTAGTACATAGTATATGAGTGAGTTGCACTGAAAAACTTAGAATATAAGAAACGCACAGTGTAGTACATAGTATATGAGTGAGTTGCACTGAAAAACTTAGAATATAAGAAATGCACAGTGTAGTACATAGTATATGAGTGAGTTGCCCTGAAAAACTAGAATATAAGAAACGCACAGTGTAGTACATAGTATATGAGTGAGTTGCACTGAAAAACTTAGAATATAAGAAACGCACAGTGTAGTACATAGTATGTGAGTGAGTTGCACTGAAAAACTTAGAATTTACTGAAATACCCGCATTACACGAAATGCACAGTGTAGTACATAGTATATGAGTGAGTTGCACTGAAAAACTTAGAATATAAGAAACGCACAGTGTAGTACATAGTATATGAGTGAGTTGCACTGAAAAACTTAGAATATAAGAAACGCACAGTGTAGGACATAGTATATGAGTGAGTTGCACTGAAAAACTTAGAATATAAGAAACGCACAGTGTAGTACATAGTATATGAGTGAGTTTCACTGAAAAACATAGAATATAAGAAACGCACAGTGTAGTACATAGTATATGAGTGAGTTGCACTGAAAAACTTAGAATTTACTGAAAAACCCGCATTACAGGAAATGCACAGTGTAGTACATAGTATATGAGTGAGTTGCACTGAAAAACTTAGAATATAAGAAACGCACAGTGTAGTACATAGTATATGAGTGAGTTGCACTGAAAAACTTAGAAAATAAGAAACGCACAGTGTAGTACATAGTATATGAGTGAGTTGCACTGAAAAACTTAGAATATAAGAAACGCACAGTGTAGTACATAGTATATGAGGAGTTGCACTGAAAAACTTAGAATTTATTAAAAAACCCGCATTACACAAAATGCACAGTGTAGTACATAGTATATGAGTGAGTTGCACAGAAAAACTTAGAATATAAGAAACGCACAGTGTAGTACATAGTATATGAGTGAGTTGCACTGAAAAACTTAGAATATAAGAAACGCACAGTGTAGTACATAGAATATGTGTGAGTTGCACTGAAAAACTTAGAATATAAGAAACGAACAGTGTAGTACATAGTATATGAGTGAGTTGCACTGAAAAACTTAGAAAATAAGAAACGCACAGTGTAGTACATAGTATATGAGTGAGTTGCACTAGAAAAACTTAGAATATAAGAAACGCACAGTGTAGTACATAGTATATGAGTGAGTTGCACTGAAAAACTTAGAATTTACTGAAAAATCCGCATTACACGAAATGCACAGTGTAGTACATAGTATATGAGTGAGTTGCACTGAAAAACTTAGAATATAAGAAACGCACAGTGTAGTACATAGTATATGAGTGAGTTGCACTGAAAAACTTAGAATATAAGAAACGCACAGTGTAGTACATAGTATATGAGTGATTGCACTGAAAAACTTAGAATATAAGAAACGCAAAGTGTACTACATAGTATATGAGTGAGTTGCACTGAAAAACTTAGAATTTACTGAAAAACCCGCATTACACGAAATGCACAGTGTAGTACATAGTATATGAGTGAGTTGCATTGAAAAACTTAGAATATAAGAAATGCACAGTGTAGTACATAGTATATGAGTGAGTTGCACTGAAAAACTTAGAATATAAGAAACGCACAGTGTAGTACATAGTATATGAGTGAGTTGCACTGAAAAACTTAGAATTTACTGAAAAACCCGCATTACACGAAATGCACAGTGTAGTACATAGTATAAGAGTGAGTTGCACTGAAAAACTTAGAATATAAGAAACGCACAGTGTAGTACATAGTATATGAGTGAGTTGCACTGAAAAACTTAGAATATAAGAAACGCACAGTGTAGTACATAGTATATGAGTGAGTTGCACTGAAAATATTAGAATATAAGAAACGCACAGTGTAGTACATAGTATATGAGTGAGTTTCACTGAAAAACTTAGAATTTACTGAAAAACCCGCATTACACGAAATGCACAGTGTAGTACATAGTACATGAGTGAGTTGCACTGAAAAACTTAGAATATAAGAAACGCACAGTGTAGAACATAGTATATGAGTGAGTTGCACTGAAAAACTTATAATATAAGAAACGCACAGTGTAGTACATAGTATATGAGTGAGTTGCACTGAAAAACTTAGAATATAAGAAACGCACAGTGTAGTACATAGTATATGAGTGAGTTGCACTGAAAAACGTAGAATTTACTGAAATACCCGCATTACACGAAATGCACAGTGTAGTACATAGTATATGAGTGAGTTGCACTGAAAAACTTAGAATATAAGAAACGCACAGTGTAGTACATAGTATATGAGTGAGTTGCACTGAAAAACTTAGAATATAAGAAACGCACAGTGTAGTACATAGTATATGAGTGAGTTGCACTGAAAAACTTAGAATATAAGAAACGCACAGTGTAGTACATAGTATATGAGTGAGTTTCACTGAAAAACATAGAATATAAGAAACGCACAGTGTAGTACATAGTATATGAGTGAGTTGCACTGAAAAACTTAGAATTTACTGAAAAACCCGCATTACAGGAAATGCACAGTGTAGTACATAGTATATGAGTGAGTTGCATTGAAAAACTTAGAATATAAGAAACGCACAGTGTAGTACATAGTATATGAGTGAGTTGCACTGAAAAACTTAGAAAATAAGAAACGCACAGTGTAGTACATAGTATATGAGTGAGTTGCACTGAAAAACTTAGAATATAAGAAACGCACAGTGTAGTACATAGTATATGAGTGAGTTGCACTGAAAAACTTAGAATTTATTGAAAAACCCGCATTACACGAAATGCACAGTGTAGTACATAGTATATGAGTGAGTTGCACTGAAAAACTTAGAATATAAGAAACGCACAGTGTAGTACATAGTATATGAGTGAGTTGCACTGAAAAACTTAGAATATAAGAAACGCACAGTGTAGTACATAGAATATGTGTGAGTTGCACTGAAAAACTTAGAATATAAGAAACGAACAGTGTAGTACATAGTATATGAGTGAGTTGCACTGAAAAACTTAGAAAATAAGAAACGCACAGTGTAGTACATAGTATATGAGTGAGTTGCACTAGAAAAACTTAGAATATAAGAAACGCACAGTGTAGTACATAGTATATGAGTGAGTTGCACTGAAAAACTTAGAATATAAGAAACGCACAGTGTAGTACATAGTATATGAGTGAGTTGCACTGAAAAACTTAGAATTTACTGAAATACCCGCATTACACGAAATGCACAGTGTAGTACATAGTATATGAGTGAGTTGCACTGAAAAACTTAGAATATAAGAAACGCACAGTGTAGTACATAGTATATGAGTGAGTTGCACTGAAAAACTTAGAATATAAGAAACGCACAGTGTAGTACATAGTATATGAGTGAGTTGCACTAAAAAACTTAGAAAATAAGAAACGCACAGTGTAGTACATAGTATATGAGTGAGTTGCACTGAAAAACTTAGAATATAAGAAACGCACAGTGTAGTACATAGTATATGAGTGAGTTGCACTGAAAAACTTAGAATATAAGAAACGCACAGTGTAGTACATAGTATATGAGTGAGTTGCACTGAAAAAATTAGATTATAAGAAACGCACAGTGTAGTACATAGTATATGAGTGAGTTGCACTGAAAAACTTAGAAAATAAGAAATGCACAGTGTAGTACATAGTATATGAGTGAGTTGCACTAGAAAAACTTAGAATATAAGAAACGCACAGTGTAGTACATAGTATATGAGTGAGTTGCACTGAAAAACTTAGAATATAAGAAACGCACAGTGTAGTACATAGTATATGAGTGAGTTGCACTGAAAAACTTAGAATTTACTGAAATACCCGCATTACACGAAATGCACAGTGTAGTACATAGTATATGAGTGAGTTGCACTGAAAAACTTAGAATATAAGAAACGCACAGTGTAGTACATAGTATATGAGTGAGTTGCACTGAAAAACTTAGAATATAAGAAACGCACAGTGTAGTACATAGTATATGAGTGAGTTGCACTAAAAAACTTAGAAAATAAGAAACGCACAGTGTAGTACATAGTATATGAGTGAGTTGCACTGAAAAACTTAGAATATAAGAAACGCTCAGTGTTGTACATAGTATATGAGTGAGTTGCACTGAAAAACTTAGAATATAAGAAACGCACAGTGTAGTACATAGTATATGAGTGAGTTGCACTGAAAAACTTAGATTATAAGAAACGCACAGTGTAGTACATAGTATATGAGTGAGTTGCACTGAAAAACTTAGAATATAAGAAACGCACAGTGTAGTACATAGCATATGATTGAGTTGCACTGAAAAACTTAGAATTTACTGAAAAACCCGCATTACACGAAATGCACAGTGTAGTACATAGTATATGAGTGAGTTGCACTGAAAAACTTAGAATATAAGAAACGCACAGTGTAGTACATAGTATATGAGTGAGTTGCACTGAAAAACTTAGAATATAAGAAACGCACAGTGTAGTACATATTATATGAGTGAGTTGCACTGAAAAACTTAAAATTTATTGAAAAACCCGCATTACACGAAATGCACAGTGTAGTACATAGTATATGAGTGAGTTGCACTGAAAAACTTAGAAAATAAGAAACGCACAGTGTAGTACATAGAATATGTGTGAGTTGCACTGAAAAACTTAGAATATAAGAAACGAACAGTGTAGTACATAGTATATGAGTGAGTTGCACTGAAAAACTTAGAAAATAAGAAACGCACAGTATAGTACATAGTATATGAGTGAGTTGCACTAGAAAAACTTATAATATAAGAAACGCACAGTGTAGTACATAGTATATGAGTGAGTTGCACTGAAAAACTTAGAATATAAGAAACGCACAGTGTAGTACATAGTATATGAGTGAGTTGCACTGAAAAACTTAGAATATAAGAAACGCACAGTGTAGTACATAGTATATGAGTGAGTTGCACTGAAAAACTAAGAATTTACTTAAAAACCCGCATTACACGAAATGCACAGTGTAGTACATAGTATATGAGTGAGTTGCACTGAAAAACTTAGAAAATAAGAAACGCACAGTGTAGTACATAGTATATGAGTGAATTGCACTGAAAAACTTAGAATATAAGATACGCACAGTGTAGTACATAGTATATGAGTGAGTTGCACTGAAAAACTTAGAATATAAGAAACACACAGTGTAGTACATAGTATATGAGTGAGTTGCACTGAAAAACTTAGAATATAAGAAACGCACAGTGTAGTACATAGTATATGAGTGAGTTGCACTGAAAAACTTAGAATATAAGAAACGCACAGTGTAGTACATAGTATATGAGTGAGTTGCACTGAAAAACTTAGAATTTACTGAAATACCCGCATTACAGGAAATGCACAGTGTAGTACATAGTATATGAGTGAGTTGCACTGAAAAACTTAGAATATAAGAAATGCACAGTGTAGTACATAGTATATGAGTGAGTTGCACTGAAAAACTTAGAATATAAGAAACGCACAGTGTAGTACGTAGTATATGAGTGAGTTGCACTGAAAAACTTAGAATATAAGAAACGCACAGTGTAGTACATAGTATATGAGTGAGTTTCACTTAAAAACATAGAATATAAGAAACGCACAGTGTAGTACATAGTATATGAGTGAGTTGCACTGAAAAACTTAGAATTTACTGAAAAACCCGCATTACAGGAAATGCACAGTGTAGTACATAGTATATGAGTGAGTTGCACTGAAAAACTTAGAATATAAGAAACGCACAGTGTAGTACATAGTATATGAGTGAGTTGCACTGAAAAACTTAGAAAATAAGAAACGCACAGTGTAGTACATAGTATATGAGTGAGTTGCACTGAAAAACTTAGAATATAAGAAACGCACAGTGTAGTACATAGTATATGAGTGAGTTGCACTGAAAAACTTAGAATTTATTGAAAAACCCGCATTACACGAAATGCACAGTGTAGTACATAGTATATGAGTGAGTTGCACTGAAAAACTTAGAATATAAGAAACGCACAGTGTAGTACATAGTATATGAGTGAGTTGCACTGAAAAACTTAGAATATAAGAAACGCACACTGTAGTACATAGAATATGTGTGAGTTGCACTGAAAAACTTAGAATATAAGAAACGAACAGTGTAGTACATAGTATATGAGTGAGTTGCACTGAAAAACTTAGAAAATAAGAAACGCACAGTGTAGTACATAGTATATGAGTGAGTTGCACTAGAAAAACTTAGAATATAAGAAACGCACAGTGTAGTACATAGTATATGAGTGAGTTGCACTGAAAAACTTAGAATATAAGAAACGCACAGTGTAGTACATAGTATATGAGTGAGTTGCACTGAAAAACTTAGAATTTACTGAAATACCCGCATTACACGAAATGCACAGTGTAGTACATAGTATATGAGTGAGTTGCACTGAAAAACTTAGAATATAAGAAACGCACAGTGTAGTACATAGTATATGAGTGAGTTGCACTGAAAAACTTAGAATATAAGAAACGCACAGTGTAGTACATAGTATATGAGTGAGTTGCACTAAAAAACTTAGAAAATAAGAAACGCACAGTGTAGTACATAGTATATGAGTGAGTTGCACTGAAAAACTTAGAATATAAGAAACGCACAGTGTAGTACATAGTATATGAGTGAGTTGCACTGAAAAACTTAGAATATAAGAAACGCACAGTGTAGTACATAGTATATGAGTGAGTTGCACTGAAAAAATTAGATTATAAGAAACGCACAGTGTAGTACATAGTATATGAGTGAGTTGCACTGAAAAACTTAGAAAATAAGAAATGCACAGTGTAGTACATAGTATATGAGTGAGTTGCACTAGAAAAACTTAGAATATAAGAAACGCACAGTGTAGTACATAGTATATGAGTGAGTTGCACTGAAAAACTTAGAATATAAGAAACGCACAGTGTAGTACATAGTATATGAGTGAGTTGCACTGAAAAACTTAGAATTTACTGAAATACCCGCATTACACGAAATGCACAGTGTAGTACATAGTATATGAGTGAGTTGCACTGAAAAACTTAGAATATAAGAAACGCACAGTGTAGTACATAGTATATGAGTGAGTTGCACTGAAAAACTTAGAATATAAGAAACGCACAGTGTAGTACATAGTATATGAGTGAGTTGCACTAAAAAACTTAGAAAATAAGAAACGCACAGTGTAGTACATAGTATATGAGTGAGTTGCACTGAAAAACTTAGAATATAAGAAACGCTCAGTGTAGTACATAGTATATGAGTGAGTTGCACTGAAAAACTTAGAATATAAGAAACGCACAGTGTAGTACATAGTATATGAGTGAGTTGCACTGAAAAACTTAGATTATAAGAAACGCACAGTGTAGTACATAGTATATGAGTGAGTTGCACTGAAAAACTTAGAATATAAGAAACGCACAGTGTAGTACATAGCATATGATTGAGTTGCACTGAAAAACTTAGAATTTACTGAAAAACCCGCATTACACGAAATGCACAGTGTAGTACATAGTATATGAGTGAGTTGCACTGAAAAACTTAGAATATAAGAAACGCACAGTGTAGTACATAGTATATGAGTGAGTTGCACTGAAAAACTTAGAATATAAGAAACGCACAGTGTAGTACATATTATATGAGTGAGTTGCACTGAAAAACTTAAAATTTATTGAAAAACCCGCATTACACGAAATGCACAGTGTAGTACATAGTATATGAGTGAGTTGCACTGAAAAACTTAGAAAATAAGAAACGCACAGTGTAGTACATAGTATATGTGTGAGTTGCACTGAAAAACTTAGAATATAAGAAACGAACAGTGTAGTACATAGTATATGAGTGAGTTGCACTGAAAAACTTAGAAAATAAGAAACGCACAGTATAGTACATAGTATATGAGTGAGTTGCACTAGAAAAACTTATAATATAAGAAACGCACAGTGTAGTACATAGTATATGAGTGAGTTGCACTGAAAAACTTAGAATATAAGAAACGCACAGTGTAGTACATAGTATATGAGTGAGTTGCACTGAAAAACTTAGAATATAAGAAACGCACAGTGTAGTACATAGTATATGAGTGAGTTGCACTGAAAAACTAAGAATTTACTTAAAAACCCGCATTACACGAAATGCACAGTGTAGTACATAGTATATGAGTGAGTTGCACTGAAAAACTTAGAAAATAAGAAACGCACAGTGTAGTACATAGTATATGAGTGAGTTGCACTGAAAAACTTAGAATATAAGAAACGCACAGTGTAGTACATAGTATATGAGTGAGTTGCACTGAAAAACTTAGAATATAAGAAACACACAGTGTAGTACATAGTATATGAGTGAGTTGCACTGAAAAACTTAGAATATAAGAAACGCACAGTGTAGTACATAGTATATGAGTGAGTTGCACTGAAAAACTTAGAATATAAGAAACGCACAGTGTAGTACATAGTATATGAGTGAGTTGCACTGAAAAACTTAGAATTTACTGAAATACCCGCATTACAGGAAATGCACAGTGTAGTACATAGTATATGAGTGAGTTGCACTGAAAAACTTAGAATATAAGAAATGCACAGTGTAGTACATAGTATATGAGTGAGTTGCACTGAAAAACTTAGAATATAAGAAACGCACAGTGTAGTACGTAGTATATGAGTGAGTTGCACTGAAAAACTTAGAATATAAGAAACGCACAGTGTAGTACATAGTATATGAGTGAGTTTCACTTAAAAACATAGAATATAAGAAACGCACAGTGTAGTACATAGTATATGAGTGAGTTGCACTGAAAAACTTAGAATTTACTGAAAAACCCGCATTACAGGAAATGCACAGTGTAGTACATAGTATATGAGTGAGTTGCACTGAAAAACTTAGAATATAAGAAACGCACAGTGTAGTACATAGTATATGAGTGAGTTGCACTGAAAAACTTAGAAAATAAGAAACGCACAGTGTAGTACATATTATATGAGTGAGTTGCACTGAAAAACTTAGAATATAAGAAACGCACAGTGTAGTACTTAGTATATGAGTGAGTTGCACTGAAAAACTTAGAATTTATTGAAAAACCCGCATTACACGAAATGCACAGTGTAGTACATAGTATATGAGTGAGTTGCACTGAAAAACTTAGAATATAAGAAATGCACAGTGTAGTACATAGTATATGAGTGAGTTGCACTGAAAAACTTAGAAAATAAGAAACGCACAGTGTAGTACATAGAATATGTGTGAGTTGCACTGAAAAACTTAGAATATAAGAAACGAACAGTGTAGTACATAGTATATGAGTGAGTTGCACTGAAAAACTTAGAAAATAAGAAACGCACAGTGTAGTACATAGTATATGAGTGAGTTGCACTAGAAAAACTTAGAATATAAGAAACGCACAGTGTAGTACATAGTATATGAGTGAGTTGCACTGAAAAACTTAGAATATAAGAAACGCACAGTGTAGTACATAGTATATGAGTGAGTTGCACTGAAAAACTTAGAATTTACTGAAATACCCGCATTACACGAAATGCACAGTGTAGTACATAGTATATGAGTGAGTTGCACTGAAAAACTTAGAATATAAGAAACGCACAGTGTAGTACATAGTATATGAGTGAGTTGCACTGAAAAACTTAGAATATAAGAAACGCACAGTGTAGTACATAGTATATGAGTGAGTTGCACTGAAAAACTTAGAAAATAAGAAAGGCACAGTGTAGTACATAGTATATGAGTGAGTTGCACTGAAAAACTTAGAATATAAGAAACGCACAGTGTAGTACATAGTATATGAGTGAGTTGCACTGAAAAACTTAGAATATAAGAAACGCACAGTGTAGTACATAGTATATGAGTGAGTTGCACTGAAAAACTTAGAATATAAGAAACGCACAGTGTAGTACATAGTATATGAGTGAGTTGCACTGAAAAACTTAGAATATAAGAAACGCACAGTGTAGTACATAGTATATGAGTGAGTTGCACTGAAAAACTTAGAATTTACTGAAATACCCGCATTACACGAAATGCACAGTGTAGTACATAGTATATGAGTGAGTTGCACTGAAAAACTTAGAATATAAGAAACGCACAGTGTAGTACATAGTATATGAGTGAGTTGCACTGAAAAACTTAGAATATAAGAAACGCACAGTGTAGTACATAGTATATGAGTGAGTTGCACTGAAAAACTTAGAATATAAGAAACGCACAGTGTAGTACATAGTATATGAGTGAGTTTCACTGAAAAACATAGAATATAAGAAACGCACAGTGTAGTACATAGTATATGAGTGAGTTTCACTGAAAAACATAGAATATAAGAAACGCACAGTGTAGTACATAGTATATGAGTGAGTTGCACTGAAAAACTTAGAATTTACTGAAAAACCCGCATTACAGGAAATGCACAGTGTAGTACATAGTATATGAGTGAGTTGCACTGAAAAACTTAGAAAATAAGAAACGCACAGTGTAGTACATAGTATATGAGTGAGTTGCACTGAAAAACTTAGAATATAAGAAACGCACAGTGTAGTACATAGTATATGAGTGAGTTGCACTGAAAAACTTAGAATTTATTGAAAAACCCGCATTACACGAAATGCACAGTGTAGTACATAGTATATGAGTGAGTTGCACTGAAAAACTTAGAATATAAGAAACGCACAGTGTAGTACATAGTATATGAGTGAGTTGCACTGAAAAACTTAGAATATAAGAAACGCACAGTGTAGTACATAGAATATGTGTGAGTGCACTGAAAAACTTAGAATATAAGAAACGAACAGTGTAGTACATAGTATATGAGTGAGTTGCACTGAAAAACTTAGAAAATAAGAAACGCACAGTGTAGTACATAGTATATGAGTGAGTTGCACTAGAAAAACTTAGAATATAAGAAACGCACAGTGTAGTACATAGTATATGAGTGAGTTGCACTGAAAAACTTAGAATATAAGAAACGCACAGTGTAGTACATAGTATATGAGTGAGTTGCACTGAAAAACTTAGAATTTACTGAAATACCCGCATTACACGAAATGCACAGTGTAGTACATAGTATATGAGTGAGTTGCACTGAAAAACTTAGAATATAAGAAACGCACAGTGTAGTACATAGTATATGAGTGAGTTGCACTGAAAAACTTAGAATATAAGAAACGCACAGTGTAGTACATAGTATATGAGTGAGTTGCACTAAAAAACTTAGAAAATAAGAAACGCACAGTGTAGTACATAGTATATGAGTGAGTTGCACTGAAAAACTTAGAATATAAGAAACGCACAGTGTAGTACATAGTATATGAGTGAGTTGCACTGAAAAACTTAGAATATAAGAAACGCACAGTGTAGTACATAGTATATGAGTGAGTTGCACTGAAAAAATTAGATTATAAGAAACGCACAGTGTAGTACATAGTATATGAGTGAGTTGCACTGAAAAACTTAGAAAATAAGAAATGCACAGTGTAGTACATAGTATATGAGTGAGTTGCACTAGAAAAACTTAGAATATAAGAAACGCACAGTGTAGTACATAGTATATGAGTGAGTTGCACTGAAAAACTTAGAATATAAGAAACGCACAGTGTAGTACATAGTATATGAGTGAGTTGCACTGAAAAACTTAGAATTTACTGAAATACCCGCATTACACGAAATGCACAGTGTAGTACATAGTATATGAGTGAGTTGCACTGAAAAACTTAGAATATAAGAAACGCACAGTGTAGTACATAGTATATGAGTGAGTTGCACTGAAAAACTTAGAATATAAGAAACGCACAGTGTAGTACATAGTATATGAGTGAGTTGCACTAAAAAACTTAGAAAATAAGAAACGCACAGTGTAGTACATAGTATATGAGTGAGTTGCACTGAAAAACTTAGAATATAAGAAACGCTCAGTGTAGTACATAGTATATGAGTGAGTTGCACTGAAAAACTTAGAATATAAGAAACGCACAGTGTAGTACATAGTATATGAGTGAGTTGCACTGAAAAACTTAGATTATAAGAAACGCACAGTGTAGTACATAGTATATGAGTGAGTTGCACTGAAAAACTTAGAATATAAGAAACGCACAGTGTAGTACATAGCATATGATTGAGTTGCACTGAAAAACTTAGAATTTACTGAAAAACCCGCATTACACGAAATGCACAGTGTAGTACATAGTATATGAGTGAGTTGCACTGAAAAACTTAGAATATAAGAAACGCACAGTGTAGTACATAGTATATGAGTGAGTTGCACTGAAAAACTTAGAATATAAGAAACGCACAGTGTAGTACATATTATATGAGTGAGTTGCACTGAAAAACTTAAAATTTATTGAAAAACCCGCATTACACGAAATGCACAGTGTAGTACATAGTATATGAGTGAGTTGCACTGAAAAACTTAGAAAATAAGAAACGCACAGTGTAGTACATAGTATATGTGTGAGTTGCACTGAAAAACTTAGAATATAAGAAACGAACAGTGTAGTACATAGTATATGAGTGAGTTGCACTGAAAAACTTAGAAAATAAGAAACGCACAGTATAGTACATAGTATATGAGTGAGTTGCACTAGAAAAACTTATAATATAAGAAACGCACAGTGTAGTACATAGTATATGAGTGAGTTGCACTGAAAAACTTAGAATATAAGAAACGCACAGTGTAGTACATAGTATATGAGTGAGTTGCACTGAAAAACTTAGAATATAAGAAACGCACAGTGTAGTACATAGTATATGAGTGAGTTGCACTGAAAAACTAAGAATTTACTTAAAAACCCGCATTACACGAAATGCACAGTGTAGTACATAGTATATGAGTGAGTTGCACTGAAAAACTTAGAAAATAAGAAACGCACAGTGTAGTACATAGTATATGAGTGAGTTGCACTGAAAAACTTAGAATATAAGAAACGCACAGTGTAGTACATAGTATATGAGTGAGTTGCACTGAAAAACTTAGAATATAAGAAACACACAGTGTAGTACATAGTATATGAGTGAGTTGCACTGAAAAACTTAGAATATAAGAAACGCACAGTGTAGTACATAGTATATGAGTGAGTTGCACTGAAAAACTTAGAATATAAGAAACGCACAGTGTAGTACATAGTATATGAGTGAGTTGCACTGAAAAACTTAGAATTTACTGAAATACCCGCATTACAGGAAATGCACAGTGTAGTACATAGTATATGAGTGAGTTGCACTGAAAAACTTAGAATATAAGAAATGCACAGTGTAGTACATAGTATATGAGTGAGTTGCACTGAAAAACTTAGAATATAAGAAACGCACAGTGTAGTACGTAGTATATGAGTGAGTTGCACTGAAAAACTTAGAATATAAGAAACGCACAGTGTAGTACATAGTATATGAGTGAGTTTCACTTAAAAACATAGAATATAAGAAACGCACAGTGTAGTACATAGTATATGAGTGAGTTGCACTGAAAAACTTAGAATTTACTGAAAAACCCGCATTACAGGAAATGCACAGTGTAGTACATAGTATATGAGTGAGTTGCACTGAAAAACTTAGAATATAAGAAACGCACAGTGTAGTACATAGTATATGAGTGAGTTGCACTGAAAAACTTAGAAAATAAGAAACGCACAGTGTAGTACATATTATATGAGTGAGTTGCACTGAAAAACTTAGAATATAAGAAACGCACAGTGTAGTACTTAGTATATGAGTGAGTTGCACTGAAAAACTTAGAATTTATTGAAAAACCCGCATTACACGAAATGCACAGTGTAGTACATAGTATATGAGTGAGTTGCACTGAAAAACTTAGAATATAAGAAATGCACAGTGTAGTACATAGTATATGAGTGAGTTGCACTGAAAAACTTAGAAAATAAGAAACGCACAGTGTAGTACATAGAATATGTGTGAGTTGCACTGAAAAACTTAGAATATAAGAAACGAACAGTGTAGTACATAGTATATGAGTGAGTTGCACTGAAAAACTTAGAAAATAAGAAACGCACAGTGTAGTACATAGTATATGAGTGAGTTGCACTAGAAAAACTTAGAATATAAGAAACGCACAGTGTAGTACATAGTATATGAGTGAGTTGCACTGAAAAACTTAGAATATAAGAAACGCACAGTGTAGTACATAGTATATGAGTGAGTTGCACTGAAAAACTTAGAATTTACTGAAATACCCGCATTACACGAAATGCACAGTGTAGTACATAGTATATGAGTGAGTTGCACTGAAAAACTTAGAATATAAGAAACGCACAGTGTAGTACATAGTATATGAGTGAGTTGCACTGAAAAACTTAGAATATAAGAAACGCACAGTGTAGTACATAGTATATGAGTGAGTTGCACTGAAAAACTTAGAAAATAAGAAAGGCACAGTGTAGTACATAGTATATGAGTGAGTTGCACTGAAAAACTTAGAATATAAGAAACGCACAGTGTAGTACATAGTATATGAGTGAGTTGCACTGAAAAACTTAGAATATAAGAAACGCACAGTGTAGTACATAGTATATGAGTGAGTTGCACTGAAAAACTTAGAATATAAGAAACGCACAGTGTAGTACATAGTATATGAGTGAGTTGCACTGAAAAACTTAGAATATAAGAAACGCACAGTGTAGTACATAGTATATGAGTGAGTTGCACTGAAAAACTTAGAATTTACTGAAATACCCGCATTACACGAAATGCACAGTGTAGTACATAGTATATGAGTGAGTTGCACTGAAAAACTTAGAATATAAGAAACGCACAGTGTAGTACATAGTATATGAGTGAGTTGCACTGAAAAACTTAGAATATAAGAAACGCACAGTGTAGTACATAGTATATGAGTGAGTTGCACTGAAAAACTTAGAATATAAGAAACGCACAGTGTAGTACATAGTATATGAGTGAGTTTCACTGAAAAACATAGAATATAAGAAACGCACAGTGTAGTACATAGTATATGAGTGAGTTGCACTGAAAAACTTAGAATTTACTGAAAAACCCGCATTACAGGAAATGCACAGTGTAGTACATAGTATATGAGTGAGTTGCACTGAAAAACTTAGAATATAAGAAACGCACAGTGTAGTACATAGTATATGAGTGAGTTGCACTGAAAAACTTAGAAAATAAGAAACGCACAGTGTAGTACATAGTATATGAGTGAGTTGCACTGAAAAACTTAGAATATAAGAAACGCACAGTGTAGTACATAGTATATGAGTGAGTTGCACTGAAAAACTTAGAATTTATTGAAAAACCCGCATTACACGAAATGCACAGTGTAGTACATAGTATATGAGTGAGTTGCACTGAAAAACTTAGAATATAAGAAACGCACAGTGTAATACATAGTATATGAGTGAGTTGCACTGAAAAACTTAGAATATAAGAAACGCACAGTGTAGTACATAGAATATGTGTGAGTTGCACTGAAAAACTTAGAATATAAGAAACGAACAGTGTAGTACATAGTATATGAGTGAGTTGCACTGAAAAACTAAGAATTTACTGAAAAACCCGCATTACACGAAATGCACAGTGTAGTACATAGTATATGAGTGAGTTGCACTGAAAAACTTAGAATATAAGAAACGCACAGTGTAGTACATAGTATATGAGTGAGTTGCACTGAAAAACTAAGAATTTACTTAAAAACCCGCATTACACGAAATGCACAGTGTAGTACATAGTATATGAGTGAGTTGCACTGAAAAACTTAGAAAATAAGAAACGCACAGTGTAGTACATAGTATATGAGTGAGTTGCACTGAAAAACTTAGAATATAAAAAACGCACAGTGTAGTACATAGTATATGAGTGAGTTGCACTGAAAAACTTAGAATATAAGAAACGCACAGTGTAGTACATAGTATATGAGTGAGTTGCACTGAAAAACTTAGAATATAAGAAACACACAGTGTAGTACATAGTATATGAGTGAGTTGCACTGAAAAACTTAGAATATAAGAAACGCACAGTGTAGTACATAGTATATGAGTGAGTTGCACTGAAAAACTTAGAATTTACTGAAATACCCGCATTACAGGAAATGCACAGTGTAGTACATAGTATATGAGTGAGTTGCACTGAAAAACTTAGAATATAAGAAATGCACAGTGTAGTACATAGTATATGAGTGAGTTGCACTGAAAAACTTAGAATATAAGAAACGCACAGTGTAGTACGTAGTATATGAGTGAGTTGCACTGAAAAACTTAGAATATAAGAAACGCACAGTGTAGTACATAGTATATGAGTGAGTTTCACTGAAAAACATAGAATATAAGAAACGCACAGTGTAGTACATAGTATATGAGTGAGTTGCACTGAAAAACTTAGAATTTACTGAAAAACCCGCATTACAGGAAATGCACAGTGTAGTACATAGTATATGAGTGAGTTGCACTGAAAAACTTAGAATATAAGAAACGCACAGTGTAGTACATAGTATATGAGTGAGTTGCACTGAAAAACTTAGAAAATAAGAAACGCACAGTGTAGTACATATTATATGAGTGAGTTGCACTGAAAAACTTAGAATATAAGAAACGCACAGTGTAGTACATAGTATATGAGTGAGTTGCACTGAAAAACTTAGAATTTATTGAAAAACCCGCATTACACGAAATGCACAGTGTAGTACATAGTATATGAGTGAGTTGCACTGAAAAACTTAGAATATAAGAAACGCACAGTGTAGTACATAGTATATGAGTGAGTTGCACTGAAAAACTTAGAAAATAAGAAACGCACAGTGTAGTACATAGAATATGTGTGAGTTGCACTGAAAAACTTAGAATATAAGAAACTAACAGTGTAGTACATAGTATATGAGTGAGTTGCACTGAAAAACTTAGAAAATAAGAAACGCACAGTGTAGTACATAGTATATGAGTGAGTTGCACTAGAAAAACTTAGAATATAAGAAACGAACAGTGTAGTACATAGTATATGAGTGAGTTGCACTGAAAAACTTAGAATATAAGAAACGCACAGTGTAGTACATAGTATATGAGTGAGTTGCACTGAAAAACTTAGAATTTACTGAAATACCCGCATTACACGAAATGCACAGTGTAGTACATAGTATATGAGTGAGTTGCACTGAAAAACTTAGAATATAAGAAACGCACAGTGTAGTACATAGTATATGAGTGAGTTGCACTGAAAAACTTAGAATATAAGAAACGCACAGTGTAGTACATAGTATATGAGTGAGTTGCACTGAAAAACTTAGAATATAAGAAATGCACAGTGTAGTACATAGTATATGAGTGAGTTGCACTGAAAAACTTAGAATATAAGAAACGCACAGTGTAGTACATAGTATATGAGTGAGTTGCACTGAAAAACTTAGAATATAAGAAACGCACAGTGTAGTACATAGTATATGAGTGAGTTGCACTGAAAAACTTAGAAAATAAGAAACGCACAGTGTAGTACATAGAATATGTGTGAGTTGCACTGAAAAACTTAGAATATAAGAAACGAACAGTGTAGTACATAGTATATGAGTGAGTTGCACTGAAAAACTTAGAAAATAAGAAACGCACAGTGTAGTACATAGTATATGAGTGAGTTGCACTAGAAAAACTTAGAATATAAGAAACGCACAGTGTAGTACATAGTATATGAGTGAGTTGCACTGAAAAACTTAGAATATAAGAAACGCACAGTGTAGTACATAGTATATGAGTGAGTTGCACTGAAAAACTTAGAATTTACTGAAATACCCGCATTACACGAAATGCACAGTGTAGTACATAGTATATGAGTGAGTTGCACTGAAAAACTTAGAATATAAGAAACGCACAGTGTAGTACATAGTATATGAGTGAGTTGCACTGAAAAACTTAGAATATAAGAAACGCACAGTGTAGTACATAGTATATGAGTGAGTTGCACTGAAAAACTTAGAATATAAGAAATGCACAGTGTAGTACATAGTATATGAGTGAGTTGCACTGAAAAACTTAGAATATAAGAAACGCACAGTGTAGTACATAGTATATGAGTGAGTTGCACTGAAAAACTTAGAATATAAGAAACGCACAGTGTAGTACATAGTATATGAGTGAGTTGCACTGAAAAACTTAGAATATATGAAACCCACAGTGTAGTACATAGTATATGAGTGAGTTGCACTGAAAAACTTAGAATATAAGAAACGCACAGTGTAGTACATAGCATATGAGTGAGTTGCACTGAAAAACATAGAATATAAGAAACGCACAGTGTAGTACATAGTATATGAGTGAGTTGCACTGAAAAACTTAGAATTTACTGAAAAACCCGCATTACAGGAAATGCACAGTGTAGTACATAGTATATGAGTGAGTTGCACTGAAAAACTTAGAATATAAGAAACGCACAGTGTAGTACATAGTATATGAGTGAGTTGCACTGAAAAACTTAGAATATAAGAAACACACAGTGTAGTACATAGTATATGAGTGAGTTGCACTGAAAAACTTAGAATATAAGAAACGCACAGTGTAGTACATAGTATATGAGTGAGTTGCACTGAAAAACTTAGAATATAAGAAACGCACAGTGTAGTACATAGTATATGAGTGAGTTGCACTGAAAAACTTAGAATTTACTGAAATACCCGCATTACAGGAAATGCACAGTGTAGTACATAGTATATGAGTGAGTTGCACTGAAAAACTTAGAATATAAGAAATGCACAGTGTAGTACATAGTATATGAGTGAGTTGCACTGAAAAACTTAGAATATAAGAAACGCACAGTGTAGTACGTAGTATATGAGTGAGTTGCACTGAAAAACTTAGAATATAAGAAACGCACAGTGTAGTACACAGTATATGAGTGAGTTTCACTTAAAAACATAGAATATAAGAAACGCACAGTGTAGTACATAGTATATGAGTGAGTTGCACTGAAAAACTTAGAATTTACTGAAAAACCCGCATTACAGGAAATGCACAGTGTAGTACATAGTATATGAGTGAGTTGCACTGAAAAACTTAGAATATAAGAAACGCACAGTGTAGTACATAGTATATGAGTGAGTTGCACTGAAAAACTTAGAAAATAAGAAACGCACAGTGTAGTACATATTATATGAGTGAGTTGCACTGAAAAACTTAGAATATAAGAAACGCACAGTGTAGTACATAGTATATGAGTGAGTTGCACTGAAAAACTTAGAATTTATTGAAAAACCCGCATTACACGAAATGCACAGTGTAGTACATAGTATATGAGTGAGTTGCACTGAAAAACTTAGAATATAAGAAATGCACAGTGTAGTACATAGTATATGAGTGAGTTGCACTGAAAAACTTAGAAAATAAGAAACGCACAGTGTAGTACATAGAATATGTGTGAGTTGCACTGAAAAACTTAGAATATAAGAAACGAACAGTGTAGTACATAGTATATGAGTGAGTTGCACTGAAAAACTTAGAAAATAAGAAACGCACAGTGTAGTACATAGTATATGAGTGAGTTGCACTAGAAAAACTTAGAATATAAGAAACGCACAGTGTAGTACATAGTATATGAGTGAGTTGCACTGAAAAACTTAGAATATAAGAAACGCACAGTGTAGTACATAGTATATGAGTGAGTTGCACTGAAAAACTTAGAATTTACTGAAATACCCGCATTACACGAAATGCACAGTGTAGTACATAGTATATGAGTGAGTTGCACTGAAAAACTTAGAATATAAGAAACGCACAGTGTAGTACATAGTATATGAGTGAGTTGCACTGAAAAACTTAGAATATAAGAAACGCACAGTGTAGTACATAGTATATGAGTGAGTTGCACTGAAAAACTTAGAATATAAGAAACACACAGTTTAGTACATAGTATATGAGTGAGTTGCACTGAAAAACATAGAATATAAGAAACGCACAGTGTAGTACATAGTATATGAGTGAGTTGCACTGAAAAACTTAGAATTTACTGAAAAACCCGCATTACACGAAATGCACAGTGTAGTACATAGTATATGAGTGAGTTGCACTGAAAAACTTAGAATATAAGAAACGCTCAGTGTAGTACATAGTATAAGAGTGAGTTGCACTGAAAAACTTAGAATATAAGAAACGCACAGTGTAGTACATAGTATATGAGTGAGTTGCACTGAAAAACTTAGAAAATAAGAAAGGCACAGTGTAGTACATAGTATATGAGTGAGTTGCACTGAAAAACTTAGAATATAAGAAACGCACAGTGTAGTACATAGTATATGAGTGAGTTGCACTGAAAAACTTAGAATATAAGAAATGCACAGTGTAGTACATAGTATATGAGTGAGTTGCACTGAAAAACTTAGAATATAAGAAACGCACAGTGTAGTACATAGTATATGAGTGAGTTGCACTGAAAAACTTAGAATATAAGAAACGCACAGTGTAGTACATAGTATATGAGTGAGTTGCACTGAAAAACTTAGAATTTACTGAAATACCCGCATTACACGAAATGCACAGTGTAGTACATAGTATATGAGTGAGTTGCACTGAAAAACTTAGAATATAAGAAACGCACAGTGTAGTACATAGTATATGAGTGAGTTGCACTGAAAAACTTAGAATATAAGAAACGCACAGTGTAGTACATAGTATATGAGTGAGTTGCACTGAAAAACTTAGAATATAAGAAACGCACAGTGTAGTACATAGTATATGAGTGAGTTTCACTGAAAAACATAGAATATAAGAAACGCACAGTGTAGTACATAGTATATGAGTTAGTTGCACTGAAAAACTTAGAATTTACTGAAAAACCCGCATTACAGGAAATGCACAGTGTAGTACATAGTATATGAGTGAGTTGCACTGAAAAACTTAGAATATAAGAAACGCACAGTGTAGTACATAGTATATGAGTGAGTTGCACTGAAAAACTTAGAAAATAAGAAACGCACAGTGTAGTACATAGTATATGAGTGAGTTGCACTGAAAAACTTAGAATATAAGAAACGCACAGTGTAGTACATAGTATATGAGTGAGTTGCACTGAAAAACTTAGAATTTATTGAAAAACCCGCATTACACGAAATGCACAGTGTAGTACGTAGTATATGAGTGAGTTGCACTGAAAAACTTAGAATATAAGAAACGCACAGTGTAATACATAGTATATGAGTGAGTTGCACTGAAAAACTTAGAATATAAGAAACGCACAGTGTAGTACATAGAATATGTGTGAGTTGCACTGAAAAACTTAGAATATAAGAAACGAACACTGTAGTACATAGTATATGAGTGAGTTGCACTGAAAAACTTAGAAAATAAGAAACGCACAGTGTAGTACATAGTATATGAGTGAGTTGCACTAGAAAAACTTAGAATATAAGAAACGCACAGTGTAGTACATAGTATATGAGTGAGTTGCACTGAAAAACTTAGAATATAAGAAACGCACAGTGTAGTACATAGTATATGAGTGAGTTGCACTGAAAAACTTAGAATTTGCTGAAATACCCGCATTACACGAAATGCACAGTGTAGTACATAGTATATGAGTGAGTTGCACTGAAAAACTTAGAATATAAGAAACGCACAGTGTAGTACATAGTATATGAGTGAGTTGCACTGAAAAACTTAGAATATAAGAAACGCACAGTGTAGTACATAGTATATGAGTGAGTTGCACTAAAAAACTTAGAAAATAAGAAACGCACAGTGTAGTACATAGTATATGAGTGAGTTGCACTGAAAAACTTAGAATATAAGAAACGCACAGTGTAGTACATAGTATATGAGTGAGTTGCACTGAAAAACTTAGAATATAAGAAACGCACAGTGTAGTACATAGTATATGAGTGAGTTGCACTGAAAAACTTAGATTATAAGAAACGCACAGTGTAGTACATAGTATATGAGTGAGTTGCACTGAAAAACTTAGAATATAAGAAACGCACAGTGTAGTACATAGCATATGATTGAGTTGCACTGAAAAACTCAGAATTTACTGAAAAACCCGCATTACACGAAATGCACAGTGTAGTACATAGTATATGAGTGAGTTGCACTGAAAAACTTAGAATATAAGAAACGCACAGTGTAGTACATAGTATATGAGTGAGTTGCACTGGAAAACTTAGAATATAAGAAACGCACAGTGTAGTACATAGTATATGAGTGAGTTGCACTGAAAAACTTAAAATTTATTGAAAAACCCGCATTACACGAAATGCACAGTGTAGTACATAGTATATGAGTGAGTTGCACTGAAAAACTTAGAAAATAAGAAACGCACAGTGTAGTACATAGTATATGTGTGAGTTGCACTGAAAAACTTAGAATATAAGAAACGAACAGTGTAGTACATAGTATATGAGTGAGTTGCACTGAAAAACTTAGAAAATAAGAAACGCACAGTATAGTACATAGTATATGAGTGAGTTGCACTAGAAAAACTTAGAATATAAGAAACGCACAGTGTAGTACATAGTATATGAGTGAGTTGCACTGAAAAACTTAGAATATAAGAAACGCACAGTGTAGTACATAGTATATGAGTGAGTTGCACTGAAAAACTTAGAATATAAGAAACGCACAGTGTAGTACATAGTATATGAGTGAGTTGCACTGAAAAACTAAGAATTTACTTAAAAACCCGCATTACACGAAATGCACAGTGTAGTACATAGTATATGAGTGAGTTGCACTGAAAAACTTAGAAAATAAGAAACGCACAGTGTAGTACATAGTATATGAGTGAGTTGCACTGAAAAACTTAGAATATAAAAACCGCACAGTGTAGTACATAGTATATGAGTGAGTTGCACTGAAAAACTTAGAATATAAGAAACGCACAGTGTAGTACATAGTATATGAGTGAGTTGCACTGAAAAACTTAGAATATAAGAAACGCACAGTGTAGTACATAGTATATGAGTGAGTTGCACTGAAAAACTTAGAATATAAGAAACGCACAGTGTAGTACATAGTATATGAGTGAGTTGCACTGAAAAACTTAGAATTTACTGAAATACCCGCATTACAGGAAATGCACAGTGTAGTACATAGTATATGAGTGAGTTGCACTGAAAAACTTAGAATATAAGAAATGCACAGTGTAGTACATAGTATATGAGTGAGTTGCACTGAAAAACTTAGAATATAAGAAACGCACAGTGTAGTACGTAGTATATGAGTGAGTTGCACTGAAAAACTTAGAATATAAGAAACGCACAGTGTAGTACATAGTATATGAGTGAGTTTCACTGAAAAACATAGAATATAAGAAACGCACAGTGTAGTACATAGTATATGAGTGAGTTGCACTGAAAAACTTAGAATTTACTGAAAAACCCGCATTACAGGAAATGCACAGTGTAGTACATAGTATATGAGTGAGTTGCACTGAAAAACTTAGAATATAAGAAACGCACAGTGTAGTACATAGTATATGAGTGAGTTGCACTGAAAAATTTAGAAAATAAGAAACGCACAGTGTAGTACATATTATATGAGTGAGTTGCACTGAAAAACTTAGAATATAAGAAACGCACAGTGTAGTACATAGTATATGAGTGAGTTGCACTGAAAAACTTAGAATTTATTGAAAAACCCGCATTACACGAAATGCACAGTGTAGTACATAGTATATGAGTGAGTTGCACTGAAAAACTTAGAATATAAGAAACGCACAGTGTAGTACATAGTATATGAGTGAGTTGCACTGAAAAACTTAGAAAATAAGAAACGCACAGTGTAGTACATAGAATATGTGTGCGTTGCACTGAAAAACTTAGAATATAAGAAACGAACAGTGTAGTACATAGTATATGAGTGAGTTGCACTGAAAAACTTAGAAAATAAGAAACGCACAGTGTAGTACATAGTATATGAGTGAGTTGCACTAGAAAAACTTAGAATATAAGAAACGCACAGTGTAGTACATAGTATATGAGTGAGTTGCACTGAAAAACTTAGAATATAAGAAACGCACAGTGTAGTACATAGTATATGAGTGAGTTGCACTGAAAAACTTAGAATTTACTGAAATACCCGCATTACACGAAATGCACAGTGTAGTACATAGTATATGAGTGAGTTGCACTGAAAAACTTAGAATATAAGAAACGCACAGTGTAGTACATAGTATATGAGTGAGTTGCACTGAAAAACTTAGAATATAAGAAACGCACAGTGTAGTACATAGTATATGAGTGAGTTGCACTGAAAAACTTAGAATATAAGAAATGCACAGTGTAGTACATAGTATATGAGTGAGTTGCACTGAAAAACTTAGAATATAAGAAACGCACAGTGTAGTACATAGTATATGAGTGAGTTGCACTGAAAAACTTAGAATATAAGAAACGCACAGTGTAGTACATAGTATATGAGTGAGTTGCACTGAAAAACTTAGAATATATGAAACCCACAGTGTAGTACATAGTATATGAGTGAGTTGCACTGAAAAACTTAGAATATAAGAAACGCACAGTGTAGTACATAGCATATGAGTGAGTTGCACTGAAAAACATAGAATATAAGAAACGCACAGTGTAGTACATAGTATATGAGTGAGTTGCACTGAAAAACTTAGAATTTACTGAAAAACCCGCATTACAGGAAATGCACAGTGTAGTACATAGTATATGAGTGAGTTGCACTGAAAAACTTAGAATATAAGAAACGCACAGTGTAGTACATAGTATATGAGTGAGTTGCACTGAAAAACTTAGAAAATAAGAAACGCACAGTGTAGTACATAGTATATGAGTGAGTTGCACAGAAAAACTTAGAATATAAGAAACGCACAGTGTAGTACATAGTATATGAGTGAGTTGCACTGAAAAACTTAGAATATAAGAAAAGCACAGTGTAGTACATAGTATATGAGTGAGTTGCACTGAAAAACTTAGAATATAAGAAACGCACAGTGTAGTACATAGTATATGAGTGAGTTGCACTGAAAAACTTAGATTATAAGAAACGCACAGTGTATTACATAGTATATGAGTGAGTTGCACTGAAAAACTTAGAATATAAGAAACGCACAGTGTAGTACATAGCATATGAGTGAGTTGCACTGAAAAACTTAGAATATAAGAAACTTACAGTGTAGTACATAGTATATGAGTGAGTTGCACTGAAAAACTTAGAAAATAAGAAACGCACAGTGTAGTACATAGTATATGAGTGAGTTGCACTAGAAAAACTTAGAATATAAGAAACGCACAGTGTAGTACATAGTATATGAGTGAGTTGCACTGAAAAACTTAGAATATAAGAAACGCACAGTGTAGTACATAGTATATGAGTGAGTTGCACTGAAAAACTTAGAATATAAGAAACGCACAGTGTAGTACATAGTATATGAGTGAGTTGCACTGAAAAACTAAGAATTTACTGAAAAACCCGCATTACACGAAATGCACAGTGTAGTACATAGTATATGAGTGAGTTGCACTGAAAAACTTAGAATATAAGAAACGCACAGTGTAGTACATAGTATATGAGTGAGTTGCACTGAAAAACTTAGAATTTACTGAAAAACCCGCATTACACGAAATGCACAGTGTAGTATATAGTATATGAGTGAGTTGCACTGAAAAACTTAGAATATAAGAAACGCACAGTGTAGTACATAGTATATGAGTGAGTTGCACTGAAAAACTTAGAATATAAGAAACGCACAGTGTAGTACATAGTATATGAGTGAGTTGCACTGAAAAACTTAGAATATAAGAAACGCACAGTGTAGTACATAGTATATGAGTGAGTTGCACTGAAAAACTTAGAATATAAGAAACGCACAGTGTAGTACATAGTATATGAGTGAGTTGCACTGAAAAACTTAGAATATAAGAAACGCACAGTGTAGTACATAGTATATGAGTGAGTTGCACTGAAAAACTTAGAATTTACTGAAATACCCGCATTACAGGAAATGCACAGTGTAGTACATAGTATATGAGTGAGTTGCACTGAAAAACTTAGAATATAAGAAATGCACAGTGTAGTACATAGTATATGAGTGAGTTGCACTGAAAAACTTAGAATATAAGAAACGCACAGTGTAGTACGTAGTATATGAGTGAGTTGCACTGAAAAACTTAGAATATAAGAAACGCACAGTGTAGTACATAGTATATGAGTGAGTTTCACTGAAAAACATAGAATATAAGAAACGCACAGTGTAGTACATAGTATATGAGTGAGTTGCACTGAAAAACTTAGAATTTACTGAAAAACCCGCATTACAGGAAATGCACAGTGTAGTACATAGTATATGAGTGAGTTGCACTGAAAAACTTAGAATATAAGAAACGCACAGTGTAGTACATAGTATATGAGTGAGTTGCACTGAAAAATTTAGAAAATAAGAAACGCACAGTGTAGTACATATTATATGAGTGAGTTGCACTGAAAAACTTAGAATATAAGAAACGCACAGTGTAGTACATAGTATATGAGTGAGTTGCACTGAAAAACTTAGAATTTATTGAAAAACCCGCATTACACGAAATGCACAGTGTAGTACATAGTATATGAGTGAGTTGCACTGAAAAACTTAGAATATAAGAAACGCACAGTGTAGTACATAGTATATGAGTGAGTTGCACTGAAAAACTTAGAAAATAAGAAACGCACAGTGTAGTACATAGAATATGTGTGCGTTGCACTGAAAAACTTAGAATATAAGAAACGAACAGTGTAGTACATAGTATATGAGTGAGTTGCACTGAAAAACTTAGAAAATAAGAAACGCACAGTGTAGTACATAGTATATGAGTGAGTTGCACTAGAAAAACTTAGAATATAAGAAACGCACAGTGTAGTACATAGTATATGAGTGAGTTGCACTGAAAAACTTAGAATATAAGAAACGCACAGTGTAGTACATAGTATATGAGTGAGTTGCACTGAAAAACTTAGAATTTACTGAAATACCCGCATTACACGAAATGCACAGTGTAGTACATAGTATATGAGTGAGTTGCACTGAAAAACTTAGAATATAAGAAACGCACAGTGTAGTACATAGTATATGAGTGAGTTGCACTGAAAAACTTAGAATATAAGAAACGCACAGTGTAGTACATAGTATATGAGTGAGTTGCACTGAAAAACTTAGAATATAAGAAATGCACAGTGTAGTACATAGTATATGAGTGAGTTGCACTGAAAAACTTAGAATATAAGAAACGCACAGTGTAGTACATAGTATTTGAGTGAGTTGCACTGAAAAACTTAGAATATAAGAAACGCACAGTGTAGTACATAGTATATGAGTGAGTTGCACTGAAAAACTTAGAATATATGAAACCCACAGTGTAGTACATAGTATATGAGTGAGTTGCACTGAAAAACTTAGAATATAAGAAACGCACAGTGTAGTACATAGCATATGAGTGAGTTGCACTGAAAAACATAGAATATAAGAAACGCACAGTGTAGTACATAGTATATGAGTGAGTTGCACTGAAAAACTTAGAATTTACTGAAAAACCCGCATTACAGGAAATGCACAGTGTAGTACATAGTATATGAGTGAGTTGCACTGAAAAACTTAGAATATAAGAAACGCACAGTGTAGTACATAGTATATGAGTGAGTTGCACTGAAAAACTTAGAAAATAAGAAACGCACAGTGTAGTACATAGTATATGAGTGAGTTGCACAGAAAAACTTAGAATATAAGAAACGCACAGTGTAGTACATAGTATATGAGTGAGTTGCACTGAAAAACTTAGAATATAAGAAAAGCACAGTGTAGTACATAGTATATGAGTGAGTTGCACTGAAAAACTTAGAATATAAGAAACGCACAGTGTAGTACATAGTATATGAGTGAGTTGCACTGAAAAACTTAGATTATAAGAAACGCACAGTGTATTACATAGTATATGAGTGAGTTGCACTGAAAAACTTAGAATATAAGAAACGCACAGTGTAGTACATAGCATATGAGTGAGTTGCACTGAAAAACTTAGAATATAAGAAACTTACAGTGTAGTACATAGTATATGAGTGAGTTGCACTGAAAAACTTAGAAAATAAGAAACGCACAGTGTAGTACATAGTATATGAGTGAGTTGCACTAGAAAAACTTAGAATATAAGAAACGCACAGTGTAGTACATAGTATATGAGTGAGTTGCACTGAAAAACTTAGAATATAAGAAACGCACAGTGTAGTACATAGTATATGAGTGAGTTGCACTGAAAAACTTAGAATATAAGAAACGCACAGTGTAGTACATAGTATATGAGTGAGTTGCACTGAAAAACTAAGAATTTACTGAAAAACCCGCATTACACGAAATGCACAGTGTAGTACATAGTATATGAGTGAGTTGCACTGAAAAACTTAGAATATAAGAAACGCACAGTGTAGTACATAGTATATGAGTGAGTTGCACTGAAAAACTTAGAATTTACTGAAAAACCCGCATTACACGAAATGCACAGTGTAGTATATAGTATATGAGTGAGTTGCACTGAAAAACTTAGAATATAAGAAACGCACAGTGTAGTACATAGTATATGAGTGAGTTGCACTGAAAAACTTAGAATATAAGAAACGCACAGTGTAGTACATAGTATATGAGTGAGTTGCACTGAAAAACTTAGAATATAAGAAATGCACAGTGTAGTACATAGTATATGAGTGAGTTGCACTGAAAAACTTAGAATATAAGAAACGCACAGTGTAGTACATAGTATATGAGTGAGTTGCACTGAAAAACTTAGAATATAAGAAACGCACAGTGTAGTACATAGTATATGAGTGAGTTGCACTGAAAAACTTAGAAAATAAGAAACGCACAGTGTAGTACATAGAATATGTGTGAGTTGCACTGAAAAACTTAGAATATAAGAAACGAACAGTGTAGTACATAGTATATGAGTGAGTTGCACTGAAAAACTTAGAAAATAAGAAACGCACAGTGTAGTACATAGTATATGAGTGAGTTGCACTAGAAAAACTTAGAATATAAGAAACGCACAGTGTAGTACATAGTATATGAGTGAGTTGCACTGAAAAACTTAGAATATAAGAAACGCACAGTGTAGTACATAGTATATGAGTGAGTTGCACTGAAAAACTTAGAATTTACTGAAATACCCGCATTACACGAAATGCACAGTGTAGTACATAGTATATGAGTGAGTTGCACTGAAAAACTTAGAATATAAGAAACGCACAGTGTAGTACATAGTATATGAGTGAGTTGCACTGAAAAACTTAGAATATAAGAAACGCACAGTGTAGTACATAGTATATGAGTGAGTTGCACTGAAAAACTTAGAATATAAGAAATGCACAGTGTAGTACATAGTATATGAGTGAGTTGCACTGAAAAACTTAGAATATAAGAAACGCACAGTGTAGTACATAGTATATGAGTGAGTTGCACTGAAAAACTTAGAATATAAGAAACGCACAGTGTAGTACATAGTATATGAGTGAGTTGCACTGAAAAACTTAGAATATATGAAACCCACAGTGTAGTACATAGTATATGAGTGAGTTGCACTGAAAAACTTAGAATATAAGAAACGCACAGTGTAGTACATAGCATATGAGTGAGTTGCACTGAAAAACATAGAATATAAGAAACGCACAGTGTAGTACATAGTATATGAGTGAGTTGCACTGAAAAACTTAGAATTTACTGAAAAACCCGCATTACAGGAAATGCACAGTGTAGTACATAGTATATGAGTGAGTTGCACTGAAAAACTTAGAATATAAGAAACGCACAGTGTAGTACATAGTATATGAGTGAGTTGCACTGAAAAACTTAGAATATAAGAAACACACAGTGTAGTACATAGTATATGAGTGAGTTGCACTGAAAAACTTAGAATATAAGAAACGCACAGTGTAGTACATAGTATATGAGTGAGTTGCACTGAAAAACTTAGAATATAAGAAACGCACAGTGTAGTACATAGTATATGAGTGAGTTGCACTGAAAAACTTAGAAAATAAGAAACGCACAGTGTAGTACATATTATATGAGTGAGTTGCACTGAAAAACTTAGAATATAAGAAACGCACAGTGTAGTACATAGTATATGAGTGAGTTGCACTGAAAAACTTAGAATTTATTGAAAAACCCGCATTACACGAAATGCACAGTGTAGTACATAGTATATGAGTGAGTTGCACTGAAAAACTTAGAATATAAGAAATGCACAGTGTAGTACATAGTATATGAGTGAGTTGCACTGAAAAACTTAGAAAATAAGAAACGCACAGTGTAGTACATAGAATATGTGTGAGTTGCACTGAAAAACTTAGAATATAAGAAACGAACAGTGTAGTACATAGTATATGAGTGAGTTGCACTGAAAAACTTAGAAAATAAGAAACGCACAGTGTAGTACATAGTATATGAGTGAGTTGCACTAGAAAAACTTAGAATATAAGAAACGCACAGTGTAGTACATAGTATATGAGTGAGTTGCACTGAAAAACTTAGAATATAAGAAACGCACAGTGTAGTACATAGTATATGAGTGAGTTGCACTGAAAAACTTAGAATTTACTGAAATACCCGCATTACACGAAATGCACAGTGTAGTACATAGTATATGAGTGAGTTGCACTGAAAAACTTAGAATATAAGAAACGCACAGTGTAGTACATAGTATATGAGTGAGTTGCACTGAAAAACTTAGAATATAAGAAACGCACAGTGTAGTACATAGTATATGAGTGAGTTGCACTGAAAAACTTAGAATATAAGAAACACACAGTTTAGTACATAGTATATGAGTGAGTTGCACTGAAAAACATAGAATATAAGAAACGCACAGTGTAGTACATAGTATATGAGTGAGTTGCACTGAAAAACTTAGAATTTACTGAAAAACCCGCATTACACGAAATGCACAGTGTAGTACATAGTATATGAGTGAGTTGCACTGAAAAACTTAGAATATAAGAAACGCTCAGTGTAGTACATAGTATAAGAGTGAGTTGCACTGAAAAACTTAGAATATAAGAAACGCACAGTGTAGTACATAGTATATGAGTGAGTTGCACTGAAAAACTTAGAAAATAAGAAAGGCACAGTGTAGTACATAGTATATGAGTGAGTTGCACTGAAAAACTTAGAATATAAGAAACGCACAGTGTAGTACATAGTATATGAGTGAGTTGCACTGAAAAACTTAGAATATAAGAAATGCACAGTGTAGTACATAGTATATGAGTGAGTTGCACTGAAAAACTTAGAATATAAGAAACGCACAGTGTAGTACATAGTATATGAGTGAGTTGCACTGAAAAACTTAGAATATAAGAAACGCACAGTGTAGTACATAGTATATGAGTGAGTTGCACTGAAAAACTTAGAATTTACTGAAATACCCGCATTACACGAAATGCACAGTGTAGTACATAGTATATGAGTGAGTTGCACTGAAAAACTTAGAATATAAGAAACGCACAGTGTAGTACATAGTATATGAGTGAGTTGCACTGAAAAACTTAGAATATAAGAAACGCACAGTGTAGTACATAGTATATGAGTGAGTTGCACTGAAAAACTTAGAATATAAGAAACGCACAGTGTAGTACATAGTATATGAGTGAGTTTCACTGAAAAACATAGAATATAAGAAACGCACAGTGTAGTACATAGTATATGAGTTAGTTGCACTGAAAAACTTAGAATTTACTGAAAAACCCGCATTACAGGAAATGCACAGTGTAGTACATAGTATATGAGTGAGTTGCACTGAAAAACTTAGAATATAAGAAACGCACAGTGTAGTACATAGTATATGAGTGAGTTGCACTGAAAAACTTAGAAAATAAGAAACGCACAGTGTAGTACATAGTATATGAGTGAGTTGCACTGAAAAACTTAGAATATAAGAAACGCACAGTGTAGTACATAGTATATGAGTGAGTTGCACTGAAAAACTTAGAATTTATTGAAAAACCCGCATTACACGAAATGCACAGTGTAGTACGTAGTATATGAGTGAGTTGCACTGAAAAACTTAGAATATAAGAAACGCACAGTGTAATACATAGTATATGAGTGAGTTGCACTGAAAAACTTAGAATATAAGAAACGCACAGTGTAGTACATAGAATATGTGTGAGTTGCACTGAAAAACTTAGAATATAAGAAACGAACACTGTAGTACATAGTATATGAGTGAGTTGCACTGAAAAACTTAGAAAATAAGAAACGCACAGTGTAGTACATAGTATATGAGTGAGTTGCACTAGAAAAACTTAGAATATAAGAAACGCACAGTGTAGTACATAGTATATGAGTGAGTTGCACTGAAAAACTTAGAATATAAGAAACGCACAGTGTAGTACATAGTATATGAGTGAGTTGCACTGAAAAACTTAGAATTTGCTGAAATACCCGCATTACACGAAATGCACAGTGTAGTACATAGTATATGAGTGAGTTGCACTGAAAAACTTAGAATATAAGAAACGCACAGTGTAGTACATAGTATATGAGTGAGTTGCACTGAAAAACTTAGAATATAAGAAACGCACAGTGTAGTACATAGTATATGAGTGAGTTGCACTAAAAAACTTAGAAAATAAGAAACGCACAGTGTAGTACATAGTATATGAGTGAGTTGCACTGAAAAACTTAGAATATAAGAAACGCACAGTGTAGTACATAGTATATGAGTGAGTTGCACTGAAAAACTTAGAATATAAGAAACGCACAGTGTAGTACATAGTATATGAGTGAGTTGCACTGAAAAACTTAGATTATAAGAAACGCACAGTGTAGTACATAGTATATGAGTGAGTTGCACTGAAAAACTTAGAATATAAGAAACGCACAGTGTAGTACATAGCATATGATTGAGTTGCACTGAAAAACTCAGAATTTACTGAAAAACCCGCATTACACGAAATGCACAGTGTAGTACATAGTATATGAGTGAGTTGCACTGAAAAACTTAGAATATAAGAAACGCACAGTGTAGTACATAGTATATGAGTGAGTTGCACTGAAAAACTTAGAATATAAGAAACGCACAGTGTAGTACATAGTATATGAGTGAGTTGCACTGAAAAACTTAAAATTTATTGAAAAACCCGCATTACACGAAATGCACAGTGTAGTACATAGTATATGAGTGAGTTGCACTGAAAAACTTAGAAAATAAGAAACGCACAGTGTAGTACATAGTATATGTGTGAGTTGCACTGAAAAACTTAGAATATAAGAAACGAACAGTGTAGTACATAGTATATGAGTGAGTTGCACTGAAAAACTTAGAAAATAAGAAACGCACAGTATAGTACATAGTATATGAGTGAGTTGCACTAGAAAAACTTAGAATATAAGAAACGCACAGTGTAGTACATAGTATATGAGTGAGTTGCACTGAAAAACTTAGAATATAAGAAACGCACAGTGTAGTACATAGTATATGAGTGAGTTGCACTGAAAAACTTAGAATATAAGAAACGCACAGTGTAGTACATAGTATATGAGTGAGTTGCACTGAAAAACTAAGAATTTACTTAAAAACCCGCATTACACGAAATGCACAGTGTAGTACATAGTATATGAGTGAGTTGCACTGAAAAACTAAGAAAATAAGAAACGCACAGTGTAGTACATAGTATATGAGTGAGTTGCACTGAAAAACTTAGAATATAAAAAACGCACAGTGTAGTACATAGTATATGAGTGAGTTGCACTGAAAAACTTAGAATATAAGAAACGCACAGTGTAGTACATAGTATATGAGTGAGTTGCACTGAAAAACTTAGAATATAAGAAACGCACAGTGTAGTACATAGTATATGAGTGAGTTGCACTGAAAAACTTAGAATATAAGAAACGCACAGTGTAGTACATAGTATATGAGTGAGTTGCACTGAAAAACTTAGAATTTACTGAAATACCCGCATTACAGGAAATGCACAGTGTAGTACATAGTATATGAGTGAGTTGCACTGAAAAACTTAGAATATAAGAAATGCACAGTGTAGTACATAGTATATGAGTGAGTTGCACTGAAAAACTTAGAATATAAGAAACGCACAGTGTAGTACGTAGTATATGAGTGAGTTGCACTGAAAAACTTAGAATATAAGAAACGCACAGTGTAGTACATAGTATATGAGTGAGTTTCACTGAAAAACATAGAATATAAGAAACGCACAGTGTAGTACATAGTATATGAGTGAGTTGCACTGAAAAACTTAGAATTTACTGAAAAACCCGCATTACAGGAAATGCACAGTGTAGTACATAGTATATGAGTGAGTTGCACTGAAAAACTTAGAATATAAGAAACGCACAGTGTAGTACATAGTATATGAGTGAGTTGCACTGAAAAATTTAGAAAATAAGAAACGCACAGTGTAGTACATATTATATGAGTGAGTTGCACTGAAAAACTTAGAATATAAGAAACGCACAGTGTAGTACATAGTATATGAGTGAGTTGCACTGAAAAACTTAGAATTTATTGAAAAACCCGCATTACACGAAATGCACAGTGTAGTACATAGTATATGAGTGAGTTGCACTGAAAAACTTAGAATATAAGAAACGCACAGTGTAGTACATAGTATATGAGTGAGTTGCACTGAAAAACTTAGAAAATAAGAAACGCACAGTGTAGTACATAGAATATGTGTGCGTTGCACTGAAAAACTTAGAATATAAGAAACGAACAGTGTAGTACATAGTATATGAGTGAGTTGCACTGAAAAACTTAGAAAATAAGAAACGCACAGTGTAGTACATAGTATATGAGTGAGTTGCACTAGAAAAACTTAGAATATAAGAAACGCACAGTGTAGTACATAGTATATGAGTGAGTTGCACTGAAAAACTTAGAATATAAGAAACGCACAGTGTAGTACATAGTATATGAGTGAGTTGCACTGAAAAACTTAGAATTTACTGAAATACCCGCATTACACGAAATGCACAGTGTAGTACATAGTATATGAGTGAGTTGCACTGAAAAACTTAGAATATAAGAAACGCACAGTGTAGTACATAGTATATGAGTGAGTTGCACTGAAAAACTTAGAATATAAGAAACGCACAGTGTAGTACATAGTATATGAGTGAGTTGCACTGAAAAACTTAGAATATAAGAAATGCACAGTGTAGTACATAGTATATGAGTGAGTTGCACTGAAAAACTTAGAATATAAGAAACGCACAGTGTAGTACATAGTATATGAGTGAGTTGCACTGAAAAACTTAGAATATAAGAAACGCACAGTGTAGTACATAGTATATGAGTGAGTTGCACTGAAAAACTTAGAATATATGAAACCCACAGTGTAGTACATAGTATATGAGTGAGTTGCACTGAAAAACTTAGAATATAAGAAACGCACAGTGTAGTACATAGCATATGAGTGAGTTGCACTGAAAAACATAGAATATAAGAAACGCACAGTGTAGTACATAGTATATGAGTGAGTTGCACTGAAAAACTTAGAATTTACTGAAAAACCCGCATTACAGGAAATGCACAGTGTAGTACATAGTATATGAGTGAGTTGCACTGAAAAACTTAGAATATAAGAAACGCACAGTGTAGTACATAGTATATGAGTGAGTTGCACTGAAAAACTTAGAAAATAAGAAACGCACAGTGTAGTACATAGTATATGAGTGAGTTGCACTGAAAAACTTAGAATATAAGAAACGCACAGTGTAGTACATAGTATATGAGTGAGTTGCACTGAAAAACTTAGAATATAAGAAAAGCACAGTGTAGTACATAGTATATGAGTGAGTTGCACTGAAAAACTTAGAATATAAGAAACGCACAGTGTAGTACATAGTATATGAGTGAGTTGCACTGAAAAACTTAGATTATAAGAAACGCACAGTGTATTACATAGTATATGAGTGAGTTGCACTGAAAAACTTAGAATATAAGAAACGCACAGTGTAGTACATAGCATATGAGTGAGTTGCACTGAAAAACTTAGAATATAAGAAACTTACAGTGTAGTACATAGTATATGAGTGAGTTGCACTGAAAAACTTAGAAAATAAGAAACGCACAGTGTAGTACATAGTATATGAGTGAGTTGCACTAGAAAAACTTAGAATATAAGAAACGCACAGTGTAGTACATAGTATATGAGTGAGTTGCACTGAAAAACTTAGAATATAAGAAACGCACAGTGTAGTACATAGTATATGAGTGAGTTGCACTGAAAAACTTAGAATATAAGAAACGCACAGTGTAGTACATAGTATATGAGTGAGTTGCACTGAAAAACTAAGAATTTACTGAAAAACCCGCATTACACGAAATGCACAGTGTAGTACATAGTATATGAGTGAGTTGCACTGAAAAACTTAGAATATAAGAAACGCACAGTGTAGTACATAGTATATGAGTGAGTTGCACTGAAAAACTTAGAATTTACTGAAAAACCCGCATTACACGAAATGCACAGTGTAGTATATAGTATATGAGTGAGTTGCACTGAAAAACTTAGAATATAAGAAACGCACAGTGTAGTACATAGTATATGAGTGAGTTGCACTGAAAAACTTAGAATATAAGAAACGCACAGTGTAGTACATAGTATATGAGTGATTGCACTGAAAAACTTAGAATATAAGAAACGCAAAGTGTACTACATAGTATATGAGTGAGTTGCACTGAAAAACTTAGAATATAAGAAACGCACAGTGTAGTACATAGTATATGAGTGAGTTGCACTGAAAAACTTAGAATATAAGAAATGCACAGTGTAGTACATAGTATATGAGTGAGTTGCACTGAAAAACTTAGAATATAAGAAACGCACAGTGTAGTACATAGTATATGAGTGAGTTGCACTGAAAAACTTAGAATTTACTGAAAAACCCGCATGACACGAAATGCACAGTGTAGTACATAGTATATGAGTGAGTTGCATTGAAAAACTTAGAATATAAGAAATGCACAGTGTAGTACATAGAATATGAGTGAGTTGCACTGAAAAACTTAGAATATAAGAAACGCACAGTGTAGTACATAGTATATGAGTGAGTTGCACTGAAAAACTTAGAATTTATTGAAAAACCCGCATTACACGAAATGCACAGTGTAGTACATAGTATATGAGTGAGTTGCACTGAAAAACTTAGAAAATAAGAAACGCACAGTGTAGTACATAGAATATGTGTGAGTTGCACTGAAAAACTTAGAATATTAGAAACGAACAGTGTAGTACATAGTATATGAGTGAGTTGCACTGAAAAACTTAGAAAATAAGAAACGCACAGTGTAGTACATAGTATATGAGTGAGTTGCACTAGAAAAACTTAGAATATAAGAAACGCACAGTGTAGTACATAGTATATGAGTGAGTTGCACTGAAAAACTTAGAATATAAGAAACGCACAGTGTAGTACATAGTATATGAGTGAGTTGCACTGAAAAACTTAGAATTTACTGAAATACCCGCATTACACGAAATGCACAGTGTAGTACATAGTATATGAGTGAGTTGCACTGAAAAACTTAGAATATAAGAAACGCACAGTGTAGTACATAGTATATGAGTGAGTTGCACTGAAAAACTTAGAATATAAGAAACGCACAGTGTAGTACATAGTATATGAGTGAGTTGCACTGAAAAACTTAGAATATAAGAAACGCACAGTGTAGTACATAGTATATGAGTGAGTTGCACTGAAAAACTAAGAATTTACTGAAAAACCCGCATTACACGAAATGCACAGTGTAGTACATAGTATATGAGTGAGTTGCACTGAAAAACTTAGAATATAAGAAACGCACAGTGTAGTACATAGTATATGAGTGAGTTGCACTGAAAAACTTAGAATTTACTGAAAAACCCGCATTACACGAAATGCACAGTGTAGTACATAGTATATGAGTGAGTTGCATTGAAAAACTTAGAATATAAGAAATGCACAGTGTAGTACATAGAATATGAGTGAGTTGCACTGAAAAACTTAGAATATAAGAAACGCACAGTGTAGTACATAGTATATGAGTGAGTTGCACTGAAAAACTTAGAATTTATTGAAAAACCCGCATTACACGAAATGCACAGTGTAGTACATAGTATATGAGTGAGTTGCACTGAAAAACTTAGAATATAAGAAACGCACAGTGTAGTACATAGTATATGAGTGAGTTGCACTGAAAAACTTAGAAAATAAGAAACGCACAGTGTAGTACATAGTATATGAGTGAGTTGCACTGAAAAACTTAGAATTTACTGAAAAACCCGCATTACACGAAATGTACAGTGTAGTACATAGTATATGAGTGAGTTGCACTGAAAAACTTAGAAAATAAGAAACGCACAGTGTAGTACATAGTATATGAGTGAGTTGCACTAGAAAAACTTAGAATATAAGAAACGCACAGTGTAGTACATAGTATATGAGTGAGTTGCACTGAAAAACTTAGAATTTACTGAAATACCCGCATTACACGAAATGCACAGTGTAGTACATAGTATATGAGTGAGTTGCACTGAAAAACTTAGAATATAAGAAACGCACAGTGTAGTACATAGTATATGAGTGAGTTGCACTCAAAAACTTAGAATATAAGAAACGCACAGTGTAGTACATAGTATATGAGTGAGTTGCACTGAAAAACTTAGAATATAAGAAACGCACAGTGTAGTACATAGTATATGAGTGAGTTGCACTGAAAAACTTAGAATATAAGAAACGCACAGTGTAGTACATAGTATATGAGTGAGTTGCACTGAAAAATTTGAATTTACTGAAAAACCCGCATTACACGAAATGCACAGTGTAGTACATAGTATATGAGTGAGTTGCACTCAAAAACTTAGAATATAAGAAATGCACAGTGTAGTACGTAGTATATGAGTGAGTTGCACTGAAAAACTTAGAATATAAGAAACGCACAGTGTAGTACAAAGTATATGAGTGAGTTGCACTGAAAAACTTAGAATATAAGAAACGCACAGTTTAGTACATAGTATATGAGTGAGTTGCACTGAAAAACTTAGAATATAAGAAACGCTCAGTGTAGTACATAGTATATGAGTGAGTTGCACTGAAAAACTTAGAATATAAGAAACGCACAGTGTAGTACATAGTATATGAGTGAGTTGCACTGAAAAACTTAGAATATAAGAAACGCACAGTGTAGTACATAGTATATGAGTGATTTGCATTGAAAAACTTAGAATATAAGAAACGCACAGTGTAGTGCATAGTATATGAGTGAGTTGCACTGAAAAACTTAGAATATAAGAAACGCACAGTATAGTACATAGTATATGAATGAGTTGCACTGAAAAACTTAGAATTAACTGTAAAACCCGCATTACACGAAATGCACAGTGTAGTACATAGTATATGAGTGAGTTGCACTGAAAAACTTAGAATATAAGAAACGCACAGTGTAGTACATAGTATATGAGTGAGTTGCACTGAAAAAGTTAGAATATAAGAAACGCACAGTGTAGTACATATTATATGAGTGAGTTGCACTGAAAAACTTAGAATATAAGAAACGCACAGTGTAGTACATAGTATATGAGTGAGTTGCACTGAAAAACTTAGAATTTACTGAAAAACCCGCATTACACGAAATGCACAGTGTAGTACATAGTATATGAGTGAGTTGCACTGAAAAACTTAGAATATAAGAAACGCACAGTGTAGTACATAGTATATGAGTGAGTTGCATTGAAAAACTTAGAATATAAGAAACGCACAGTGTAGTGCATAGTATATGAGTGAGTTGCACTGAAAAACTTAGAATATAAGAAACGCACAGGGTAGTACATAGTATATGAGTGAGTTGCACTGAAAAACTTAGAATTTAGAGAAACGCACAGTGTAGTACATAGTATATGAGTGAGTTGCACTGAAAAACTTAGAATTTAGAGAAACGCACAGTGTAGTACATAGTATATGAGTGAGTTGCACTGAAAAACTTAGAATATAAGAAACGCACAGTGTAGTACATAGTATATGAGTGAGTTGCACTGAAAAACTTAGAATATAAGAAACGCACAGTGTAGTACATAGTATATGAGTGAGTTGCACTGAAAAACTTAGAATTTAAGAAACGCACAGTGTAGTACATAGTATATGAGTGAGTTGCACTGAAAAACTTAGAATATAAGAAACGCACAGTGTAGTACATAGTATATGAGTGAGTTGCACTGAAAAACTTAGAATATAAGAAACGCACAGTGTAGTACATAGTATATGAGTGAGTTGCACTGAAAAACTTAGAATTTACTGAAATACCCGCATTACACGAAATGCACAGTGTAGTACATAGTATATGAGTGAGTTGCACTGAAAAACTTAGAATATAAGAAACGCACAGTGTAGTACATAGTATATGAGTGAGTTGCACTGAAAAACTTAGAATATAAGAAACGCACAGTGTAGTACATAGTATATGAGTGAGTTGCACTGAAAAACTTAGAATATAAGAAACGCACAGTGTAGTACATAGTATATGAGTGAGTTGCACTGAAAAACTAAGAATTTACTGAAAAACCCGCATTACACGAAATGCACAGTGTAGTACATAGTATATGAGTGAGTTGCACTGAAAAACTTAGAATATAAGAAACGCACAGTGTAGTACATAGTATATGAGTGAGTTGCACTGAAAAACTTAGAATTTACTGAAAAACCCGCATTACACGAAATGCACAGTGTAGTACATAGTATATGAGTGAGTTGCATTGAAAAACTTAGAATATAAGAAATGCACAGTGTAGTACATAGAATATGAGTGAGTTGCACTGAAAAACTTAGAATATAAGAAACGCACAGTGTAGTACATAGTATATGAGTGAGTTGCACTGAAAAACTTAGAATTTATTGAAAAACCCGCATTACACGAAATGCACAGTGTAGTACATAGTATATGAGTGAGTTGCACTGAAAAACTTAGAATTTAAGAAACGCACAGTGTAGTACATAGTATATGAGTGAGTTGCACTGAAAAACTTAGAATATAAGAAACGCACAGTGTAGTACATAGTATATGAGTGAGTTGCACTGAAAAACTTAGAATATAAGAAACGCACAGTGTAGTACATAGTATATGAGTGAGTTGCACTGAAAAACTTAGAATATAAGAAACGCACAGTGTAGTACATAGTATATGAGTGAGTTGCACTGAAAAACTTAGAATATAAGAAACGCACAGTGTAGTACATAGTATATGAGTGAGTTGCACTGAAAAACTAAGAATTTACTGAAAAACCCGCATTACACGAAATGCACAGTGTAGTACATAGTATATGAGTGAGTTGCACTGAAAAACTTAGAATATAAGAAACGCACAGTGTAGTACATAGTATATGAGTGAGTTGCACTGAAAAACTTAGAATTTACTGAAAAACCCGCATTACACGAAATGCACAGTGTAGTACATAGTATATGAGTGAGTTGCATTGAAAAACTTAGAATATAAGAAATGCACAGTGTAGTACATAGAATATGAGTGAGTTGCACTGAAAAACTTAGAATATAAGAAACGCACAGTGTAGTACATAGTATATGAGTGAGTTGCACTGAAAAACTTAGAATTTATTGAAAAACCCGCATTACACGAAATGCACAGTGTAGTACATAGTATATGAGTGAGTTGCACTGAAAAACTTAGAATATAAGAAACGCACAGTGTAGTACATAGTATATGAGTGAGTTGCACTGAAAAACTTAGAAAATAAGAAACGCACAGTGTAGTACATAGAATATGTGTGAGTTGCACTGAAAAACTTAGAATATTAGAAACGAACAGTGTAGTACATAGTATATGAGTGAGTTGCACTGAAAAACTTAGAAAATAAGAAACGCACAGTGTAGTACATAGTATATGAGTGAGTTGCACTAGAAAAACTTAGAATATAAGAAACGCACAGTGTAGTACATAGTATATGAGTGAGTTGCACTGAAAAACTTAGAATATAAGAAACGCACAGTGTAGTACATAGTATATGAGTGAGTTGCACTGAAAAACTTAGAATTTACTGAAATACCCGCATTACACGAAATGCACAGTGTAGTACATAGTATATGAGTGAGTTGCACTGAAAAACTTAGAATATAAGAAACGCACAGTGTAGTACATAGTATATGAGTGAGTTGCACTGAAAAACTTAGAATATAAGAAACGCACAGTGTAGTACATAGTATATGAGTGAGTTGCACTGAAAAACTAAGAATTTACTGAAAAACCCGCATTACACGAAATGCACAGTGTAGTACATAGTATATGAGTGAGTTGCACTGAAAAACTTAGAATATAAGAAACGCACAGTGTAGTACATAGTATATGAGTGAGTTGCACTGAAAAACTTAGAATTTACTGAAAAACCCGCATTACACGAAATGCACAGTGTAGTACATAGTATATGAGTGAGTTGCACTGAAAAACTTAGAATATAAGAAACGCACAGTGTAGTACATAGTATATGAGTGAGTTGCACTGAAAAACTTAGAAAATAAGAAACGCACAGTGTAGTACATAGTATATGAGTGAGTTGCACTAGAAAAACTTAGAATATAAGAAACGCACAGTGTAGTACATAGTATATGAGTGAGTTGCACTGAAAAACTTAGAATATAAGAAACGCACAGTGTAGTACATAGTATATGAGTGAGTTGCACTGAAAAACTTAGAATTTACTGAAATACCCGCATTACACGAAATGCACAGTGTAGTACATAGTATATGAGTGAGTTGCACTGAAAAACTTAGAATATAAGAAACGCACAGTGTAGTACATAGTATATGAGTGAGTTGCACTGAAAAACTTAGAATATAAGAAACGCACAGTGTAGTACATAGTATATGAGTGAGTTGCACTGAAAAACTAAGAATTTACTGAAAAACCCGCATTACACGAAATGCACAGTGTAGTACATAGTATATGAGTGAGTTGCACTGAAAAACTTAGAATATAAGAAACGCACAGTGTAGTACATAGTATATGAGTGAGTTGCACTGAAAAACTTAGAATTTACTGAAAAACCCGCATTACACGAAATGCACAGTGTAGTACATAGTATATGAGTGAGTTGCACTGAAAAACTTAGAATATAAGAAACGCACAGTGTAGTACATAGTATATGAGTGAGTTGCACTGAAAAACTTAGAATATAAGAAACGCACAGTGTAGTACATAGTATATGAGTGATTGCACTGAAAAACTTAGAATATAAGAAACGCACAGTGTAGTACATAGTATATGAGTGAGTTGCACTGAAAAACTTAGAATATAAGAAATGCACAGTGTAGTACATAGTATATGAGTGAGTTGCACTGAAAAACTTAGAATATAAGAAACGCACAGTGTAGTACATAGTATATGAGTGAGTTGCACTGAAAAACTTAGAATTTACTGAAAAACCCGCATTACACGAAATGCACAGTGTAGTACATAGTATATGAGTGAGTTGCATTGAAAAACTTAGAATATAAGAAATGCACAGTGTAGTACATAGAATATGAGTGAGTTGCACTGAAAAACTTAGAATATAAGAAACGCACAGTGTAGTACATAGTATATGAGTGAGTTGCACTGAAAAACTTAGAATATAAGAAACGCACAGTGTAGTACATAGTATATGAGTGAGTTGCACTGAAAAACTTAGAATTTACTGAAATACCCGCATTACACGAAATGCACAGTGTAGTACATAGTATATGAGTGAGTTGCACTGAAAAACTTAGAATATAAGAAACGCACAGTGTAGTACATAGTATATGAGTGAGTTGCACTGAAAAACTTAGAAAATAAGAAACGCACAGTGTAGTACATAGAATATGTGTGAGTTGCACTGAAAAACTTAGAATATTAGAAACGAACAGTGTAGTACATAGTATATGAGTGAGTTGCACTGAAAAACTTAGAAAATAAGAAACGCACAGTGTAGTACATAGTATATGAGTGAGTTGCACTAGAAAAACTTAGAATATAAGAAACGCACAGTGTAGTACATAGTATATGAGTGAGTTGCACTGAAAAACTTAGAATATAAGAAACACACAGTGTAGTACATAGTATATGAGTGAGTTGCACTGAAAAACTTAGAATTTACTGAAATACCCGCATTACACGAAATGCACAGTGTAGTACATAGTATATGAGTGAGTTGCACTGAAAAACTTAGAATATAAGAAACGCACAGTGTAGTACATAGTATATGAGTGAGTTGCACTGAAAAACTTAGAATATAAGAAACGCACAGTGTAGTACATAGTATATGAGTGAGTTGCACTGAAAAACTTAGAATATATGAAACCCACAGTGTAGTACATAGTATATGAGTGAGTTGCACTGAAAAACTTAGAATATAAGAAACGCACAGTGTAGTACATAGCATATGAGTGAGTTGCACTGAAAAACATAGAATATAAGAAACGCACAGTGTAGTACATAGTATATGAGTGAGTTGCACTGAAAAACTTAGAATTTACTGAAAAACCCGCATTACAGGAAATGCACAGTGTAGTACATAGTATATGAGTGAGTTGCACTGAAAAACTTAGAATATAAGAAACGCACAGTGTAGTACATAGTATATGAGTGAGTTGCACTGAAAAACTTAGAAAATAAGAAACGCACAGTGTAGTACATAGTATATGAGTGAGTTGCACTGAAAAACTTAGAATATAAGAAACGCACAGTGTAGTACATAGTATATGAGTGAGTTGCACTGAAAAACTTAGAATATAAGAAAAGCACAGTGTAGTACATAGTATATGAGTGAGTTGCACTGAAAAACTTAGAATATAAGAAACGCACAGTGTAGTACATAGTATATGAGTGAGTTGCACTGAAAAACTTAGATTATAAGAAACGCACAGTGTATTACATAGTATATGAATGAGTTGCACTGAAAAACTTAGAATATAAGAAACGCACAGTGTAGTACATAGCATATGAGTGAGTTGCACTGAAAAACTTAGAATATAAGAAACTTACAGTGTAGTACATAGTATATGAGTGAGTTGCACTGAAAAACTTAGAAAATAAGAAACGCACAGTGTAGTACATAGTATATGAGTGAGTTGCACTAGAAAAACTTAGAATATAAGAAACGCACAGTGTAGTACATAGTATATGAGTGAGTTGCACTGAAAAACTTAGAATATAAGAAACGCACAGTGTAGTACATAGTATATGAGTGAGTTGCACTGAAAAACTTAGAATATAAGAAACGCACAGTGTAGTACATAGTATATGAGTGAGTTGCACTGAAAAACTAAGAATTTACTGAAAAACCCGCATTACACGAAATGCACAGTGTAGTACATAGTATATGAGTGAGTTGCACTGAAAAACTTAGAATATAAGAAACGCACAGTGTAGTACATAGTATATGAGTGAGTTGCACTGAAAAACTTAGAATTTACTGAAAAACCCGCATTACACGAAATGCACAGTGTAGTACATAGTATATGAGTGAGTTGCACTGAAAAACTTAGAATATAAGAAACACACAGTGTAGTACATAGTATATGAGTGAGTTGCACTGAAAAACTTAGAATATAAGAAACGCACAGTGTAGTACATAGTATATGAGTGATTGCACTGAAAAACTTAGAATATAAGAAACGCAAAGTGTACTACATAGTATATGAGTGAGTTGCACTGAAAAACTTAGAATTTACTGAAAAACCCGCATTACACGAAATGCACAGTGTAGTACATAGTATATGAGTGAGTTGCATTGAAAAACTTAGAATATAAGAAATGCACAGTGTAGTACATAGTATATGAGTGAGTTGCACTGAAAAACTTAGAATATAAGAAACGCACAGTGTAGTACATAGTATATGAGTGAGTTGCACTGAAAAACTTAGAATTTACTGAAAAACCCGCATTACACGAAATGCACAGTGTAGTACATAGTATAAGAGTGAGTTGCACTGAAAAACTTAGAATATAAGAAACGCACAGTGTAGTACATAGTATATGAGTGAGTTGCACTGAAAAACTTAGAATATAAGAAACGCACAGTGTAGTACATAGTATATGAGTAAGTTGCACTGAAAATATTAGAATATAAGAAACGCACAGTGTAGTACACAGTATATGAGTGAGTTGCACTGAAAAACTTAGAATTTACTGAAAAACCCGCATTACACGAAATGCACAGTGTAGTACATAGTATATGAGTGAGTTGCACTGAAAAACTTAGAATATAATAAACACACAGTGTAGAACATAGTATATGAGTGAGTTGCACTGAAAAACTTATAATATAAGAAACGCACAGTGTAGTACATAGTATATGAGTGAGTTGCACTGAAAAACTTAGAATATAAGAAACGCACAGTGTAGTACATAGTATATGAGTGAGTTGCACTGAAAAACATAGAATATAAGAAACGCACAGTGTAGTACATAGTATATGAGTGAGTTGCACTGAAAAACTTAGAATTTACTGAAAAACCCGCATTACAGGAAATGCACAGTGTAGTACATAGTATATGAGTGAGTTGCACTGAAAAACTTAGAATATAAGAAACGCTCAGTGTAGTACATAGTATAAGAGTGAGTTGCACTGAAAAACTTAGAATATAAGAAACGCACAGTGTAGTACATAATATATGAGTGAGTTGCACTGAAAAACTTAGAAAATAAGAAACGCACAGTGTAGTACATAGTATATGAGTGAGTTGCACTGAAAAACTTAGAATATAAGAAACGCACAGTGTAGTACATATTATATGAGTGAGTTGCACTGAAAAACTTAGAATATAAGAAACGCACAGTGTAGTACATAGTATATGAGTGAGTTGCACTGAAAAACTTAGAATATAAGAAACGCACAGTGTAGTACATAGTATATGAGTGAGTTGCACTGAAAAACTTAGAATATAAGAAACGCACAGTGTAGTACATAGTATATGAGTGAGTTGCACTGAAAAACTTAGAATTTACTGAAATACCCGCATTACACGAAATGCACAGTGTAGTACATGGTATATGATTGAGTTGCACTGAAAAACTTAGAATATAAGAAACGCACAGTGTAGTACATAGTATATGAGTGAGTTGCACTGAAAAACTTAGAATATAAGAAATGCACAGTGTAGTACATAGTATATGAGTGAGTTGCACTGAAAAACTTAGAATATAAGAAACGCACAGTGTAGTACATAGTATATGAGTGAGTTGCACTGAAAAACATAGAATATAAGAAACGCACAGTGTAGTACATAGTATATGAGTGAGTTGCACTGAAAAACTTAGAATATATGAAACCCACAGTGTAGTACATAGTATATGAGTGAGTTGCACTGAAAAACTTAGAATATAAGAAACGCACAGTGTAGTACATAGCATATGAGTGAGTTGCACTGAAAAACATAGAATATAAGAAACGCACAGTGTAGTACATAGTATATGAGTGAGTTGCACTGAAAAACTTAGAATTTACTGAAAAACCCGCATTACAGGAAATGCACAGTGTAGTACATAGTATATGAGTGAGTTGCACTGAAAACCTTAGAATATAAGAAAAGCACAGTGTAGTACACAGTATATGAGTGAGTTGCACTGAAAAACTTAGAAAATAAGAAACGCACAGTGTAGTACATAGTATATGAGTGAGTTGCACTGAAAAACTTAAAATATAAGAAACGCACAGTGTAGTACATAGTATATGAGTGAGTTGCACTGAAAAACTTAGAATATAAGAAATGCACAGTGTAGTACATAGTATATGAGTGAGTTGCACTGAAAAACTTAGAATATAAGAAACGCACAGTGTAGTACATAGTATATGAGTGAGTTGCACTGAAAAACTTAGAATTTACTGAAAAACCCGCATTACACGAAATGCACTGTGTAGTACATAGTATATGAGTGAGTTGCACTGAAAAACTTAGAATATAAGAAACGCACAGTGTAGTACATAGTATATGAGTGAGTTGCACTGAAAAACTTAGAATATAAGAAACGCACAGTGTAGTACATAGTATATGAGTGATTGCACTGAAAAACTTAGAATATAAGAAACGCAAAGTGTACTACATAGTATATGAGTGAGTTGCACTGAAAAACTTAGAATTTACTGAAAAACCCGCATTACACGAAATGCACAGTGTAGTACATAGTATATGAGTGAGTTGCATTGAAAAACTTAGAGTATAAGAAATGCACAGTGTAGTACATAGTATATGAGTGAGTTGCACTGAAAAACTTAGAATATAAGAAACGCACAGTGTAGTACATAGTATATGAGTGAGTTGCACTGAAAAACTTAGAATTTACTGAAAAACCCGCATTACACGAAATGCACAGTGTAGTACATAGTATAAGAGTGAGTTGCACTGAAAAACTTAGAATATAAGAAACCCACAGTGTAGTACATAGTATATGAGTGAGTTGCACTGAAAAACTTAGAATATAAGAAACGCACAGTGTAGTACATAGTATATGAGTGAGTTGCACTGAAAATATTAGAATATAAGAAACGCACAGTGTAGTACATAGTATATGAGTGAGTTGCACTGAAAAACTTAGAATTTACTGAAAAACCCGCATTACACGAAATGCACAGTGTAGTACATAGTATATGAGTGAGTTGCACTGAAAAACTTAGAATATAAGAAACGCACAGTGTAGAACATAGTATATGAGTGAGTTGCACTGAAAAACTTATAATATAAGAAACGCACAGTGTAGTACATAGTATATGAGTGAGTTGCACTGAAAAACTTAGAATATAAGAAACGCACAGTGTAGTACATAGTATATGAGTGAGTTGAACTGAAAAACTTAGAATATAAGAAACGCACAGTGTAGTACATAGTATATGAGTGAGTTGCACTGAAAAACTTAGAATTTACTGAAAAACCCGCATTACAGGAAATGTACAGTGTAGTACATAGTATATGAGTGAGTTGCACTGAAAAACTTAGAATATAAGAAAAGCACAGTGTAGTACACAGTATATGAGTGAGTTGCACTGAAAAACTTAGAAAATAAGAAACGCACAGTGTAGTACATAGTATATGAGTGAGTTGCACTGAAAAACTTAAAATATAAGAAACGCACAGTGTAGTACATAGTATATGAGTGAGTTGCACTGAAAAACTTAGAATATAAGAAACGCACAGTGTAGTACATAGTATATGAGTGAGTTGCACTGAAAAACTTAGAATATAAGAAACGCACAGTGTAGTACATAGTATATGAGTGAGTTGCACTGAAAAACTTAGAATTTACTGAAAAACCCGCATTACACGAAATGCACTGTGTAGTACATAGTATATGAGTGAGTTGCACTGAAAAACTTAGAATATAAGAAACGCACAGTGTAGTACATAGTATATGAGTGAGTTGCACTGAAAAACTTAGAATATAAGAAACGCACAGTGTAGTACATAGTATATGAGTGATTGCACTGAAAAACTTAGAATATAAGAAACGCAAAGTGTACTACATAGTATATGAGTGAGTTGCACTGAAAAACTTAGAATTTACTGAAAAACCCGCATTACACGAAATGCACAGTGTAGTACATAGTATATGAGTGAGTTGCATTGAAAAACTTAGAGTATAAGAAATGCACAGTGTAGTACATAGTATATGAGTGAGTTGCACTGAAAAACTTAGAATATAAGAAACGCACAGTGTAGTACATAGTATATGAGTGAGTTGCACTGAAAAACTTAGAATTTACTGAAAAACCCGCATTACACGAAATGCACAGTGTAGTACATAGTATAAGAGTGAGTTGCACTGAAAAACTTAGAATATAAGAAACCCACAGTGTAGTACATAGTATATGAGTGAGTTGCACTGAAAAACTTAGAATATAAGAAACGCACAGTGTAGTACATAGTATATGAGTGAGTTGCACTGAAAATATTAGAATATAAGAAACGCACAGTGTAGTACATAGTATATGAGTGAGTTGCACTGAAAAACTTAGAATTTACTGAAAAACCCGCATTACACGAAATGCACAGTGTAGTACATAGTATATGAGTGAGTTGCACTGAAAAACTTAGAATATAAGAAACGCACAGTGTAGAACATAGTATATGAGTGAGTTGCACTGAAAAACTTATAATATAAGAAACGCACAGTGTAGTACATAGTATATGAGTGAGTTGCACTGAAAAACTTAGAATATAAGAAACGCACAGTGTAGTACATAGTATATGAGTGAGTTGCACTGAAAAACTTAGAATATAAGAAACGCACAGTGTAGTACATAGTATATGAGTGAGTTGCACTGAAAAACTTAGAATATAAGAAACGCACAGTGTAGTACATAGTATATGAGTGAGTTGCACTGAAAAACATAGAATATAAGAAACGCACAGTGTAGTACATAGTATATGAGTGAGTTGCACTGAAAAACTTAGAATTTACTGAAAAACCCGCATTACACGAAATGCACAGTGTAGTACATAGTATATGAGTGAGTTGCACTGAAAAACTTAGAATATAAGAAACGCTCAGTGTAGTACATAGTATAAGAGTGAGTTGCACTGAAAAACTTAGAATATAAGAAACACACAGTGTAGTACATAGTATATGAGTGAGTTGCACTGAAAAACTTAGAAAATAAGAAACGCACAGTGTAGTACATAGTATATGAGTGAGTTGCACTGAAAAACTTAGAATATAAGAAACGCACAGTGTAGTACATAGCATATGAGTGAGTTGCACTGAAAAACATAGAATATAAGAAACGCACAGTGTAGTACATAGTATATGAGTGAGTTGCACTGAAAAACTTAGAATTTACTGAAAAACCCGCATTACAGGAAATGCACAGTGTAGTACATAGTATATGAGTGAGTTGCACTGAAAAACTTAGAATATAAGAAACGCACAGTGTAGTACATAGTATATGAGTGAGTTGCACTGAAAAACTTAGAAAATAAGAAACGCACAGTGTAGTACATAGTATATGAGTGAGTTGCACTGAAAAACTTAGAATATAAGAAACGCACAGTGTAGTACATAGTATATGAGTGAGTTGCACTGAAAAACTTAGAATATAAGAAAAGCACAGTGTAGTACATAGTATATGAGTGAGTTGCACTGAAAAACTTAGAATATAAGAAACGCACAGTGTAGTACATAGTATATGAGTGAGTTGCACTGAAAAACTTAGATTATAAGAAACGCACAGTGTATTACATAGTATATGAGTGAGTTGCACTGAAAAACTTAGAATATAAGAAACGCACAGTGTAGTACATAGCATATGAGTGAGTTGCACTGAAAAACTTAGAATATAAGAAACTTACAGTGTAGTACATAGTATATGAGTGAGTTGCACTGAAAAACTTAGAAAATAAGAAACGCACAGTGTAGTACATAGTATATGAGTGAGTTGCACTAGAAAAACTTAGAATATAAGAAACGCACAGTGTAGTACATAGTATATGAGTGAGTTGCACTGAAAAACTTAGAATATAAGAAACGCACAGTGTAGTACATAGTATATGAGTGAGTTGCACTGAAAAACTTAGAATATAAGAAACGCACAGTGTAGTACATAGTATATGAGTGAGTTGCACTGAAAAACTAAGAATTTACTGAAAAACCCGCATTACACGAAATGCACAGTGTAGTACATAGTATATGAGTGAGTTGCACTGAAAAACTTAGAATATAAGAAACGCACAGTGTAGTACATAGTATATGAGTGAGTTGCACTGAAAAACTTAGAATTTACTGAAAAACCCGCATTACACGAAATGCACAGTGTAGTACATAGTATATGAGTGAGTTGCACTGAAAAACTTAGAATATAAGAAACACACAGTGTAGTACATAGTATATGAGTGAGTTGCACTGAAAAACTTAGAATATAAGAAACGCACAGTGTAGTACATAGTATATGAGTGATTGCACTGAAAAACTTAGAATATAAGAAACGCAAAGTGTACTACATAGTATATGAGTGAGTTGCACTGAAAAACTTAGAATTTACTGAAAAACCCGCATTACACGAAATGCACAGTGTAGTACATAGTATATGAGTGAGTTGCACTGAAAAACTTAGAATATAAGAAACGCACAGTGTAGAACATAGTATATGAGTGAGTTGCACTGAAAAACTTATAATATAAGAAACGCACAGTGTAGTACATAGTATATGAGTGAGTTGCACTGAAAAACTTAGAATATAAGAAACGCACAGTGTAGTACATAGTATATGAGTGAGTTGAACTGAAAAACTTAGAATATAAGAAACGCACAGTGTAGTACATAGTATATGAGTGAGTTGCACTGAAAAACTTAGAATTTACTGAAAAACCCGCATTACAGGAAATGCACAGTGTAGTACATAGTATATGAGTGAGTTGCACTGAAAAACTTAGAATATAAGAAAAGCACAGTGTAGTACACAGTATATGAGTGAGTTGCACTGAAAAACTTAGAAAATAAGAAACGCACAGTGTAGTACATAGTATATGAGTGAGTTGCACTGAAAAACTTAAAATATAAGAAACGCACAGTGTAGTACATAGTATATGAGTGAGTTGCACTGAAAAACTTAGAATATAAGAAACGCACAGTGTAGTACATAGTATATGAGTGAGTTGCACTGAAAAACTTAGAATATAAGAAACGCACAGTGTAGTACATAGTATATGAGTGAGTTGCACTGAAAAACTTAGAATTTACTGAAAAACCCGCATTACACGAAATGCACTGTGTAGTACATAGTATATGAGTGAGTTGCACTGAAAAACTTAGAATATAAGAAACGCACAGTGTAGTACATAGTATATGAGTGAGTTGCACTGAAAAACTTAGAATATAAGAAACGCACAGTGTAGTACATAGTATATGAGTGATTGCACTGAAAAACTTAGAATATAAGAAACGCAAAGTGTACTACATAGTATATGAGTGAGTTGCACTGAAAAACTTAGAATTTACTGAAAAACCCGCATTACACGAAATGCACAGTGTAGTACATAGTATATGAGTGAGTTGCATTGAAAAACTTAGAGTATAAGAAATGCACAGTGTAGTACATAGTATATGAGTGAGTTGCACTGAAAAACTTAGAATATAAGAAACGCACAGTGTAGTACATAGTATATGAGTGAGTTGCACTGAAAAACTTAGAATTTACTGAAAAACCCGCATTACACGAAATGCACAGTGTAGTACATAGTATAAGAGTGAGTTGCACTGAAAAACTTAGAATATAAGAAACCCACAGTGTAGTACATAGTATATGAGTGAGTTGCACTGAAAAACTTAGAATATAAGAAACGCACAGTGTAGTACATAGTATATGAGTGAGTTGCACTGAAAATATTAGAATATAAGAAACGCACAGTGTAGTACATAGTATATGAGTGAGTTGCACTGAAAAACTTAGAATTTACTGAAAAACCCGCATTACACGAAATGCACAGTGTAGTACATAGTATATGAGTGAGTTGCACTGAAAAACTTAGAATATAAGAAACGCACAGTGTAGAACATAGTATATGAGTGAGTTGCACTGAAAAACTTATAATATAAGAAACGCACAGTGTAGTACATAGTATATGAGTGAGTTGCACTGAAAAACTTAGAATATAAGAAACGCACAGTGTAGTACATAGTATATGAGTGAGTTGCACTGAAAAACTTAGAATATAAGAAACGCACAGTGTAGTACATAGTATATGAGTGAGTTGCACTGAAAAACTTAGAATATAAGAAACGCACAGTGTAGTACATAGTATATGAGTGAGTTGCACTGAAAAACATAGAATATAAGAAACGCACAGTGTAGTACATAGTATATGAGTGAGTTGCACTGAAAAACTTAGAATTTACTGAAAAACCCGCATTACACGAAATGCACAGTGTAGTACATAGTATATGAGTGAGTTGCACTGAAAAACTTAGAATATAAGAAACGCACAGTGTAGTACATAGCATATGAGTGAGTTGCACTGAAAAACATAGAATATAAGAAACGCACAGTGTAGTACATAGTATATGAGTGAGTTGCACTGAAAAACTTAGAATTTACTGAAAAACCCGCATTACAGGAAATGCACAGTGTAGTACATAGTATATGAGTGAGTTGCACTGAAAAACTTAGAATATAAGAAACGCACAGTGTAGTACATAGTATATGAGTGAGTTGCACTGAAAAACTTAGAAAATAAGAAACGCACAGTGTAGTACATAGTATATGAGTGAGTTGCACTGAAAAACTTAGAATATAAGAAACGCACAGTGTAGTACATAGTATATGAGTGAATTGCACTGAAAAACTTAGAATATAAGAAAAGCACAGTGTAGTACATAGTATATGAGTGAGTTGCACTGAAAAACTTAGAATATAAGAAACGCACAGTGTAGTACATAGTATATGAGTGAGTTGCACTGAAAAACTTAGATTATAAGAAACGCACAGTGTATTACATAGTATATGAGTGAGTTGCACTGAAAAACTTAGAATATAAGAAACGCACAGTGTAGTACATAGCATATGAGTGAGTTGCACTGAAAAACTTAGAATATAAGAAACTTACAGTGTAGTACATAGTATATGAGTGAGTTGCACTGAAAAACTTAGAAAATAAGAAACGCACAGTGTAGTCCATAGTATATGAGTGAGTTGCACTAGAAAAACTTAGAATATAAGAAACGCACAGTGTAGTACATAGTATATGAGTGAGTTGCACTGAAAAACTTAGAATATAAGAAACGCACAGTGTAGTACATAGTATATGAGTGAGTTGCACTGAAAAACTTAGAATATAAGAAACGCACAGTGTAGTACATAGTATATGAGTGAGTTGCACTGAAAAACTAAGAATTTACTGAAAAACCCGCATTACACGAAATGCACAGTGTAGTACATAGTATATGAGTGAGTTGCACTGAAAAACTTAGAATATAAGAAACGCACAGTGTAGTACATAGTATATGAGTGAGTTGCACTGAAAAACTTAGAATTTACTGAAAAACCCGCATTACACGAAATGCACAGTGTAGTACATAGTATATGAGTGAGTTGCACTGAAAAACTTAGAATATAAGAAACACACAGTGTAGTACATAGTATATGAGTGAGTTGCACTGAAAAACTTAGAATATAAGAAACGCACAGTGTAGTACATAGTATATGAGTGATTGCACTGAAAAACTTAGAATATAAGAAACGCAAAGTGTACTACATAGTATATGAGTGAGTTGCACTGAAAAACTTAGAATTTACTGAAAAACCCGCATTACACGAAATGCACAGTGTAGTACATAGTATATGAGTGAGTTGCATTGAAAAACTTAGAATATAAGAAATGCACAGTGTAGTACATAGTATATGAGTGAGTTGCACTGAAAAACTTAGAATATAAGAAACGCACAGTGTAGTACATAGTATATGAGTGAGTTGCACTGAAAAACTTAGAATTTACTGAAAAACCCGCATTACACGAAATGCACAGTGTAGTACATAGTATAAGAGTGAGTTGCACTGAAAAACTTAGAATATAAGAAACGCACAGTGTAGTACATAGTATATGAGTGAGTTGCACTGAAAAACTTAGAATATAAGAAACGCACAGTGTAGTACATAGTATATGAGTAAGTTGCACTGAAAATATTAGAATATAAGAAACGCACAGTGTAGTACACAGTATATGAGTGAGTTGCACTGAAAAACTTAGAATTTACTGAAAAACCCGCATTACACGAAATGCACAGTGTAGTACATAGTATATGAGTGAGTTGCACTGAAAAACTTAGAATATAATAAACGCACAGTGTAGAACATAGTATATGAGTGAGTTGCACTGAAAAACTTATAATATAAGAAACGCACAGTGTAGTACATAGTATATGAGTGAGTTGCACTGAAAAACTTAGAACATAAGAAACGCACAGTGTAGTACATACTATATGAGTGAGTTGCACTGAAAAACTTAGAATATAAGAAACGCACAGTGTAGTACATAGTATATGAGTGAGTTGCACTGAAAAACTTAGAATATAAGAAACGCACAGTGTAGTACATAGTATATGAGTGAGTTGCACTGAAAAACATAGAATATAAGAAACGCACAGTGTAGTACATAGTATATGAGTGAGTTGCACTGAAAAACTTAGAATTTACTGAAAAACCCGCATTACACGAAATGCACAGTGTAGTACATAGTATATGAGTGAGTTGCACTGAAAAACTTAGAATATAAGAAACGCTCAGTGTAGTACATAGTATAAGAGTGAGTTGCACTGAAAAACTTAGAATATAAGAAACGCACAGTGTAGTACATAGTATATGAGTGAGTTGCACTGAAAAACTTAGAATATAAGAAACGCACAGTGTAGTACATAGTATATGAGTGAGTTGCACTGAAAAACTTAGAATATAAGAAACGCACAGTGTAGTACATATTATATGAGTGAGTTGCACTGAAAAACTTAGAATATAAGAAACGCACAGTGTAGTACATAGTATATGAGTGAGTTGCACTGAAAAACTTAGAATATAAGAAACGCACACTGTAGTACATAGTATATGAGTGAGTTGCACTGAAAAACTTAGAATATAAGAAACGCACAGTGTAGTACATAGTATATGAGTGAGTTGCACTGAAAAACTTAGAATTTACTGAAATACCCGCATTACACGAAATGCACAGTGTAGTACATAGTATATGATTGAGTTGCACTGAAAAACTTAGAATATAAGAAACGCACAGTGTAGTACATAGTATATGAGTGAGTTGCACTGAAAAACTTAGAATATAAGAAATGCACAGTGTAGTACATAGTATATGAGTGAGTTGCACTGAAAAACTTAGAATATAAGAAACGCACAGTGTAGTACATAGTATATGAGTGAGTTGCACTGAAAAACTTAGAATATAAGAAACGCACAGTGTAGTACATAGTATATGAGTGAGTTGCACTGAAAAACTTAGAATATATGAAACCCACAGTGTAGTACATAGTATATGAGTGAGTTGCACTGAAAAACTTAGAATATAAGAAACGCACAGTGTAGTACATAGCATATGAGTGAGTTGCACTGAAAAACATAGAATATAAGAAACGCACAGTGTAGTACATAGTATATGAGTGAGTTGCACTGAAAAACTTAGAATTTACTGAAAAACCCGCATTACAGGAAATGCACAGTGTAGTACATAGTATATGAGTGAGTTGCACTGAAAAACTTAGAATATAAGAAAAGCACAGTGTAGTACACAGTATATGAGTGAGTTGCACTGAAAAACTTAGAAAATAAGAAACGCACAGTGTAGTACATAGTATATGAGTGAGTTGCACTGAAAAACTTAAAATATAAGAAACGCACAGTGTAGTACATAGTATATGAGTGAGTTGCACTGAAAAACTTAGAATATAAGAAACGCACAGTGTAGTACATAGTATATGAGTGAGTTGCACTGAAAAACTTAGAATATAAGAAACGCACAGTGTAGTACACAGTATATGAGTGAGTTGCACTGAAAAACTTAGAATTTACTGAAAAACCCGCATTACACGAAATGCACAGTGTAGTACATAGTATATGAGTGAGTTGCACTGAAAAACTTAGAATATAATAAACGCACAGTGTAGAACATAGTATATGAGTGAGTTGCACTGAAAAACTTATAAGAAACGCACAGTGTAGTACATAGTATATGAGTGAGTTGCACTGAAAAACTTAGAACATAAGAAACGCACAGTGTAGTACATAGTATATGAGTGAGTTGCACTGAAAAACTTAGAATATAAGAAACGCACAGTGTAGTACATAGTATATGAGTGAGTTGCACTGAAAAACTTAGAATATAAGAAACGCACAGTGTAGTACATAGTATATGAGTGAGTTGCACTGAAAAACATAGAATATAAGAAACGCACAGTGTAGTACATAGTATATGAGTGAGTTGCACTGAAAAACTTAGAATTTACTGAAAAACCCGCATTACACGAAATGCACAGTGTAGTACATAGTATATGAGTGAGTTGCACTGAAAAACTTAGAATATAAGAAACGCTCAGTGTAGTACATAGTATAAGAGTGAGTTGCACTGAAAAACTTAGAATATAAGAAACGCACAGTGTAGTACATAGTATATGAGTGAGTTGCACTGAAAAACTTAGAATATAAGAAACGCACAGTGTAGTACATATTATATGAGTGAGTTGCACTGAAAAACTTAGAATATAAGAAACGCACAGTGTAGTACATAGTATATGAGTGAGTTGCACTGAAAAACTTAGAATATAAGAAACGCACACTGTAGTACATAGTATATGAGTGAGTTGCACTGAAAAACTTAGAATATAAGAAACGCACAGTGTAGTACATAGTATATGAGTGAGTTGCACTGAAAAACTTAGAATTTACTGAAATACCCGCATTACACGAAATGCACAGTGTAGTACATAGTATATGATTGAGTTGCACTGAAAAACTTAGAATATAAGAAACGCACAGTGTAGTACATAGTATATGAGTGAGTTGCACTGAAAAACTTAGAATATAAGAAATGCACAGTGTAGTACATAGTATATGAGTGAGTTGCACTGAAAAACTTAGAATATAAGAAACGCACAGTGTAGTACATAGTATATGAGTGAGTTGCACTGAAAAACTTAGAATATAAGAAACGCACAGTGTAGTACATAGTATATGAGTGAGTTGCACTGAAAAACTTAGAATATATGAAACCCACAGTGTAGTACATAGTATATGAGTGAGTTGCACTGAAAAACTTAGAATATAAGAAACGCACAGTGTAGTACATAGCATATGAGTGAGTTGCACTGAAAAACATAGAATATAAGAAACGCACAGTGTAGTACATAGTATATGAGTGAGTTGCACTGAAAAACTTAGAATTTACTGAAAAACCCGCATTACAGGAAATGCACAGTGTAGTACATAGTATATGAGTGAGTTGCACTGAAAAACTTAGAATATAAGAAAAGCACAGTGTAGTACACAGTATATGAGTGAGTTGCACTGAAAAACTTAGAAAATAAGAAACGCACAGTGTAGTACATAGTATATGAGTGAGTTGCACTGAAAAACTTAAAATATAAGAAACGCACAGTGTAGTACATAGTATATGAGTGAGTTGCACTGAAAAACTTAGAATATAAGAAACGCACAGTGTAGTACATAGTATATGAGTGAGTTGCACTGAAAAACTTAGAATATAAGAAACGCACAGTGTAGTACATAGTATATGAGTGAGTTGCACTGAAAAACTTAGATTATAAGAAACGCACAGTGTAGTACATAGTATATGAGTGAGTTGCACTGAAAAACTTAGAATATAAGAAGCGCACAGTGTAGTACATAGCATATGAGTGAGTTGCACTGAGAAACTTAGAATATAAGAAACTTACAGTGTAGTACATAGTATATGAGTGAGTTGCACTGAAAAACTTAGAATATAAGAAACGCACAGTGTAGTACATAGTATATGAGTGAGTTGCACTAGAAAAACTTAGAATATAAGAAACGCACAGTGTAGTACATAGTATATGAGTGAGTTGCACTGAAAAACTTAGAATATAAGAAACGCACAGTGTAGTACATAGTATATGAGTGAGTTGCACTGAAAAACTTAGAATATAAGAAACGCACAGTGTAGTACATAGTATATGAGTGAGTTGCACTGAAAAACTAAGAATTTACTGAAAAACCCGCATTACATGAAATGCACAGTGTAGTACATAGTATATGAGTGAGTTGCACTGAAAAACTTAGAATATAAGAAACGCACAGTGTAGTACATAGTATATGAGTGAGTTGCACTGAAAAACATAGAATTTACTGAAAAACCCGCATTACACGAAATGCACAGTGTAGTACATAGTATATGAGTGAGTTGCACTGAAAAACTTAGAATATAAGAAACGCACAGTGTAGTACATAGTATATGAGTGAGTTGCACTGAAAAACTTAGAATATAAGAAACGCACAGTGTAGTACATAGTATATGAGTGATTGCACTGAAAAACTTAGAATATAAGAAACGCAAAGTGTACTACATAGTATATGAGTGAGTTGCACTGAAAAACTTAGAATTTACTGAAAAACCCGCATTACACGAAATGCACAGTGTAGTACATAGTATATGAGTGAGTTGCATTGAAAAACTTAGAGTATAAGAAATGCACAGTGTAGTACATAGTATATGAGTGAGTTGCACTGAAAAACTTAGAATATAAGAAACACACAGTGTAGTACATAGTATATGAGTGAGTTGCACTGAAAAACTTAGAATTTACTGAAAAACCCGCATTACACGAAATGCACAGTGTAGTACATAGTATAAGAGTGAGTTGCACTGAAAAACTTAGAATATAAGAAACGCACAGTGTAGTACATAGTATATGAGTGAGTTGCACTGAAAAACTTAGAATTTACTGAAAAACCCGCATTACACGAAATGCACAGTGTAGTACATAGTATATGAGTGAGTTGCACTGAAAAACTTAGAATATAAGAAACGCACAGTGTAGAACATAGTATATGAGTGAGTTGCACTGAAAAACTTATAATATAAGAAACGCACAGTGTAGTACATAGTATATGAGTGAGTTGCACTGAAAAACTTAGAATATAAGAAACGCACAGTGTAGAACATAGTATATGAGTGAGTTGCACTGAAAAACTTATAATATAAGAAACGCACAGTGTAGTACATAGTATATGAGTGAGTTGCACTGAAAAACTTAGAATATAAGAAACGCACAGTGTAGTACATAGTATATGAGTGAGTTGCACTGAAAAACTTATAATATAAGAAACGCACAGTGTAGTACATAGTATATGAGTGAGTTGCACTGAAAAACTTAGAATATAAGAAACGCACAGTGTAGTACATAGTATAAGAGTGAGTTGCACTGAAAAACTTAGAATATAAGAAACGCACAGTGTAGTACATAGTATATGAGTGAGTTGCACTGAAAAACTTAGAATATAAGAAACGCACAGTGTAGTACATAGTATATGAGTGAGTTGCACTGAAAAACATAGAATATAAGAAACGCACAGTGTAGTACATAGTATATGAGTGAGTTGCACTGAAAAACTTAGAATTTACTGAAAAACCCGCATTACACGAAATGCACAGTGTAGTACATAGTATATGAGTGAGTTGCACTGAAAAACTTAGAATATAAGAAACGCTCAGTGTAGTACATAGTATAAGAGTGAGTTGCACTGAAAAACTTAGAATATAAGAAACGCACAGTGTAGTACATAGTATATGAGTGAGTTGCACTGAAAAACTTAGAAAATAAGAAACGCACAGTGTAGTACATAGTATATGAGTGAGTTGCACTGAAAAACTTAGAATATAAGAAACGCACAGTGTAGTACATAGCATATGAGTGAGTTGCACTGAAAAACATAGAATATAAGAAACGCACAGTGTAGTACATAGTATATGAGTGAGTTGCACTGAAAAACTTAGAATTTACTGAAAAACCCGCATTACAGGAAATGCACAGTGTAGTACATAGTATATGAGTGAGTTGCACTGAAAAACTTAGAATATAAGAAACGCACAGTGTAGTACATAGTATATGAGTGAGTTGCACTGAAAAACTTAGAATATAAGAAACGCACAGTGTAGAACATAGTATATGAGTGAGTTGCACTGAAAAACTTATAATATAAGAAACGCACAGTGTAGTACATAGTATATGAGTGAGTTGCACTGAAAAACTTAGAATATAAGAAACGGACAGTGTAGTACATAGTATAAGAGTGAGTTGCACTGAAAAACTTAGAATATAAGAAACGCACAGTGTAGTACATAGTATATGAGTGAGTTGCACTGAAAAACTTAGAATATAAGAAACGCACAGTGTAGTACATAGTATATGAGTGAGTTGCACTGAAAAACATAGAATATAAGAAACGCACAGTGTAGTACATAGTATATGAGTGAGTTGCACTGAAAAACTTAGAATATAAGAAACGCACAGTGTAGTACATAGTATATGAGTGAGTTGCACTGAAAATATTAGAATATAAGAAACGCACAGTGTAGTACATAGTATATGAGTGAGTTGCACTGAAAAACTTAGAATTTACTGAAAAACCCGCATTACACGAAATGCACAGTGTAGTACATAGTATATGAGTGAGTTGCACTGAAAAACTTAGAATATAAGAAACGCACAGTGTAGAACATAGTATATGAGTGAGTTGCACTGAAAAACTTATAATATAAGAAACGCACAGTGTAGTACATAGTATATGAGTGAGTTGCACTGAAAAACTTAGAATATAAGAAACGCACAGTGTAGAACATAGTATATGAGTGAGTTGCACTGAAAAACTTATAATATAAGAAACGCACAGTGTAGTACATAGTATATGAGTGAGTTGCACTGAAAAACTTAGAATATAAGAAACGCACAGTGTAGTACATAGTATATGAGTGAGTTGCACTGAAAAACTTATAATATAAGAAACGCACAGTGTAGTACATAGTATATGTGTGAGATGCACTGAAAAACTTAGAATATAAGAAACGCACAGTGTAGTACATAGTATAAGAGTGAGTTGCACTGAAAAACTTAGAATATAAGAAACGCACAGTGTAGTACATAGTATATGAGTGAGTTGCACTGAAAAACTTAGAATATAAGAAACGCACAGTGTAGTACATAGTATATGAGTGAGTTGCACTGAAAAACTTAGAATATAAGAAACGCACAGTGTAGTACATAGTATATGAGTGAGTTGCACTGAAAAACTAAGAATTTACTGAAAAACCCGCATTACACGAAATGCACAGTGTAGTACATAGTATATGAGTGAGTTGCACTGAAAAACTTAGAATATAAGAAACGCACAGTGTAGTAAATAGTATATGAGTGAGTTGCACTGAAAAACATAGAATTTACTGAAAAACCCGCATTACACGAAATGCACAGTGTAGTACATAGTATATGAGTGAGTTGCACTGAAAAACTTAGAATATAAGAAACGCACAGTGTAGTACATAGTATATGAGTGAGTTGCACTGAAAAACTTAGAATTTACTGAAAAACCCGCATTACACGAAATGCACAGTGTAGTACATAGTATAAGAGTGAGTTGCACTGAAAAACTTAGAATATAAGAAACGCACAGGGTAATACATAGTATATGAGTGAGTTGCACTGAAAAACTTAGAATATAAGAAACGCACAGTGTAGTACATAGTATATGAGTGAGTTGCACTGAAAATATTAGAATATAAGAAACGCACAGTGTAGTACATAGTATATGAGTGAGTTGCACTGAAAAACTTAGAATTTACTGAAAAACCCGCATTACACGAAATGCACAGTGTAGTACATAGTATATGAGTGAGTTGCACTGAAAAACTTAGAATATAAGAAACGCACAGTGTAGAACATAGTATATGAGTGAGTTGCACTGAAAAACTTATAATATAAGAAACGCACAGTGTAGTACATAGTATATGAGTGAGTTGCACTGAAAAACTTAGAATATAAGAAACGCACAGTGTAGAACATAGTATATGAGTGAGTTGCACTGAAAAACTTATAATATAAGAAACGCACAGTGTAGTACATAGTATATGAGTGAGTTGCACTGAAAAACTTAGAATATAAGAAACGCACAGTGTAGTACATAGTATATGAGTGAGTTGCACTGAAAAACTTATAATATAAGAAACGCACAGTGTAGTACATAGTATATGAGTGAGTTGCACTGAAAAACTTAGAATATAAGAAACGCACAGTGTAGTACATAGTATAAGAGTGAGTTGCACTGAAAAACTTAGAATATAAGAAACGCACAGTGTAGTACATAGTATATGAGTGAGTTGCACTGAAAAACTTAGAATATAAGAAACGCACAGTGTAGTACATAGTATATGAGTGAGTTGCACTGAAAAACATAGAATATAAGAAACGCACAGTGTAGTACATAGTATATGAGTGAGTTGCACTGAAAAACTTAGAATTTACTGAAAAACCCGCATTACACGAAATGCACAGTGTAGTACATAGTATATGAGTGAGTTGCACTGAAAAACTTAGAATATAAGAAACGCTCAGTGTAGTACATAGTATAAGAGTGAGTTGCACTGAAAAACTTAGAATATAAGAAACGCACAGTGTAGTACATAGTATATGAGTGAGTTGCACTGAAAAACTTAGAAAATAAGAAACGCACAGTGTAGTACATAGTATATGAGTGAGTTGCACTGAAAAACTTAGAATATAAGAAACGCACAGTGTAGTACATAGCATATGAGTGAGTTGCACTGAAAAACATAGAATATAAGAAACGCACAGTGTAGTACATAGTATATGAGTGAGTTGCACTGAAAAACTTAGAATTTACTGAAAAACCCGCATTACAGGAAATGCACAGTGTAGTACATAGTATATGAGTGAGTTGCACTGAAAAACTTAGAATATAAGAAACGCACAGTGTAGTACATAGTATATGAGTGAGTTGCACTGAAAAACTTAGAATATAAGAAACGCACAGTGTAGAACATAGTATATGAGTGAGTTGCACTGAAAAACTTATAATATAAGAAACGCACAGTGTAGTACATAGTATATGAGTGAGTTGCACTGAAAAACTTAGAATATAAGAAACGCACAGTGTAGTACATAGTATAAGAGTGAGTTGCACTGAAAAACTTAGAATATAAGAAACGCACAGTGTAGTACATAGTATATGAGTGAGTTGCACTGAAAAACTTAGAATATAAGAAACGCACAGTGTAGTACATAGTATATGAGTGAGTTGCACTGAAAAACATAGAATATAAGAAACGCACAGTGTAGTACATAGTATATGAGTGAGTTGCACTGAAAAACTTAGAATATAAGAAACGCACAGTGTAGTACATAGTATATGAGTGAGTTGCACTGAAAATATTAGAATATAAGAAACGCACAGTGTAGTACATAGTATATGAGTGAGTTGCACTGAAAAACTTAGAATTTACTGAAAAACCCGCATTACACGAAATGCACAGTGTAGTACATAGTATATGAGTGAGTTGCACTGAAAAACTTAGAATATAAGAAACGCACAGTGTAGAACATAGTATATGAGTGAGTTGCACTGAAAAACTTATAATATAAGAAACGCACAGTGTAGTACATAGTATATGAGTGAGTTGCACTGAAAAACTTAGAATATAAGAAACGCACAGTGTAGAACATAGTATATGAGTGAGTTGCACTGAAAAACTTATAATATAAGAAACGCACAGTGTAGTACATAGTATATGAGTGAGTTGCACTGAAAAACTTAGAATATAAGAAACGCACAGTGTAGTACATAGTATATGAGTGAGTTGCACTGAAAAACTTATAATATAAGAAACGCACAGTGTAGTACATAGTATATGAGTGAGATGCACTGAAAAACTTAGAATATAAGAAACGCACAGTGTAGTACATAGTATAAGAGTGAGTTGCACTGAAAAACTTAGAATATAAGAAACGCACAGTGTAGTACATAGTATATGAGTGAGTTGCACTGAAAAACTTAGAATATAAGAAACGCACAGTGTAGTACATAGTATATGAGTGAGTTGCACTGAAAAACATAGAATATAAGAAACGCACAGTGTAGTACATAGTATATGAGTGAGTTGCACTGAAAAACTTAGAATTTACTGAAAAACCCGCATTACACGAAATGCACAGTGTAGTACATAGTATATGAGTGAGTTGCACTGAAAAACTTAGAATATAAGAAACGCTCAGTGTAGTACATAGTATAAGAGTGAGTTGCACTGAAAAACTTAGAATATAAGAAACGCACAGTGTAGTACATAGTATATGAGTGAGTTGCACTGAAAAACATAGAATATAAGAAACGCACAGTGTAGTACATAGTATATGAGTGAGTTGCACTGAAAAACTTAGAATTTACTGAAAAACCCGCATTACACGAAATGCACAGTGTAGTACATAGTATATGAGTGAGTTGCACTGAAAAACTTAGAATATAAGAAACGCACAGTGTAGTACATAGTATATGAGTGAGTTGCACTGAAAAACTTAGAAAATAAGAAACGCACAGTGTAGTACATAGTATATGAGTGAGTTGCACTGAAAAACTTAGAATATAAGAAACGCACAGTGTAGTACATAGCATATGAGTGAGTTGCACTGAAAAACATAGAATATAAGAAACGCACAGTGTAGTACATAGTATATGAGTGAGTTGCACTGAAAAACTTAGAATTTACTGAAAAACCCGCATTACAGGAAATGCACAGTGTAGTACATAGTATATGAGTGAGTTGCACTGAAAAACTTAGAATATAAGAAACGCACAGTGTAGTACATAGTATATGAGTGAGTTGCACTGAAAAACTTAGAATATAAGAAACGCACAGTGTAGAACATAGTATATGAGTGAGTTGCACTGAAAAACTTATAATATAAGAAACGCACAGTGTAGTACATAGTATATGAGTGAGTTGCACTGAAAAACTTAGAATATAAGAAACGCACAGTGTAGTACATAGTATAAGAGTGAGTTGCACTGAAAAACTTAGAATATAAGAAACGCACAGTGTAGTACATAGTATATGAGTGAGTTGCACTGAAAAACTTAGAATATAAGAAACGCACAGTGTAGTACATAGTATATGAGTGAGTTGCACTGAAAAACATAGAATATAAGAAACGCACAGTGTAGTACATAGTATATGAGTGAGTTGCACTGAAAAACTTAGAATTTACTGAAAAACCCGCATTACACGAAATGCACAGTGTAGTACATAGTATATGAGTGAGTTGCACTGAAAAACTTAGAATATAAGAAACGCTCAGTGTAGTACATAGTATAAGAGTGAGTTGCACTGAAAAACTTAGAATATAAGAAACGCACAGTGTAGTACATAGTATATGAGTGAGTTGCACTGAAAAACTTAGAAAATAAGAATCGCACAGTGTAGTACATAGTATATGAGTGAGTTGCACTGAAAAACTTAGAATATAAGAAACGCACAGTGTAGTACATAGCATATGAGTGAGTTGCACTGAAAAACATAGAATATAAGAAACGCACAGTGTAGTACATAGTATATGAGTGAGTTGCACTGAAAAACTTAGAATTTACTGAAAAACCCGCATTACAGGAAATGCACAGTGTAGTACATAGTATATGAGTGAGTTGCACTGAAAAACTTAGAATATAAGAAACGCACAGTGTAGTACATAGTATATGAGTGAGTTGCACTGAAAAACTTAGAAAATAAGAAACGCACAGTGTAGTACATAGTATATGAGTGAGTTGCACTGAAAAACTTAGAATATAAGAAACGCACAGTGTAGTACATAGTATATGAGTGAGTTGCACTGAAAAACTTAGAATATAAGAAAAGCACAGTGTAGTACATAGTATATGAGTGAGTTGCACTGAAAAACTTAGAATATAAGAAACGCACAGTGTAGTACATAGTATATGAATGAGTTGCACTGAAAAACTTAGATTATAAGAAACGCACAGTGTATTACATAGTATATGAGTGAGTTGCACTGAAAAACTTAGAATATAAGAAACGCACAGTGTAGTACATAGCATATGAGTGAGTTGCACTGAAAAACTTAGAATATAAGAAACTTACAGTGTAGTACATAGTATATGAGTGAGTTGCACTGAAAAACTTAGAAAATAAGAAACGCACAGTGTAGTACATAGTATATGAGTGAGTTGCACTAGAAAAACTTAGAATATAAGAAACGCACAGTGTAGTACATAGTATATGAGTGAGTTGCACTGAAAAACTTAGAATATAAGAAACGCACAGTGTAGTACATAGTATATGAGTGAGTTGCACTGAAAAACTTAGAATATAAGAAACGCACAGTGTAGTACATAGTATATGAGTGAGTTGCACTGAAAAACTAAGAATTTACTGAAAAACCCGCATTACACGAAATGCACAGTGTAGTACATAGTATATGAGTGAGTTGCACTGAAAAACTTAGAATATAAGAAACGCACAGTGTAGTACATAGTATATGAGTGAGTTGCACTGAAAAACTTAGAATTTACTGAAAAACCCGCATTACACGAAATGCACAGTGTAGTACATAGTATATGAGTGAGTTGCACTGAAAAACTTAGAATATAAGAAACACACAGTGTAGTACATAGTATATGAGTGAGTTGCACTGAAAAACTTAGAATATAAGAAACGCACAGTGTAGTACATAGTATATGAGTGATTGCACTGAAAAACTTAGAATATAAGAAACGCAAAGTGTACTACATAGTATATGAGTGAGTTGCACTGAAAAACTTAGAATTTACTGAAAAACCCGCATTACACGAAATGCACAGTGTAGTACATAGTATATGAGTGAGTTGCATTGAAAAACTTAGAATATAAGAAATGCACAGTGTAGTACATAGTATATGAGTGAGTTGCACTGAAAAACTTAGAATATAAGAAACGCACAGTGTAGTACATAGTATATGAGTGAGTTGCACTGAAAAACTTAGAATTTACTGAAAAACCCGCATTACACGAAATGCACAGTGTAGTACATAGTATAAGAGTGAGTTGCACTGAAAAACTTAGAATATAAGAAACGCACAGTGTAGTACATAGTATATGAGTGAGTTGCACTGAAAAACTTAGAATATAAGAAACGCACAGTGTAGTACATAGTATATGAGTAAGTTGCACTGAAAATATTAGAATATAAGAAACGCACAGTGTAGTACACAGTATATGAGTGAGTTGCACTGAAAAACTTAGAATTTACTGAAAAACCCGCATTACACGAAATGCACAGTGTAGTACATAGTATATGAGTGAGTTGCACTGAAAAACTTAGAATATAATAAACGCACAGTGTAGAACATAGTATATGAGTGAGTTGCACTGAAAAACTTATAATATAAGAAACGCACAGTGTAGTACATAGTATATGAGTGAGTTGCACTGAAAAACTTAGAACATAAGAAACGCACAGTGTAGTACATAGTATATGAGTGAGTTGCAGTGAAAAACTTAGAATATAAGAAACGCACAGTGTAGTACATAGTATATGAGTGAGTTGCACTGAAAAACTTAGAATATAAGAAACGCACAGTGTAGTACATAGTATATGAGTGAGTTGCACTGAAAAACATAGAATATAAGAAACGCACAGTGTAGTACATAGTATATGAGTGAGTTGCACTGAAAAACTTAGAATTTACTGAAAAACCCGCATTACACGAAATGCACAGTGTAGTACATAGTATATGAGTGAGTTGCACTGAAAAACTTAGAATATAAGAAACGCTCAGTGTAGTACATAGTATAAGAGTGAGTTGCACTGAAAAACTTAGAATATAAGAAACGCACAGTGTAGTACATAGTATATGAGTGAGTTGCACTGAAAAACTTAGAATATAAGAAACGCACAGTGTAGTACATATTATATGAGTGAGTTGCACTGAAAAACTTAGAATATAAGAAACGCACAGTTAGTACATAGTATATGAGTGAGTTGCACTGAAAAACTTAGAATATAAGAAACGCACAGTGTAGTACATAGTATATGAGTGAGTTGCACTGAAAAACTTAGAATATAAGAAACGCACAGTGTAGTACATAGTATATGAGTGAGTTGCACTGATAAACTTAGAATTTACTGAAATACCCGCATTACACGAAATGCACAGTGTAGTACATAGTATATGATTGAGTTGCACTGAAAAACTTAGAATATAAGAAACGCACAGTGTAGTACATAGTATATGAGTGAGTTGCACTGAAAAACTTAGAATATAAGAAATGCACAGTGTAGTACATAGTATATGAGTGAGTTGCACTGAAAAACTTAGAATATAAGAAACGCACAGTGTAGTACATAGTATATGAGTGAGTTGCACTGAAAAACTTAGAATATAAGAAACGCACAGTGTAGTACATAGTATATGAGTGAGTTGCACTGAAAAACTTAGAATATATGAAACCCACAGTGTAGTACATAGTATATGAGTGAGTTGCACTGAAAAACTTAGAATATAAGAAACGCACAGTGTAGTACATAGCATATGAGTGAGTTGCACTGAAAAACATAGAATATAAGAAACGCACAGTGTAGTACATAGTATATGAGTGAGTTGCACTGAAAAACTTAGAATTTACTGAAAAACCCGCATTACAGGAAATGCACAGTGTAGTACATAGTATATGAGTGAGTTGCACTGAAAAACTTAGAATATAAGAAAAGCACAGTGTAGTACACAGTATATGAGTGAGTTGCACTGAAAAACTTAGAAAATAAGAAACGCACAGTGTAGTACATAGTATATGAGTGAGTTGCACTGAAAAACTTAAAATATAAGAAACGCACAGTGTAGTACATAGTATATGAGTGAGTTGCACTGAAAAACTTAGAATATAAGAAACGCACAGTGTAGTACATAGTATATGAGTGAGTTGCACTGAAAAACTTAGAATATAAGAAACGCACAGTGTAGTACATAGTATATGAGTGAGTTGCACTGAAAAACTTAGATTATAAGAAACGCACAGTGTATTACATAGTATATGAGTGAGTTGCACTGAAAAACTTAGAATATAAGAAACGCACAGTGTAGTACATAGCATATGAGTGAGTTGCACTGAGAAACTAAGAATATAAGAAACTTACAGTGTAGTACATAGTATATGAGTGAGTTGCACTGAAAAACTTAGAATATAAGAAACGCACAGTGTAGTACATAGTATATGAGTGAGTTGCACTAGAAAAACTTAGAATATAAGAAACGCACAGTGTAGTACATAGTATATGAGTGAGTTGCACTGAAAAACTTAGAATATAAGAAACGCACAGTGTAGTACATAGTATATGAGTGAGTTGCACTGAAAAACTTAGAATATAAGAAACGCACAGTGTAGTACATAGTATATGAGTGAGTTGCACTGAAAAACTAAGAATTTACTGAAAAACCCGCATTACACGAAATGCACAGTGTAGTACATAGTATATGAGTGAGTTGCACTGAAAAACTTAGAATATAAGAAACGCACAGTGTAGTACATAGTATATGAGTGAGTTGCACTGAAAAACTTAGAATTTACTGAAAAACCCGCATTACACGAAATGCACAGTGTAGTACATAGTATATGAGTGAGTTGCACTGAAAAACTTAGAATATAAGAAACGCACAGTGTAGTACATAGTATATGAGTAAGTTGCACTGAAAATATTAGAATATAAGAAACGCACAGTGTAGTACACAGTATATGAGTGAGTTGCACTGAAAAACTTAGAATTTACTGAAAAACCCGCATTACACGAAATGCACAGTGTAGTACATAGTATATGAGTGAGTTGCACTGAAAAACTTAGAATATAATAAACGCACAGTGTAGAACATAGTATATGAGTGAGTTGCACTGAAAAACTTATAATATAAGAAACGCACAGTGTAGTACATAGTATATGAGTGAGTTGCACTGAAAAACTTAGAACATAAGAAACGCACAGTGTAGTACATAGTATATGAGTGAGTTGCAGTGAAAAACTTAGAATATAAGAAACGCACAGTGTAGTACATAGTATATGAGTGAGTTGCACTGAAAAACTTAGAATATAAGAAACGCACAGTGTAGTACATAGTATATGAGTGAGTTGCACTGAAAAACATAGAATATAAGAAACGCACAGTGTAGTACATAGTATATGAGTGAGTTGCACTGAAAAACTTAGAATTTACTGAAAAACCCGCATTACACGAAATGCACAGTGTAGTACATAGTATATGAGTGAGTTGCACTGAAAAACTTAGAATATAAGAAACGCTCAGTGTAGTACATAGTATAAGAGTGAGTTGCACTGAAAAACTTAGAATATAAGAAACGCACAGTGTAGTACATAGTATATGAGTGAGTTGCACTGAAAAACTTAGAAAATAAGAAACGCACAGTGTAGTACATAGTATATGAGTGAGTTGCACTGAAAAACTTAGAATATAAGAAACGCACAGTGTAGTACATATTATATGAGTGAGTTGCACTGAAAAACTTAGAATATAAGAAACGCACAGTGTAGTACATAGTATATGAGTGAGTTGCACTGAAAAACTTAGAATATAAGAAACGCACAGTGTAGTACATAGTATATGAGTGAGTTGCACTGAAAAACTTAGAATATAAGAAACGCACAGTGTAGTACATAGTATATGAGTGAGTTGCACTGAAAAACTTAGAATTTACTGAAAAACCCGCATTACACGAAATGCACAGTGTAGTACATAGTATAAGAGTGAGTTGCACTGAAAAACTTAGAATATAAGAAACGCACAGTGTAGTACATAGTATATGAGTGAGTTGCACTGAAAAACTTAGAATATAAGAAACGCACAGTGTAGTACATAGTATATGAGTAAGTTGCACTGAAAATATTAGAATATAAGAAACGCACAGTGTAGTACACAGTATATGAGTGAGTTGCACTGAAAAACTTAGAATTTACTGAAAAACCCGCATTACACGAAATGCACAGTGTAGTACATAGTATATGAGTGAGTTGCACTGAAAAACTTAGAATATAATAAACGCACAGTGTAGAACATAGTATATGAGTGAGTTGCACTGAAAAACTTATAATATAAGAAACGCACAGTGTAGTACATAGTATATGAGTGAGTTGCACTGAAAAACTTAGAACATAAGAAACGCACAGTGTAGTACATAGTATATGAGTGAGTTGCAGTGAAAAACTTAGAATATAAGAAACGCACAGTGTAGTACATAGTATATGAGTGAGTTGCACTGAAAAACTTAGAATATAAGAAACGCACAGTGTAGTACATAGTATATGAGTGAGTTGCACTGAAAAACATAGAATATAAGAAACGCACAGTGTAGTACATAGTATATGAGTGAGTTGCACTGAAAAACTTAGAATTTACTGAAAAACCCGCATTACACGAAATGCACAGTGTAGTACATAGTATATGAGTGAGTTGCACTGAAAAACTTAGAATATAAGAAACGCTCAGTGTAGTACATAGTATAAGAGTGAGTTGCACTGAAAAACTTAGAATATAAGAAACGCACAGTGTAGTACATAGTATATGAGTGAGTTGCACTGAAAAACTTAGAATATAAGAAACGCACAGTGTAGTACATAGTATATGAGTGAGTTGCACTGAAAAACTTAGAATTTACTGAAATACCCGCATTACACGAAATGCACAGTGTAGTACATAGTATATGATTGAGTTGCACTGAAAAACTTAGAATATAAGAAACGCACAGTGTAGTACATAGTATATGAGTGAGTTGCACTGAAAAACTTAGAATATAAGAAATGCACAGTGTAGTACATAGTATATGAGTGAGTTGCACTGAAAAACTTAGAATATAAGAAACGCACAGTGTAGTACATAGTATATGAGTGAGTTGCACTGAAAAACTTAGAATATAAGAAACGCACAGTGTAGTACATAGTATATGAGTGAGTTGCACTGAAAAACTTAGAATATATGAAACCCACAGTGTAGTACATAGTATATGAGTGAGTTGCACTGAAAAACTTAGAATATAAGAAACGCACAGTGTAGTACATAGCATATGAGTGAGTTGCACTGAAAAACATAGAATATAAGAAACGCACAGTGTAGTACATAGTATATGAGTGAGTTGCACTGAAAAACTTAGAATTTACTGAAAAACCCGCATTACAGGAAATGCACAGTGTAGTACATAGTATATGAGTGAGTTGCACTGAAAAACTTAGAATATAAGAAAAGCACAGTGTAGTACACAGTATATGAGTGAGTTGCACTGAAAAACTTAGAAAATAAGAAACGCACAGTGTAGTACATAGTATATGAGTGAGTTGCACTGAAAAACTTAAAATATAAGAAACGCACAGTGTAGTACATAGTATATGAGTGAGTTGCACTGAAAAACTTAGAATATAAGAAACGCACAGTGTAGTACATAGTATATGAGTGAGTTGCACTGAAAAACTTAGAATATAAGAAACGCACAGTGTAGTACATAGTATATGAGTGAGTTGCACTGAAAAACTTAGATTATAAGAAACGCACAGTGTATTACATAGTATATGAGTGAGTTGCACTGAAAAACTTAGAATATAAGAAACGCACAGTGTAGTACATAGCATATGAGTGAGTTGCACTGAGAAACTAAAATATAAGAAACTTACAGTGTAGTACATAGTATATGAGTGAGTTGCACTGAAAAACTTAGAATATAAGAAACGCACAGTGTAGTACATAGTATATGAGTGAGTTGCACTAGAAAAACTTAGAATATAAGAAACGCACAGTGTAGTACATAGTATATGAGTGAGTTGCACTGAAAAACTTAGAATATAAGAAACGCACAGTGTAGTACATAGTATATGAGTGAGTTGCACTGAAAAACTTAGAATATAAGAAACGCACAGTGTAGTACATAGTATATGAGTGAGTTGCACTGAAAAACTAAGAATTTACTGAAAAACCCGCATTACACGAAATGCACAGTGTAGTACATAGTATATGAGTGAGTTGCACTGAAAAACTTAGAATATAAGAAACGCACAGTGTAGTACATAGTATATGAGTGAGTTGCACTGAAAAACTTAGAATTTACTGAAAAACCCGCATTACACGAAATGCACAGTGTAGTACATAGTATATGAGTGAGTTGCACTGAAAAACTTAGAATATAAGAAACGCACAGTGTAGTACATAGTATATGAGTAAGTTGCACTGAAAATATTAGAATATAAGAAACGCACTGTGTAGTACACAGTATATGAGTGAGTTGCACTGAAAAACTTAGAATTTACTGAAAAACCCGCATTACACGAAATGCACAGTGTAGTACATAGTATATGAGTGAGTTGCACTGAAAAACTTAGAATATAATAAAGGCACAGTGTAGAACATAGTATATGAGTGAGTTGCACTGAAAAACTTATAATATAAGAAACGCACAGTGTAGTACATAGTATATGAGTGAGTTGCACTGAAAAACTTAGAACATAAGAAACGCACAGTGTAGTACATAGTATATGAGTGAGTTGCAGTGAAAAACGTAGAATATAAGAAACGCACAGTGTAGTACATAGTATATGAGTGAGTTGCACTGAAAAACTTAGAATATAAGAAACGCACAGTGTAGTACATAGTATATGAGTGAGTTGCACTGAAAAACATAGAATATAAGAAACGCACAGTGTAGTACATAGTATATGAGTGAGTTGCACTGAAAAACTTAGAATTTACTGAAAAACCCGCATTACACGAAATGCACAGTGTAGTACATAGTATATGAGTGAGTTGCACTGAAAAACTTAGAATATAAGAAATGCACAGTGTAGTACATAGTATATGAGTGAGTTGCACTGAAAAACTTAGAATATAAGAAACGCACAGTGTAGTACATAGTATATGAGTGAGTTGCACTGAAAAACTTAGAATATAAGAAATGCACAGTGTAGTACATAGTATATGAGTGAGTTGCACTGAAAAACTTAGAATATAAGAAACGCACAGTGTAGTACATAGTATATGAGTGAGTTGCACTGAAAAACTTAGAATATAAGAAACGCACAGTGTAGTACATAGTATATGAGTGAGATGCACTGAAAAACTTAGAATATATGAAACCCACAGTGTAGTACATATTATATGAGTGAGTTGCACTGAAAAACTTAGAATATAAGAAACGCACAGTGTAGTACATAGCATATGAGTGAGTTGCACTGAAAAACATAGAATATAAGAAACGCACAGTGTAGTACATAGTATATGAGTGAGTTGCACTGAAAAACTTAGAATTTACTGAAACCCCGCATTACAGGAAATGCACAGTGTAGTACATAGTATATGAGTGAGTTGCACTGAAAAACTTAGAATATAAGAAAAGCACAGTGTAGTACACAGTATATGAGTGAGTTGCACTGAAAAACTTAGAAAATAAGAAACGCACAGTGTAGTACATAGTATATGAGTGAGTTGCACTGAAAAACTTAAAATATAAGAAACGCACAGTGTAGTACATAGTATATGAGTGAGTTGCACTGAAAAACTTAGAATATAAGAAACGCACAGTGTAGTACATAGTATATGAGTGAGTTGCACTGAAAAACTTAGAATATAAGAAACGCACAGTGTAGTACATAGTATATGAGTGAGTTGCACTGAAAAACTTAGATTATAAGAAACGCACAGTGTATTACATAGTATATGAGTGAGTTGCACTGAAAAACTTAGAATATAAGAAACGCACAGTGTAGTACATAGCATATGAGTGAGTTGCACTGAGAAACTAAGAATATAAGAAACTTACAGTGTAGTACATAGTATATGAGTGAGTTGCACTGAAAAACTTAGAATATAAGAAACGCACAGTGTAGTACATAGTATATGAGTGAGTTGCACTAGAAAAACTTAGAATATAAGAAACGCACAGTGTAGTACATAGTATATGAGTGAGTTGCACTGAAAAACTTAGAATATAAGAAACGCACAGTGTAGTACATAGTATATGAGTGAGTTGCACTGAAAAACTTAGAATATAAGAAACGCACAGTGTAGTACATAGTATATGAGTGAGTTGCACTGAAAAACTAAGAATTTACTGAAAAACCCGCATTACACGAAATGCACAGTGTAGTACATAGTATATGAGTGAGTTGCACTGAAAAACTTAGAATATAAGAAACGCACAGTGTAGTACATAGTATATGAGTGAGTTGCACTGAAAAACTTAGAATTTACTGAAAAACCCGCATTACACGAAATGCACAGTGTAGTACATAGTATATGAGTGAGTTGCACTGAAAAACTTAGAATATAAGAAACGCACAGTGTAGTACATAGTATATGAGTGAGTTGCACTGAAAAACTTAGAATATAAGAAACGCACAGTGTAGTACATAGTATATGAGTGATTGCACTGAAAAACTTAGAATATAAGAAACGCAAAGTGTACTACATAGTATATGAGTGAGTTGCACTGAAAAACTTAAAATTTACTGAAAAACCCGCATTACACGAAATGCACAGTGTAGTACATAGTATATGAGTGAGTTGCATTGAAAAACTTAGAGTATAAGAAATGCACAGTGTAGTACATAGTATATGAGTGAGTTGCACTGAAAAACTTAGAATATAAGAAACGCACAGTGTAGTACATAGTATATGAGTGAGTTGCACTGAATAACTTAGAATTTACTGAAAAACCCGCATTACACGAAATGCACAGTGTAGTACATAGTATAAGAGTGAGTTGCACTGAAAAACTTAGAATATAAGAAACGCACAGTGTAGTACATAGTATATGAGTGAGTTGCACTGAAAAACTTAGAATATAAGAAACGCACAGTGTAGTACATAGTATATGAGTGAGTTGCACTGAAAGTATTAGAATATAAGAAACGCACAGTGTAGTACATAGTATATGAGTGAGTTGCACTGAAAAACTTAGAATTTACTGAAAAACCCGCATTACACGAAATGCACAGTGTAGTACATAGTATAAGAGTGAGTTGCACTGAAAAACTTAGAATATAAGAAACGCACAGTGTAGAACATAGTATATGAGTGAGTTGCACTGAAAAACTTATAATATAAGAAACGCACAGTGTAGTACATAGTATATGAGTGAGTTGCACTGAAAAACTTAGAACATAAGAAACGCACAGTGTAGTACATAGTATATGAGTGAGTTGCAGTGAAAAACTTAGAATATAAGAAACGCACAGTGTAGTACATAGTATATGAGTGAGTTGCACTGAAAAACATAGAATATAAGAAACGCACAGTGTAGTACATAGTATATGAGTGAGTTGCACTGAAAAACTTAGAATTTACTGAAAAACCCGCATTACACGAAATGCACAGTGTAGTACATAGTATATGAGTGAGTTGCACTGAAAAACTTAGAATATAAGAAACGCTCAGTGTAGTACATAGTATAAGAGTGAGTTGCACTGAAAAACTTAGAATATAAGAAACGCACAGTGTAGTACATATTATATGAGTGAGTTGCACTGAAAAACTTAGAATATAAGAAACGCACAGTGTAGTACATAGTATATGAGTGAGTTGCACTGAAAAACTTAGAATATAAGAAACGCACAGTGTAGTACATAGTATATGAGTGAGTTGCACTGAAAAACTTAGAATATAAGAAACGCACAGTGTAGTACATAGTATATGAGTGAGTTGCACTGAAAAACTTAGAATATAAGAAACGCACAGTGTAGTACATAGTATATGAGTGAGTTGCCCTGAAAAACTTAGAATATAAGAAACACACAGTGTAGTACATAGTATATGAGTGAGTTGCACTGAAAAACTTAGAATTTACTGAAATACCTGCATTACACGAAATGCACAGTGTAGTACATAGTATATGAGTGAGTTGCACTGAAAAACTTAGAATATAAGAAACGCACAGTGTAGTACATAGTATATGAGTGAGTTGCACTGAAAAACTTAGAATATAAGAAACGCACAGTGTAGTACATAGTATATGAGTGAGTTGCACTGAAAAACTTAGAATATAAGAAACGCACAGTGTAGTACATAGTATATGAGTGAGTTGCACTGAAAAACATAGAATATAAGAAACGCACAGTGTAGTACATAGTATATGAGTGAGTTGCACTGAAAAACTTAGAATTTACTGAAAAACCCGCATTACACGAAATGCACAGTGTAGTACATAGTATATGAGTGAGTTGCACTGAAAAACTTAGAATATAAGAAACGCTCAGTGTAGTACATAGTATAAGAGTGAGTTGCACTGAAAAACTTAGAATATAAGAAACGCACAGTGTAGTACATAGTATATGAGTGAGTTGCACTGAAAAACTTAGAAAATAAGAAACGCACAGTGTAGTACATAGTATATGAGTGAGTTGCACTGAAAAACTTAGAATATAAGAAACGCACAGTGTAGTACATAGTATATGAGTGAGTTGCACTGAAAAACTTAGAATATAAGAAACGCACAGTGTAGTACATAGTATATGAGTGAGTTGCACTGAAAAACTTAGAATATAAGAAACGCACAGTGTAGTACATAGTATATGAGTGAGTTGCACTGAAAAACTTAGAATATAAGAAACACACAGTGTAGTACATAGTATATGAGTGAGTTGCACTGAAAAACTTAGAATTTACTGAAATACCCGCATTACACGAAATGCACAGTGTAGTACATAGTATATGAGTGAGTTGCACTGAAAAACTTAGAATATAAGAAACGCACAGTGTAGTACATAGTATATGAGTGAGTTGCACTGAAAAACTTAGAATATTAGAAACGCACAGTGTAGTACATAGTATATGAGTGAGTTGCACTGAAAAACTTAGAATTTACTGAAAAACCCGCATTACACGAAATGCACAGTGTAGTACATAGTATATGAGTGAGTTGCACTGAAAAACTTAGAATATAAGAAACGCACAGTGTAGTACATAGTATATGAGTGAGTTGCACTGAAAAACTTAGAATATAAGAAACGCACAGTGTAGTACATAGTATATGAGTGATTGCACTGAAAAAATTAGAATATAAGAAACGCAAAGTGTACTACATAGTATATGAGTGAGTTGCACTGAAAAACTTAGAATTTACTGAAAAACCCGCATTACACGAAACGCACAGTGTAGTACATAGTATATGAGTGAGTTGCACTGAAAAACTTAGAATATAAGAAACGCACAGTGTAGTACATAGTATATGAGTGAGTTGCACTGAAAAACTTAGAATATAAGAAACGCACAGTGTAGTACATAGTATATGAGTGAGTTGCACTGAAAAACTTAGAATATAAGAAACGCTCAGTGTAGTACATAGTATAAGAGTGAGTTGCACTGAAAAACTTAGACTATAAGAAACGCACAGTGTAGTACATAGTATATGAGTGAGTTGCACTGAAAAACTTAGAAAATAAGAAACGCACAGTGTAGTACATAGTATATGAGTGAGTTGCACTGAAAAACTTAGAATATAAGAAACGCACAGTGTAGTACATAGTATATGAGTGAGTTGCACTGAAAAACTTAGAATATAAGAAACGCACAGTGTAGTACATAGTATATGAGTGAGTTGCACTGAAAAACTTAGAATATAAGAAACACACAGTGTAGTACATAGTATATGAGTGAGTTGCACTGAAAAACTTAGAATATAAGAAACGCACAGTGTAGTACATAGTATATGAGTGAGTTGCACTGAAAAACTTAGAATTTACTGAAATACCCGCATTACACGAAATGCACAGTGTAGTACATAGTATATGAGTGAGTTGCACTGAAAAACTTAGAATTTATTGAAAAACCCGCATTACACGAAATGCACAGTGTAGTACATAGTATATGAGTGAGTTGCACTGAAAAACTTAGAATATAAGAAACGCACAGTGTAGTACATAGTATATGAGTGAGTTGCACTGAAAAACTTAGAAAATAAGAAACGCACAGTGTAGTACATAGAATATGTGTGAGTTGCACTGAAAAACTTAGAAAATAAGAAACGCACAGTGTAGTACATAGTATATGAGTGAGTTGCACTAGAAAAACTTAGAATATAAGAAACGCACAGTGTAGTACATAGTATATGAGTGAGTTGCACTGAAAAACTTAGAATATAAGAAACGCACAGTGTAGTACATAGTATATGAGTGAGTTGCACTGAAAAACTTAGAATATAAGAAATGCACAGTGTAGTACATAGTATATGAGTGAGTTGCACTGAAAAACTTAGAATATAAGAAACGCACAGTGTAGTACATAGTATATGAGTTTCTTGCACTGAAAAACTTAGAATATAAGAAACGCACAGTGTAGTACATAGTATATGAGTGAGTTGCACTGAAAAACTTAGAATATATGAAACCCACAGTGTAGTACATAGTATATGAGTGAGTTGCACTGAAAAACTTAGAATATAAGAAACGCACAGTGTAGTACATAGCATATGAGTGAGTTGCACTGAAAAACATAGAATATAAGAAACGCACAGTGTAGTACATAGTATATGAGTGAGTTGCACTGAAAAACTTAGAATTTACTGAAAAACTCGCATTACAGGAAATGCAAAGTGTAGTACATAGTATATGAGTGAGTTGCACTGAAAAACTTAGAATATAAGAAACGCTCAGTGTAGTACATAGTATAAGAGTGAGTTGCACTGAAAAACTTAGAATATAAGAAACGCACAGTGTAGTACATAGTATATGAGTGAGTTGCACTGAAAAACTTAGAAAATAAGAAACGCACAGTGTAGTACATAGTATATGAGTGAGTTGCACTGAAAAACTTAGAATATAAGAAACGCACAGTGTAGTACATAGTATATGAGTGAGTTGCACTGAAAAACTTAGAATATAAGAAACGCACAGTGTAGTACATAGTATATGAGTGAGTTGCACTAAAAAAATTAGAATATAAGAAACGCACAGTGTAGTACATAGTATATGAGTGAGTTGCACTGAAAAACTTAGAATTTACTGAAATACCCGCATTACACGAAATGCACAGTGTAGTATATAGTATATGAGTGAGTTGCACTGAAAAACTTAGAATATAAGAAACGCACAGTGTAGTACATAGTATATGAGTGAGTTGCACTGAAAAACTTAGAATATAAGAAACGCACAGTGTAGTACATAGTATATGAGTGAGTTGCACTGAAAAACTTAGAATTTACTGAAATACCCGCACTACAAGAAATGCACAGTGTAGTACATAGTATATGAGTGAATTGCACTGAAAAACTTAGAATATAAGAAACGCACAGTGTAGTACATAGTATATGAGTGAGTTGCACTGAAAAACTTAGAATATAAGAAACGCAAAGTGTAGTACATAGTATATGAGTGAGTTGCACTGAAAAACTTAGAATATAAGAAACGCACAGTGTAGTACATAGTATATGAGTGAGTTGCATTGAAAAACTTAGTATTTACTGAAAAACCCGCATTACAGGAAATGCACAGTGTAGTACATAGTATATGAGTGAGTTGCACTGAAAAACTTAGAAAATAAGAAACGCACAGTGTAGTACATAGTATATGAGTGAGTTGCACTGAAAAACTAAGAATTTACTGAAAAACCCGCATTACACGAAATGCACAGTGTAGTACATAGTATATGAGTGAGTTGCACTGAAAAACTTAGAATATAAGAAACGCACAGTGTAGTACATAGTATATGAGTGAGTTGCACTGAAAAACTTAGAATTTACTGAAAAACCCGCATTACACGAAATGCACTGTGTAGTACATAGTATATGAGTGAGTTGCACTGAAAAACTTAGAATATAAGAAACGCACAGTGTAGTACATAGTATATGAGTGAGTTGCACTGAAAAACTTAGAATATAAGAAACGCACAGTGTAGTACATAGTATATGAGTGATTGCACTGAAAAACTTAGAATATAAGATACGCAAAGTGTACTACATAGTATATGAGTGAGTTGCACTGAAAAACTTAGAGTATAAGAAATGCACAGTGTAGTACATAGTATATGAGTGAGTTGCACTGAAAAACTTAGAATATAAGAAACGCACAGTGTAGTACATAGTATATGAGTGAGTTGCACTGAAAAACTTAGAATTTACTGAAAAACCCGCATTACACGAAATGCACAGTGTAGTACATAGTATAAGAGTGAGTTGCACTGAAAAACTTAGAATATAAGAAACGCACAGTGTAGTACATAGTATATGAGTGAGTTGCACTGAAAAACTTAGAATATAAGAAACGCACAGTGTAGTACATAGTATATGAGTGAGTTGCACTGAAAATATTAGAATATAAGAAACGCACAGTGTAGTACATAGTATATGAGTGAGTTGCACTGAAAAACTTAGAATTTACTGAAAAACCCGCATTACACGAAATGCACAGTGTAGTACATAGTATATGAGTGAGTTGCACTGAAAAACTTAGAATATAAGAAACGCACAGTGTAGAACATAGTATATGAGTGAGTTGCACTGAAAAACTTATAATATAAGAAACGCACAGTGTAGTACATAGTATATGAGTGAGTTGCACTGAAAAACTTAGAATATAAGAAACGCACAGTGTAGTACATAGTATATGAGTGAGTTGCACTGAAAAACTTAGAATATAAGAAACGCACAGTGTAGTACATAGTATATGAGTGAGTTGCACTGAAAAACTTAGAATATAAGAAACGCACAGTGTAGTACATAGTATATGAGTGAGTTGCACTGAAAAACATAGAATATAAGAAACGCACAGTGTAGTACATAGTATATGAGTGAGTTGCACTGAAAAACTTAGAATTTACTGAAAAACCCGCATTACACGAAATGCACAGTGTAGTACATAGTATATGAGTGAGTTGCACTGAAAAACTTAGAATATAAGAAACGCTCAGTGTAGTACATAGTATAAGAGTGAGTTGCACTGAAAAACTTAGAATATAAGAAACGCACAGTGTAGTACATAGTATATGAGTGAGTTGCACTGAAAAACTTAGAAAATAAGAAACGCACAGTGTAGTACATAGTATATGAGTGAGTTGCACTGAAAAACTTAGAATATAAGAAACGCACAGTGTAGTACATAGTATATGAGTGAGTTGCACTGAAAAACTTAGAATATAAGAAACGCACAGTGTAGTACATAGTATATGAGTGAGTTGCACTGAAAAACTTAGAATATAAGAAACGCACAGTGTAGTACATAGTATATGAGTGAGTTGCACTGAAAAACTTAGAATTTACTGAAATACCCGCATTACACGAAATGCACAGTGTAGTACATAGTATATGAGTGAGTTGCACTGAAAAACTTAGAATATAAGAAACGCACAGTGTAGTACATAGTATATGAGTGAGTTGCACTGAAAAACTTAGAATATAAGAAACGCACAGTGTAGTACATAGTATATGAGTGAGTTGCACTGAAAAACTTAGAATATAAGAAACGCACAGTGTAGTACATAGTATATGAGTGAGTTGCACTGAAAAACATAGAATATAAGAAACGCACAGTGTAGTACATAGTATATGAGTGAGTTGCACTGAAAAACTTAGAATTTACTGAAAAACCCGCATTACAGGAAATGCACAGTGTAGTACATAGTATATGAGTGAGTTGCACTGAAAAACTTAGAATATAAGAAACGCACAGTGTAGTACATAGTATAAGAGTGAGTTGCACTGAAAAACTTAGAATATAAGAAACGCACAGTGTAGTACATAGTATATGAGTGAGTTGCACTGAAAAACTTAGAAAATAAGAAACGCACAGTGTAGTACATAGTATATGAGTGAGTTGCACTGAAAAACTTAGAATATAAGAAACGCACAGTGTAGTACATAGTATATGAGTGAGTTGCACTGAAAAACTTAGAATATAAGAAACGCACAGTGTAGTACATAGTATATGAGTGAGTTGCACTGAAAAACTTAGAATATAAGAAACGCACAGTGTAGTACATAGTATATGAGTGAGTTGCACTGAAAAACTTAGAATATAAGAAACGCACAGTGTAGTACATAGTATATGAGTGAGTTGCACTGAAAAACTTAGAATTTACTGAAATACCCGCATTACACGAAATGCACAGTGTAGTACATAGTATATGAGTGAGTTGCACTGAAAAACTTAGAATATAAGAAATGCACAGTGTAGTACATAGTATATGAGTGAGTTGCACTGAAAAACTTAGAATATTAGAAAAGCACAGTGTAGTACATAGTATATGAGTGAGTTGCACTGAAAAACTTAGAATTTACTGAAAAACCCGCATTACACGAAATGCACAGTGTAGTACATAGTATATGAGTGAGTTGCACTGAAAAACTTAGAATATAAGAAACGCACAGTGTAGTACATAGTATATGAGTGAGTTGCACTGAAAAACTTAGAATATAAGAAACGCACAGTGTAGTACATAGTATATGAGTGATTGCACTGAAAAAATTAGAATATAAGAAACGCAAAGTGTACTACATAGTATATGAGTGAGTTGCACTGAAAAACTTAGAATTTACTGAAAAACCCGCATTACACGAAACGCACAGTGTAGTACATAGTATATGAGTGAGTTGCACTGAAAAACTTAGAATATAAGAAACGCACAGTGTAGTACATAGTATATGAGTGAGTTGCACTGAAAAACTTAGAAAATAAGAAACGCACAGTGTAGTACATAGTATATGAGTGAGTTGCACTGAAAAACTTAGAATATAAGAAACGCACAGTGTAGTACATAGTATATGAGTGAGTTGCACTGAAAAACTTAGAATATAAGAAACGCTCAGTGTAGTACATAGTATAAGAGTGAGTTGCACTGAAAAACTTAGAATATAAGAAACGCACAGTGTAGTACATAGTATATGAGTGAGTTGCACTGAAAAACTTAGAAAATAAGAAATGCACAGTGTAGTACATAGTATATGAGTGAGTTGCACTGAAAAACTTAGAATATAAGAAACGCACAGTGTAGTACATAGTATATGAGTGAGTTGCACTGAAAAACTTAGAATATAAGAAACGCACAGTGTAGTACATAGTATATGAGTGAGTTGCACTGAAAAACTTAGAATATAAGAAACGCACAGTGTAGTACATAGTATATGAGTGAGTTGCACTGAAAAACTTAGAATATAAGAAACGCACAGTGTAGTACATAGTATATGAGTGAGTTGCACTGAAAAACTTAGAATTTACTGAAATACCCGCATTACACGAAATGCACAGTGTAGTACATAGTATATGAGTGAGTTGCACTGAAAAACTTAGAATTTATTGAAAAACCCGCATTACATGAAATGCACAGTGTAGTACATAGTATATGAGTGAGTTGCACTGAAAAACTTAGAATATAAGAAACGCACAGTGTAGTACATAGTATATGAGTGAGTTGCACTGAAAAACTTAGAAAATAAGAAACGCACAGTGTAGTACATAGAATATGTGTGAGTTGCACTGAAAAACTTAGAAAATAAGAAACGCACAGTGTAGTACATAGTATATGAGTGAGTTGCACTAGAAAAACTTAGAATATAAGAAACGCACAGTGTAGTACATAGTATATGAGTGAGTTGCACTGAAAAACTTAGAATATAAGAAACGCACAGTGTAGTACATAGTATATGAGTGAGTTGCACTGAAAAACTTAGAATATAAGAAATGCACAGTGTAGTACATAGTATATGAGTGAGTTGCACTGAAAAACTTAGAATATAAGAAACGCACAGTGTAGTACATAGTATATGAGTTTGTTGCACTGAAAAACTTAGAATATAAGAAACGCACAGTGTAGTACATAGTATATGAGTGAGTTGCACTGAAAAACTTAGAATATATGAAACCCAAAGTGTAGTACATTGTATATGAGTGAGTTGCACTGAAAAACTTAGAATATAAGAAACGCACAGTGTAGTACATAGCATATGAGTGAGTTGCACTGAAAAACATAGAATATAAGAAACGCACAGTGTAGTACATAGTATATGAGTGAGTTGCACTGAAAAACTTAGAATTTACTGAAAAACCCGCATTACCGGAAATGCAAAGTGTAGTACATAGTATATGAGTGAGTTGCACTGAAAAACTTAGAATATAAGAAATGCTCAGTGTAGTACATAGTATAAGAGTGAGTTGCACTGAAAAACTTAGAATATAAGAAACGCACAGTGTAGTACATAGTATATGAGTGAGTTGCACTGAAAAACTTAGAAAATAAGAAACGCACAGTGTAGTACATAGTATATGAGTGAGTTGCACTGAAAAACTTAGAATATAAGAAACGCACAGTGTAGTACATAGTATATGAGTGAGTTGCACTGAAAAACTTAGAATATAAGAAACGCACAGTGTAGTACATAGTATATGAGTGAGTTGCACTGAAAAACTTAGAATATAAGAAACGCACAGTGTAGTACATAGTATATGAGTGAGTTGCACTGAAAAATTTAGAATATAAGAAACGCATAGTGTAGTACATAGTATATGAGTGAGTTGCACTGAAAAACTTAGAATTTACTGAAATACCCGCACTACAAGAAATGCACAGTGTAGTACATAGTATATGAGTGAGTTGCACTGAAAAACTTAGAATAAAAGAAACGCACAGTGTAGTACATAGTATATGAGTGAGTTGCACTGAAAAACTTAGAATATAAGAAACGCAAAGTGTAGTACATAGTATATAAGTGAGTTGCACTGAAAAACTTAGAATATAAGAAACGCACAGTGTAGTACATAGTATATGAGTGAGTTGCATTGAAAAACTTAGTATTTACTGAAAAACCCGCATTACAGGAAATGCACAGTGTAGTACATAGTATATGAGTGAGTTGCACTGAAAAACTTAGAAAATAAGAAACGCACAGTGTAGTACATAGTATATGAGTGAGTTGCACTGAAAAACTTAGAAAATAAGAAACGCACAGTGTAGTACATAGTATATGAGTGAGTTGCACTGAAAAACTTAGAATATAAGAAACGCACAGTGTAGTACACAGTATATGAGTGAGTTGCACTGAAAAACTTAGAATTTATTGAAAAACCCGCATTACACGATATGCACAGTGTAGTACATAGTATATGAGTGAGTTGCACTGAAAAACTTAGAAAATAAGAAACGCACAGTATAGTACATAGTATATGTGTGAGTTGCACTGAAAAACTTAGAATATAAGAAACGAACAGTGTAGTACATAGTATATGAGTGAGTTGCACTGAAAAACTTAGAAAATAAGAAACGCACAGTGTAGTTCATAGTATATGAGTGAGTTGCACTAGAAAAACTTAGAATATAAGAAACGCACAGTGTAGTACATAGTATATGAGTGAGTTGCACTGAAAAACTTAGAATATAAGAAACGCACAGTGTAGTACATAGTATATGAGTGAGTTGCACTGAAAAACTTAGAATATAAGAAACGCACAGTGTAGTACATAGTATATGAGTGAGTTGCACTGAAAAACTAAGAATTTACTGAAAAACCCGCATTACACGAAATGCACAGTGTAGTACACAGTATATGAGTGAGTTGCACTGAAAAAATTAGAATATAAGAAACGCACAGTGTAGTACATAGTATATGAGTGAGTTGCACTGAAAAACTTAGAATTTACTGAAAAACCCGCATTACTCGAAATGCACAGTGTAGTACATAGTATAGGAGTGAGTTGCACTGAAAAACTTAGAATATAAGAAACGCACAGTGTAGTACATAGTATATGAGTGAGTTGCACTGAAAAACTTAGAATATAAGAAACGCACAGTGTAGTACATAGTATATGAGTGATTGCACGGAAAAACTTAGAATATAAGAAACGCAAAGTGTACTACATAGTATATGAGTGAGTTGCACTGAAAAACTTAGAATATAAGAAACGCACAGTGTAGTACATAGTATATGAGTGAGTTGCATTGAAAAACTTAGAATATAAGAAATGCACAGTGTAGTACATAGTATATGAGTGAGTTGCACTGAAAAACTTAGAATATAAGAAACGCACAGTGTAGTACATAGTATATGAGTGAGTTACACTGAAAAACTTAGAATTTACTGAAAAACCCGCATTACACGAAATGCACAGTGTAGTACATAGTATAAGAGTGAGTTGCACTGAAAAACTTAGAATATAAGAAACGCACAGTGTAGTACATAGTATATGAGTGAGTTGCACTGAAAAACTTAGAATTTACTGAAATACCCGCATTACACGAAATGCACAGTGTAGTATATAGTATATGAGTGAGTTGCACTGAAAAACTTAGAATATAAGAAACGCACAGTGTAGTACATAGTATATGAGTGAGTTGCACTGAAAAACTTAGAATATAAGAAACGCACAGTGTAGTACATAGTATATGAGTGAGTTGCACTGAAAAACTTAGAATATAAGAAACGCAAAGTGTAGTACATAGTATATGAGTGAGTTGCACTGAAAAACTTAGAATATAAGAAACGCACAGTGTAGTACATAGTATATGAGTGAGTTGCATTGAAAAACTTAGTATTTACTGAAAAACCCGCATTACAGGAAATGCACAGTGTAGTACATAGTATATGAGTGAGTTGCACTGAAAAACTTAGAAAATAAGAAACGCACAGTGTAGTACATAGTATATGAGTGAGTTGCACTGAAAAACTTAGAAAATAAGAAACGCACAGTGTAGTACATAGTATATGAGTGAGTTGCACTGAAAAACTTAGAATATAAGAAACGCACAGTGTAGTACACAGTATATGAGTGAGTTGCACTGAAAAACTTAGAATTTATTGAAAAACCCGCATTACACGAAATGCACAGTGTAGTACATAGTATATGAGTGAGTTGCACTGAAAAACTTAGAATATAAGAAACGCACAGTGTAGTACATAGTATATGAGTGAGTTGCACTGAAAAACTTAGAATATAAGAAACGCACAGTGTAGTACATAGTATATGAGTGAGTTGCATTGAAAAACTTAGTATTTACTGAAAAACCCGCATTACAGGAAATGCACAGTGTAGTACATAGTATATGAGTGAGTTGCACTGAAAAACTTAGAAAATAAGAAACGCACAGTGTAGTATATAGTATATGAGTGAGTTGCACTGAAAAACTTAGAAAATAAGAAACGCACAGTGTAGTACATAGTATATGAGTGAGTTGCACTGAAAAACTTAGAATATAAGAAACGCACAGTGTAGTACACAGTATATGAGTGAGTTGCACTGAAAAACTTAGAATTTATTGAAAAACCCGCATTACACGATATGCACAGTGTAGTACATAGTATATGAGTGAGTTGCACTGAAAAACTTAGAATATAAGAAACGCACAGTGTAGTACATAGTATATGAGTGAGTTGCACTGAAAAACTTAGAAAATAAGAAACGCACAGTATAGTACATAGTATATGTGTGAGTTGCACTGAAAAACTTAGAATATAAGAAACGAACAGTGTAGTACATAGTATATGAGTGAGTTGCACTGAAAAACTTAGAAAATAAGAAACGCACAGTGTAGTTCATAGTATATGAGTGAGTTGCACTAGAAAAACTTAGAATATAAGAAACGCACAGTGTAGTACATAGTATATGAGTGAGTTGCACTGAAAAACTTAGAATATAAGAAACGCACAGTGTAGTACATAGTATATGAGTGAGTTGCACTGAAAAACTTAGAATATAAGAAACGCACAGTGTAGTACATAGTATATGAGTGAGTTGCACTGAAAAACTAAGAATTTACTGAAAAACCCGCATTACACGAAATGCACAGTGTAGTACACAGTATATGAGTGAGTTGCACTGAAAAAATTAGAATATAAGAAACTCACAGTGTAGTACATAGTATATGAGTGAGTTGCACTGAAAAACTTAGAATTTACTGAAAAACCCGCATTACACGAAATGCACAGTGTAGTACATAGTATATGAGTGAGTTGCACTGAAAAACTTAGAATATAAGAAACGCACAGTGTAGTACATAGTATATGAGTGAGTTGCACTGAAAAACTTAGAATATAAGAAACGCACAGTGTAGTACATAGTATATGAGTGATTGCACGGAAAAACTTAGAATATAAGAAACGCAAAGTGTACTACATAGTATATGAGTGAGTTGCACTGAAAAACTTAGAATATAAGAAACGCACAGTGTAGTACATAGTATATGAGTGAGTTGCATTGAAAAACTTAGAATATAAGAAATGCACAGTGTAGTACATAGTATATGAGTGAGTTGCACTGAAAAACTTAGAATATAAGAAACGCACAGTGTAGTACATAGTATATGAGTGAGTTGCACTGAAAAACTTAGAATTTACTGAAAAACCCGCATTACACGAAATGCACAGTGTAGTACATAGTATAAGAGTGAGTTGCACTGAAAAACTTAGAATATAAGAAACGCACAGTGTAGTACATAGTATATGAGTGAGTTGCACTGAAAAACTTAGAATTTACTGAAATACCCGCATTACACGAAATGCACAGTGTAGTATATAGTATAAGAGTGAGTTGCACTGAAAAACTTAGAATATAAGAAACGCACAGTGTAGTACATAGTATATGAGTGAGTTGCACTGAAAAACTTAGAATATAAGAAACGCACAGTGTAGTACATAGTATATGAGTGAGTTGCACTGAAAAACTTAGAATTTACTGAAATACCCGCACTACAAGAAATGCACAGTGTAGTACATAGTATATGAGTGAGTTGCACTGAAAAACTTAGAATATAAGAAACGCACAGTGTAGTACATAGTATATGAGTGAGTTGCACTGAAAAACTTAGAATATAAGAAACGCAAAGTGTAGTACATAGTATATGAGTGAGTTGCACTGAAAAACTTAGAATATAAGAAACGCACAGTGTAGTACATAGTATATGAGTGAGTTGCATTGAAAAACTTAGTATTTACTGAAAAACCCGCATTACAGGAAATGCACAGTGTAGTACATAGTATATGAGTGAGTTGCACTGAAAAACTTAGAAAATAAGAAACGCACAGTGTAGTACATAGTATATGAGTGAGTTGCACTGAAAAACTTAGAAAATAAGAAACGCACAGTGTAGTACATAGTATATGAGTGAGTTGCACTGAAAAACTTAGAATATAAGAAACGCACAGTGTAGTACACAGTATATGAGTGAGTTGCACTGAAAAACTTAGAATTTATTGAAAAACCCGCATTACACGAAATGCACAGTGTAGTACATAGTATATGAGTGAGTTGCACTGAAAAACTTAGAATATAAGAAACGCACAGTGTAGTACATAGTATATGAGTGAGTTGCACTGAAAAACTTAGAAAATAAGAAACGCACAATATAGTACATAGTATATGTGTGAGTTGCACTGAAAAACTTAGAATATAAGAAACGAACAGTGTAGTACATAGTATATGAGTGAGTTGCACTGAAAAACTTAGAAAATAAGAAACGCACAGTGTAGTACATAGTATATGAGTGAGTTGCACTAGAAAAACTTAGAATATAAGAAACGCACAGTGTAGTACATAGTATATGAGTGAGTTGCACTGAAAAACTTAGAATATAAGAAACGCACAGTGTAGTACATAGTATATGAGTGAGTTGCACTGAAAAACTTAGAATATAAGAAACGCACAGTGTAGTACATAGTATATGAGTGAGTTGCACTGAAAAACTAAGAATTTACTGAAAAACCCGCATTACACGAAATGCACAGTGTAGTACACAGTATATGAGTGAGTTGCACTGAAAAAATTAGAATATAAGAAACGCACAGTGTAGTACATAGTATATGAGTGAGTTGCACTGAAAAACTTAGAATTTACTGAAAAACCCGCATTACACGAAATGCACAGTGTAGTACATAGTATATGAGTGAGTTGCACTGAAAAACTTAGAATATAAGAAACGCACAGTGTAGTACATTGTATATGAGTGAGTTGCACTGAAAAACTTAGAATATAAGAAACGCACAGTGTAGTACATAGTATATGAGTGATTGCACGGAAAAACTTAGAATATAAGAAACGCAAAGTGTACTACATAGTATATGAGTGAGTTGCACTGAAAAACTTAGAATATAAGAAACGCACAGTGTAGTACATAGTATATGAGTGAGTTGCATTGAAAAACTTAGAATATAAGAAATGCACAGTGTAGTACATAGTATATGAGTGAGTTGCACTGAAAAACTTAGAATATAAGAAACGCACAGTGTAGTACATAGTATATGAGTGAGTTGCACTGAAAAACTTAGAATTTACTGAAAAACCCGCATTACACGAAATGCACAGTGTAGTACATAGTATAAGAGTGAGTTGCACTGAAAAACTTAGAATATAAGAAACGCACAGTGTAGTACATAGTATATGAGTGAGTTGCACTGAAAATATTAGAATATAAGAAACGCACAGTGTAGTACATAGTATATGAGTGAGTTGCACTGAAAAACTTAGAATTTACTGAAAAACCCGCATTACCCGAAATGCACAGTGTAGTACATAGTACATGATTGAGTTGCACTGAAAAACTTAGAATATAAGAAACGCACAGTGTAGTACATAGTATATGAGTGAGTTGCACGGAAAAACTTAGAATATAAGAAACGCACAGTGTAGTACATAGTATATGAGTGAGTTGCACTGAAAAACTTAGAATATAAGAAACGCACAGTGTAGTACATAGTATATGAGTGAGTTGCACTGAAAAACTTAGAATATAAGAAACGCACAGTGTAGTACATAGTATATGAGTGAGTTGCACTGAAAAACTTAGAATATAAGAAACGCACAGTGTAGTACATAGTATATGAGTGAGTTGCACTGAAAAACTTAGAATTTACTGAAAAACCCGCATTACACGAAATGCACAGTGTAGTACATAGTATATGAGTGAGTTGCACTGAAAAACTTAGAATATAAGAAACGCTCAGTGTAGTACATAGTATAAGAGTGAGTTGCACTGAAAAACTTAGAATATAAGAAACGCACAGTGTAGTACATAGTATATGAGTGAGTTGCACTGAAAAACTTAGAATATAAGAAACGCACAGTGTAGTACATAGTATATGAGTGAGTTGCACTGAAAAACTTAGAATATAAGAAACGCACAGTGTAGTACATAGTATATGAGTGAGTTGCACTGAAAAACTTAGAATATAAGAAACGCACAGTGTAGTACATAGTATATGAGTGAGTTGCACTGAAAAACTTAGAATATAAGAAACGCACAGTGTAGTACACAGTATATGAGTGAGTTGCACTGAAAAACTTAGAATATAAGAAACGCACAGTGTAGTACATAGTATATGAGTGAGTTGCACTGAAAAACTTAGAATATAAGAAACGCACAGTGTAGTACATAGTATATGAGTGAGTTGCACTGAAAAACTTAGAATATAAGAAACGCACAGTGTAGTACATAGTATATGAGTGAGTTTCACTGAAAAACATAGAAAATAAGAAACGCACAGTGTAGTACATAGTATATGAGTGAGTTGCACTGAAAAACTTAGAATTTACTGAAAAACCCGCATTACAGGAAATGCACAGTGTAGTACATAGTATATGAGAGAGTTGCACTGAAAAACTTAGAAAATAAGAAACGCACAGTGTAGTACATAGTATATGAGTGAGTTGCACTGAAAAACTTAGAAAATAAGAAACGCACAGTGTAGTACATAGTATATGAGTGAGTTGCACTGAAAAACTTAGAATATAAGAAACGCACAGTGTAGTACACAGTATATGAGTGAGTTGCACTGAAAAACTTAGAATTTATTGAAAAACCCGCATTACACGAAATGCACAGTGTAGTACATAGTATATGAGTGAGTTGCACTGAAAAACTTAGAATATAAGAAACGCACAGTGTAGTACATAGTATATGAGTGAGTTGCACTGAAAAACTTAGAAAATAAGAAACGCACAGTATAGTACATAGTATATGTGTGAGTTGCACTGAAAAACTTAGAATATAAGAAACGAACAGTGTAGTACATAGTATATGAGTGAGTTGCACTGAAAAACTTAGAAAATAAGAAACGCACAGTGTAGTACATAGTATATGAGTGAGTTGCACTAGAAAAACTTAGAATATAAGAAACGCACAGTGTAGTACATAGTATATGAGTGAGTTGCACTGAAAAACTTAGAATATAAGAAACGCACAGTGTAGTACATAGTATATGAGTGAGTTGCACTGAAAAACTTAGAATATAAGAAACGCACAGTGTAGTACATAGTTAATGAGTGAGTTGCACTGAAAAACTTAGAATTTACTGAAATACCCGCATGACACGAAATGCACAGTGTAGTACATAGTATATGAGTGAGTTGCACTGAAAAACTTAGAATATAAGGAACGCACAGTGTAGTACATAGTATATGAGTGAGTTGCACTGAAAATCTTAGAATATAAGAAACGCACAGTGTAGTACGTAGTATATGAGTGAGTTGCACTGAAAAACTTAGAATATAAGAAACGCACAGTGTAGTACATAGTATATGAGTGAGTTGCACTGAAAAACTTAGAATTTACTGAAATACCCGCATTAAACGAAATGCACAGTGTAGTACATAGTATATGAGTGAGTTGCACTGAAAACTTAGAATATAAGAAACGCACAGTGTAGTACATAGTATATGAGTGAGTTGCACTGAAAAACTTAGAATATAAGAAACGCACAGTGTAGTACATAGTATATGAGTGAGTTGCACTGAAAAACTTAGAATATAAGAAATGCACAGTGTAGTACATAGTATATGAGTGAGTTGCACTGAAAAACTTAGAATATAAGAAACGCACAGTGTAGTCCATAGTATATGAGTGAGTTGCACTGAAAAACTTAGAATATAAGAAACGCACAGTGTAGTACATAGTATATGAGTGAGTTGCACTGAAAAACTTAGAATATATGAAACCCACAGTGTAGTACATAGTATATGAGTGAGTTGCACTGAAAAACTTAGAATATAAGAAACGCACAGTGTAGTACATAGTATATGAGTGAGTTGCACTGAAAAACATAGAATATAAGAAACGCACAGTGTAGTACATAGTATATGAGTGATTGCACTGAAAAACTTAGAATATAAGAAACGCACAGTGTAGTACATAGTATTTGAGTGAGTTGCACTGAAAAACTTAGAAAATAAGAAATGCACAGTGTAGTACATAGTATATGAGTGAGTTGCATTGAAAAACTTAGAATATAAGAAACGCACTGTGTAGTACATAGTATATGAGTGAGTTGCACTGAAAAACTTAGAATGTAAGAAACGCACAGTGTAGTACATAGTATATGAGTGAGTTGCACTGAAAAACTTAGAATATAAGAAACGCACAGTGTAGTACATAGTATATGAGTGAGTTGCTCTGAAAAACTTAGATTATAAGAAACGCACAGTGTAGTACATAGTATATGAGTGAGTTGCACTGAAAAACTTAGAATATAAGAAAAGCACAGTGTAGTACATAGCATATGAGTGAGTTGCACTGAAAAACTTAGAATTTACTGAAAAACCCGCATTACACGAAATGCACAGTGTAGTACATAGTATATGAGTGAGTTGCACTGAAAAACTTAGAATATAAGAAACGCACAGTGTAGTACATAGTATATGAGTGAGTTGCACTGATAAACTTAGAATATAAGAAACGCACAGTGTAGTACATAGTATATGAGTGAGTTGCACTGAAAAACTTTGAATATAAGAAACGCACAGTGTAGTACATAGTATATGAGTGAGTTGCACTGAAAAACTTAGAATATAAGAAACGCACAGTGTAGTACATAGTATATGAGTGAGTTGCACTGAAAAACTTAGAAAATAAGAAACGCACAGTGTAGTACATAGTATATGAGTGAGTTGCACTGAAAAACTTAGAATATAAGAAACGCACAGTGTAGTACATAGTATATGAGTGAGTTGCACTGAAAAACTTAGAATATAAGAAACGCACAGTGTAGTACACAGTATATGAGTGAGTTGCACTGAAAAACTTAGAATATAAGAAACGCACAGTGTAGTACATAGTATATGAGTGAGTTGCACTGAAAAACTTAGAATATAAGAAACGCACAGTGTAGTACATAGTATATGAGTGAGTTGCACTGAAAAACTTAGAATATAAGAAACGCACAGTGTAGTACATAGTATATGAGTGAGTTTCACTGAAAAACATAGAATATAAGAAACGCACAGTGTAGTACATAGTATATGAGTGAGTTGCACTGAAAAACTTAGAATTTACTGAAAAACCCGCATTACAGGAAATGCACAGTGTAGTACATAGTATATGAGAGAGTTGCACTGAAAAACTTAGAAAATAAGAAACGCACAGTGTAGTACATAGTATATGAGTGAGTTGCACTGAAAAACTTAGAAAATAAGAAACGCACAGTGTAGTACATAGTATATGAGTGAGTTGCACTGAAAAACTTAGAATATAAGAAACGCACAGTGTAGTACACAGTATATGAGTGAGTTGCACTGAAAAACTTAGAATTTATTGAAAAACCCGCATTACACGAAATGCACAGTGTAGTACATAGTATATGAGTGAGTTGCACTGAAAAACTTAGAATATAAGAAACGCACAGTGTAGTACATAGTATATGAGTGAGTTGCACTGAAAAACTTAGAAAATAAGAAACGCACAGTATAGTACATAGTATATGTGTGAGTTGCACTGAAAAACTTAGAATATAAGAAACGAACAGTGAAGTACATAGTATATGAGTGAGTTGCACTGAAAAACTTAGAAAATAAGAAACGCACAGTGTAGTACATAGTATATGAGTGAGTTGCACTAGAAAAACTTAGAATATAAGAAACGCACAGTGTAGTACATAGTATATGAGTGAGTTGCACTGAAAAACTTAGAATATAAGAAACGCACAGTGTAGTACATAGTATATGAGTGAGTTGCACTGAAAAACTTAGAATATAAGAAACGCACAGTGTAGTACATAGTATATGAGTGAGTTGCACTGAAAAACTTAGAATTTACTGAAATACCCGCATTACACGAAATGCACAGTGTAGTACATAGTATATGAGTGAGTTGCACTGAAAAACTTAGAATATAAGGAACGCACAGTGTAGTACATAGTATATGAGTGAGTTGCACTGAAAATCTTAGAATATAAGAAACGCACAGTGTAGTACGTAGTATATGAGTGAGTTGCACTGAAAAACTTAGAATATAAGAAACGCACAGTGTAGTACATAGTATATGAGTGAGTTGCACGGAAAAACTTAGAATATAAGAAACGCACAGTGTAGTACATAGTATATGAGTGAGTTGCACTGAAAAACTTAGAATATAAGAAACGCACAGTGTAGTACATAGTATATGAGTGAGTTGCACTGAAAAACTTAGAATATAAGAAACGCACAGTGTAGTACATAGTATATGAGTGAGTTGCACTGAAAAACTTAGAATATAAGAAACGCACAGTGTAGTACATAGTATATGAGTGAGTTGCACTGAAAAACTTAGAATATAAGAAACGCACAGTGTAGTACATAGTATATGAGTGAGTTTCACTGAAAAACATAGAATATAAGAAACGCACAGTATAGTACATAGTATATGAGTGAGTTGCACTGAAAAACTTAGAATTTACTGAAAAACCCGCATTACAGGAAATGCACAGTGTAGTACATAGTATATGAGAGAGTTGCACTGAAAAACTTAGAAAATAAGAAACGCACAGTGTAGTACATAGTATATGAGTGAGTTGCACTGAAAAACTTAGAAAATAAGAAACGCACAGTGTAGTACATAGTATATGAGTGAGTTGCACTGAAAAACTTAGAATATAAGAAACGCACAGTGTAGTATACAGTATATGAGTGAGTTGCACTGAAAAACTTAGAATTTATTGAAAAACCAGCATTACACGAAATGCACAGTGTAGTACATAGTATATGAGTGAGTTGCACTGAAAAACTTAGAATATAAGAAACGCACAGTGTAGTACATAGTATATGAGTGAGTTGCACTGAAAAACTTAGAAAATAAGAAACGCACAGTATAGTACATAGTATATGTGTGAGTTGCACTGAAAAACTTAGAATATAAGAAACGAACAGTGTAGTACATAGTATATGAGTGAGTTGCACTGAAAAAGTTAGAAAATAAGAAACGCACAGTGTAGTACATAGTATATGAGTGAGTTGCACTGAAAAACTTAGAATATAAGGAACGCACAGTGTAGTACATAGTATATGAGTGAGTTGCACTGAAAATCTTAGAATATAAGAAACGCACAGTGTAGTACGTAGTATATGAGTGAGTTGCACTGAAAAACTTATAATATAAGAAACGCACAGTGTAGTACATAGTATATGAGTGAGTTGCACTGAAAAACTTAGAATTTACTGAAATACCCGCATTAAACGAAATTCACAGTGTAGTACATAGTATATGAGTGAGTTGCACTGAAAACTTAGAATATAAGAAACGCACAGTGTAGTACATAGTATATGAGTGAGTTGCACTGAAAAACTTAGAATATAAGAAACGCACAGTGTAGTACATAGTATATGAGTGAGTTGCACTGAAAAACTTAGAATATAAGAAATGCACAGTGTAGTACATAGTATATGAGTGAGTTGCACTGAAAAACTTAGAATATAAGAAACGCACAGTGTAGTCCATAGTATATGAGTGAGTTGCACTGAAAAACTTAGAATATAAGAAACGCACAGTGTAGTACATAGTATATGAGTGAGTTGCACTGAAAAACTTAGAATATATGAAACCCACAGTGTAGTACATAGTATATGAGTGAGTTGCACTGAAAAACTTAGAATATAAGAAACGCACAGTGTAGTACATAGTATATGAGTGAGTTGCACTGAAAAACATAGAATATAAGAAACGCACAGTGTAGTACATAGTATATGAGTGATTGCACTGAAAAACTTAGAATTTACTGAAAAACCCGCATTACAGGAAATGCACAGTGTAGTACATAGTATATGAGTGAGTTGCACTGAAAAACTTAGAATATAAGAAACGCACAGTGTAGTACATAGTATTTGAGTGAGTTGCACTGAAAAACTTAGAAAATAAGAAACGCACAGTGTAGTACATAGTATATGAGTGAGTTGCATTGAAAAACTTAGAATATAAGAAACGCACTGTGTAGTACATAGTATATGAGTGAGTTGCACTGAAAAACTTAGAATGTAAGAAACGCACAGTGTAGTACATAGTATATGAGTGAGTTGCACTGAAAAACTTAGAATATAAGAAACGCACAGTGTAGTACATAGTATATGAGTGAGTTGCACTGAAAAACTTAGATTATAAGAAACGCACAGTGTAGTACATAGTATATGAGTGAGTTGCACTGAAAAACTTAGAATATAAGAAACGCACAGTGTAGTACATAGCATATGAGTGAGTTGCACTGAAAAACTTAGAATTTACTGAAAAACCCGCATTACACGAAATGCACAGTGTAGTACATAGTATATGAGTGAGTTGCACTGAAAAATTTAGAATATAAGAAACGCACAGTGTAGTACATAGTATATGAGTGAGTTGCACTGATAAACTTAGAATATAAGAAACGCACAGTGTAGTACATAGTATATGAGTGAGTTGCACTGAAAAACTTTGAATATAAGAAACGCACAGTGTAGTACATAGTATATGAGTGAGTTGCACTGAAAAACTTAGAATATAAGAAACGCACAGTGTAGTACATAGTATATGAGTGAGTTGCACTGAAAAACTTACAAAATAAGAAACGCACAGTGTAGTACATAGTATATGAGTGAGTTGCACTGAAAAACTTAGAATTTACTGAAAAACCCGCATTACACGAAATGCACAGTGTAGTACATAGTATATGAGTGAGTTGCACTGAAATACTTAGAATATAAGAAACGCTCAGTGTAGTACATAGTATAAGAGTGAGTTGCACTGAAAAACTTAGAATAAAAGAAACGCACAGTGTAGTACATAGTATATGAGTGAGTTGCACTGAAAAACTTAGAATATAAGAAACACACAGTGTAGTACATAGTATATGAGTGAGTTGCACTGAAAAACTTAGAATATAAGAAACGCACAGTGTAGTACATAGTATATGAGTGAGTTGCACTGAAAAACTTAGAATATAAGAAACGCACAGTGTAGTACATAGTATATGAGTGAGTTGCACTGAAAAACTTAGAATATAAGAAACGCACAGTGTAGTACACAGTATATGAGTGAGTTGCACTGAAAAACTTAGAATATAAGAAACGCACAGTGTAGTACATAGTATATGAGTGAGTTGCACTGAAAAACTTAGAATATAAGAAACGCACAGTGTAGTACATAGTATATGAGTGAGTTGCACTGAAAAACTTAGAATATAAGAAACGCACAGTGTAGTACATAGTATATGAGTGAGTTTCACTGAAAAACATAGAATATAAGAAACGCACAGTGTAGTACATAGTATATGAGTGAGTTGCACTGAAAAACTTAGAATTTACTGAAAAACCCGCATTACAGGAAATGCACAGTGTAGTACATAGTATATGAGAGAGTTGCACTGAAAAACTTAGAAAATAAGAAACGCACAGTGTAGTACATAGTATATGAGTGAGTTGCACTGAAAAACTTAGAAAATAAGAAACCCACAGTGTAGTACATAGTATATGAGTGAGTTGCACTGAAAAACTTAGAATATAAGAAACGCACAGTGTAGTACACAGTATATGAGTGAGTTGCACTGAAAAACTTAGAATTTATTGAAAAACCCGCATTACACGAAATGCACAGTGTAGTACATAGTATATGAGTGAGTTGCACTGAAAAACTTAGAATATAAGAAACGCACAGTGTAGTACATAGTATATGAGTGAGTTGCACTGAAAAACTTAGAAAATAAGAAACGCACAGTATAGTACATAGTATATGTGTGAGTTGCACTGAAAAACTTAGAATATAAGAAACGAACAGTGTAGTACATAGTATATGAGTGAGTTGCACTGAAAAATTTAGAAAATAAGAAACGCACAGTGTAGTACATAGTATATGAGTGAGTTGCACTAGAAAAACTTAGAATGTAAGAAACGCACAGTGTAGTACATAGTATATGAGTGAGTTGCACTGAAAAACTTAGAATATAAGAAACGCACAGTGTAGTACATAGTATATGAGTGAGTTGCACTGAAAAACTTAGAATATAAGAAACGCACAGTGTAGTACATAGTATATGAGTGAGTTGCACTGAAAAACTTAGAATTTACTGAAATACCCGCATTACACGAAATGCACAGTGTAGTACATAGTATATGAGTGAGTTGCACTGAAAAACTTAGAATATAAGGAACGCACAGTGTAGTACATAGTATATGAGTGAGTTGCACTGAAAATCTTAGAATATAAGAAACGCACAGTGTAGTACGTAGTATATGAGTGAGTTGCACTGAAAAACTTAGAATATAAGAAATGCACAGTGTAGTACATAGTATATGAGTGAGTTGCACTGAAAAACTTAGAATATAAGAAACGCACAGTGTAGTCCATAGTATATGAGTGAGTTGCACTGAAAAACTTAGAATATAAGAAACGCACAGTGTAGTACATAGTATATGAGTGAGTTGCACTGAAAAACTTAGAATATATGAAACCCACAGTGTAGTACATAGTATATGAGTGAGTTGCACTGAAAAACTTAGAATATAAGAAACGCACAGTGTAGTACATAGTATATGAGTGAGTTGCACTGAAAAACATAGAATATAAGAAACGCACAGTGTAGTACATAGTATATGAGTGATTGCACTGAAAAACTTAGAATTTACTGAAAAACCCGCATTACAGGAAATTCACAGTGTAGTACATAGTATATGAGTGAGTTGCACTGAAAAACTTAGAATATAAGAAACGCACAGTGTAGTACATAGTATTTGAGTGAGTTGCACTGAAAAACTTAGAAAATAAGAAACGCACAGTGTAGTACATAGTATATGAGTGAGTTGCATTGAAAAACTTAGAATATAAGAAACGCACTGTGTAGTACATAGTATATGAGTGAGTTGCACTGAAAAACTTAGAATGTAAGAAACGCACAGTGTAGTACATAGTATATGAGTGAGTTGCACTGAAAAACTTAGAATATAAGAAACGCACAGTGTAGTACATAGTATATGAGTGAGTTGCACTGAAAAACTTAGATTATAAGAAACGCACAGTGTAGTTCATAGTATATGAGTGAGTTGCACTGAAAAACTTAGAATATAAGAAACGCACAGTGTAGTACATAGCATATGAGTGAGTTGCACTGAAAAACTTAGAATTTACTGAAAAACCCGCATTACACGAAATGCACAGTGTAGTACATAGTATATGAGTGAGTTGCACTGAAAAACTTAGAATATAAGAAACGCACAGTGTAGTACATAGTATATGAGTGAGTTGCACTGAAAAACTTTGAATATAAGAAACGCACAGTGTTGTACATAGTATATGAGTGAGTTGCACTGAAAAACTTAGAAAATAAGAAATGCACAGTGTAGTACATAGTATATGAGTGAGTTGCACTGAAAAACTTAGAATATAAGAAACGCACAGTGTAGTACATAGTATATGAGTGAGTTGCACTGAAAAACTTAGAAAATAAGAAACGCACAGTGTAGTACATAGTATATGAGTGAGTTGCACTAGAAAAACTTAGAATATAAGAAACGCACAGTGTAGTACATAGTATATGAGTGATTTGCACTGAAAAACTTAGAATATAAGAAACGCACAGTGTAGTACATAGTATATGAGTGAGTTGCACTGAAAAACTTAGAATATAAGAAACGCACAGTGTAGTACATAGTATATGAGTGAGTTGCACTGAAAAACTTAGAATATAAGAAACGCACAGTGTAGTACATAGTATATGAGTGAGTTGCACTGAAAAACTTAGAATATAAGAAACGCACATTGTAGTACATAGTATATGAGTGAGTTGCACTGAAAAACTTAGAATTTACTGAAATACCCCCATTACACGAAAAGCACAGTGTAGTACATAGTATATGAGTGAGTTGCACTGAAAAACTTAGAATATAAGAAACGCACAGTGTAGTACATAGTATATGAGTGAGTTGCACTGAAAAACTTAGAATATAAGAAACGCACAGTGTAGTACGTAGTATATGAGTAAGTTGCACTGAAAAACTTAGAATATAAGAAACGCACAGTGTAGTACATAGTATATGAGTGAGTTGCACTGAAAAACTTAGAATTTACTGAAATACCCGCATTACACGAAATGCACAGTGTAGTACATAGTATATGAGTGAGTTGCACTGAAAAACTTAGAATATAAGAAACGCACAGTGTAGTACATAGTATATGAGTGAGTTGCACTGAAAAACTTAGAATATAAGAAACGCACAGTGTAGTACATAGTATATGAGTGAGTTGCATTGAAAAACTTAGAATATAAGAAACGCACAGTGTAGTACATAGTATATGAGTGAGTTGCACAGAAAAACTAAGAATTTACTGAAAAACCCACATTACACGAAATGCACAGTGTAGTACATAGTATATGAGTGAGTTGCACTGAAAAACTTAGAATTTACTGAAAAACCCGCATTACACGAAATGCACAGTGTAGTACATAGTATATGAGTGAGTTGCACTGAAAACTTAGAATATAAGAAACGCACAGTGTAGTATATAGTATATGAGTGAGTTGCACTGAAAAACTTAGAATATAAGAAACGCACAGTGTAGTACATAGTATATGAGTGAGTTGCACTGAAAAACATAATATATAAGAAAAGCACAGTGTAGTACATAGTATATGAGTGATTGCACTGAAAAACTTAGAATTTACTGAAAAACCCGCATTACAGGAAATGCACAGTGTAGTACATAGTATATGAGTGAGTTGCACTGAAAAACTTAGAATATAAGAAACGCACAGTGTAGTACATAGTATATGAGTGAGTTGCACTGAAAAACTTAGAAAATAAGAAACGCACAGTGTAGTACATAGTATATGAGTGAGTTGCATTGAAAAACTTAGAATATAAGAAACGCACAGTGTAGTACATAGTATATGAGTGAGTTGCACTGAAAAACTTAGAATGTAAGAAACGCACAGTGTAGTACATAGTATATGAGTGAGTTGCACTGAAAAACTTAGAATATAAGAAACGCACAGTGTAGTACATAGTATATGAGTGAGTTGCACTGAAAAACTTAGATTATAAGAAACGCACAGTGTAGTACATAGTATATGAGTGAGTTGCACTGAAAAACTTAGAATATAAGAAACGCACAGTGTAGTACATAGCATATGAGTGAGTTGCACTGAAAAACTTAGAATTTACTGAAAAACCCGCATTACACGAAATGCACAGTGTAGTACATAGTATATGAGTGAGTTGCACTGAAAAACTTAGAATATAAGAAACGCACAGTGTAGTACATAGTATATGAGTGAGTTGCACTGAAAAACTTAGAATATAAGAAACGCACAGTGTAGTACATAGTATATGAGTGAGTTGCACTGAAAAACTTAGAAAATAAGAAATGCACAGTGTAGTACATAGTATATGAGTGAGTTGCACTGAAAAACTTAGAATATAAGAAACGCACAGTGTAGTACATAGTATATGAGTGAGTTGCACTGAAAAACTTAGAAAATAAGAAACGCACAGTGTAGTACATAGTATATGAATGAGTTGCACTAGAAAAACTTAGAATATAAGAAACGCACAGTGTAGTACATAGTATATGAGTGAGTTGCACTAAAAAACTTAGAATATAAGAAACGCACAGTGTAGTACATAGTATATGAGTGAGTTGCACTGAAAAACTTAGAATATAAGAAACGCACAGTGTAGTACATAGTATATGAGTGAGTTGCACTGAAAAACTTAGAATATAAGAAACGCACAGTGTAGTACATAGTATATGAGTGAGTTGCACTGAAAAACTTAGAATATAAGAAACGCACAGTGTAGTACATAGTATATGAGTGAGTTGCACTGAAAAACTTAGAATATAAGAAACGCACAGTGTAGTACATAGTATATGAGTGAGTTGCACTGAAAAACTTAGAATATAAGAAACGCACAGTGTAGTACGTAGTATATGAGTGAGTTGCACTGAAAAACTTAGAATATAAGAAACGCACAGTGTAGTACATAGTATATGAGTGAGTTGCACTGAAAAACTTAGAATTTACTGAAATACCCGCATTACACGAAATGCACAGTGTAGTACATAGTATATGAGTGAGTTGCACTGAAAAACTTCGAATATAAGAAACGCACAGTGTAGTACATAGTATATGAGTGAGTTGCACTGAAAAACTTAGAATATAAGAAACGCACAGTGTAGTATATAGTATATGAGTGATTGCACTGAAAAACTTAGAATATAAGAAACGCAAAGTGTAGTACATAGTATATGAGTGAGTTGCACTGAAAAACTTAGAATTTACTGAAAAACCCGCATTACACGAAATGCACAGTGTAGTACATAGTATATGAGTGAGTTGCATTGAAAAACTTAGAATATAAGAAATGCACAGTGTAGTACATAGTATATGAGTGAGTTGCACTGAAAAACTTAGAATATAAGAAACGCACAGTGTAGTACATAGTATATGAGTGAGTTGCACTGAAAAACTTAGAATTTACTGAAAAACCCGCATTACACGAAATGCACAGTGTAGTACATAGTATATGAGTGAGTTGCACTGAAAAACTTCGAATATAAGAAACGCACAGTGTAGTACATAGTATATGAGTGAGTTGCACTGAAAAACTTAGAATATAAGAAACGCACAGTGTAGTATATAGTATATGAGTGATTGCACTGAAAAACTTAGAATATAAGAAACGCAAAGTGTAGTACATAGTATATGAGTGAGTTGCACTGAAAAACTTAGAATTTACTGAAAAACCCTCATTACACGAAATGCACAGTGTAGTACATAGTATATGAGTGAGTTGCATTGAAAAACTTAGAATATAAGAAATGCACAGTGTAGTACATAGTATATGAGTGAGTTGCACTGAAAAACTTAGAATATAAGAAACGCACAGTGTAGTACATAGTATATGAGTGAGTTGCACTGAAAAACTTAGAATATAAGAAACGCACAGTGTAGTACATAGTATATGAGTGAGTTGCACTGAAAAACTTAGAATATAAGAAACGCACAGTGTAGTACATAGTATATGAGTGAGTTGCACTGAAAAACTTAGAATTTACTGAAATACCCGCATTACACGAAATGCACAGTGTAGTACATAGTATATGAGTGAGTTGCACTGAAAAACTTAGAATATAAGAAACGCACAGTGTAGTACATAGTATATGAGTGAGTTGCACTGAAAAACTTAGAATATAAGAAACGCACAGTGTAGTACATAGTATATGAGTGAGTTGCACTGAAAAACTTAGAATATAAGAAACGCTCAGAGTAGTACATAGTATATGAGTGAGTTGCACTGAAAAACTTAGAATATAAGAAACGCACCGTGTAGTACATAGTATATGAGTGAGTTGCACTGAAAAACTTTCAATATAAGAAACGCACAGTGTAGTACATATTATATGAGTGAGTTGCACTGAAAACCTTAGAATATAAGAAACGCACAGTGTAGTACATAGTATATGAGTGAGTTGCACTGAAAAACTTAGAATATAAGAAACGCACAGTGTAGTACATAGTATATGAGTGAGTTGCACTGAAAAACTTAGAATTTACTGAAAAACCCGCATTACACGAAATGCACAGTGTAGTAGATTGTATATGAGTGAGTTGCACTGAAAAACTTAGAATTTACTGAAAAACCCGCATTAGACGAAATGCACAGTGTAGTACATTGTATATGAGTGAGTTGCACTGAAAAACTTAGAATATAAGAAACGCACAGTGTAGTACGTAGTATATGAGTGAGTTGCACTGAAAAACTTAGAATATAAGAAACGCACAGTGTAGTACATAGTATATGAGTGAGTTGCACTGAAAAACTTAGAATTTACTGAAATACCCGCATTACACGAAATGCACAGTGTAGTACATAGTATATGAGTGAGTTGCACTGAAAAACTTAGAATATAAGAAACGCACAGTGTAGTACATAGTATAAGAGTGAGTTGCACTGAAAAACTTAGAATATAAGAAATGCACAGTGTAGTACATAGTATATGAGTGAGTTGCACTGAAAAACTTAGAATATAAGAAACGCACAGTGTAGTACATAGTATATGAGTGAGTTGCACTGAAAAACTTAGAATATAAGAAACGCACAGTGTAGTACATAGTATATGAGTGAGTTGCACAGAAAAACTAAGAATTTACTGAAAAACCCGCATTACACGAAATGCACAGTGTAGTACATAGTATATGAGTGAGTTGCACTGAAAAACTTAGAATATAAGAAACGCACAGTGTAGTACATAGTATATGAGTGGGTTGCACTGAAAAACTTAGAATTTACTGAAAAACCCGCATTACACGAAATGCACAGTGTAGTACATAGTATATGAGTGAGTTGCACTGAAAAACTTAGAATATAAGAAACGCACAGTGTAGTACATAGTATATGAGTGAGTTGCACTGAAAAACTTAGAATATAAGAAACGCACAGTGTAGTACATAGTATATGAGTGAGTTGCACTGAAAAACTTAGAATTTACTGAAAAACCCGCATTACACGAAATGCACAGTGTAGTACATTGTATATGAGTGAGTTGCACTGAAAAACTTAGAATTTACTGAAAAACCCGCATTAGATGAAATGCACAGTGTAGTACATTGTATATGAGTGAGTTGAACTGAAAAACTTAGAATATAAGAAACGCACAGTGTAGTACGTAGTATATGAGTGAGTTGCACTGAAAAACTTAGAATATAAGAAACGCACAGTGTAGTACATAGTATATGAGTGAGTTGCACTGAAAAACTTAGAATTTACTGAAAAACCCGCATTACACGAAATGCACAGTGTAGTACATAGTATATGAGTGAGTTGCACTGAAAAACTTAGAATATAAGAAACGCACAGTGTAGTACATAGTATATGAGTGAGTTGCACTGAAAAACTTAGAATATAAGAAACGCACAGTGTAGTACATAGTATAGGAGTGAGTTGCACTGAAAAACTTAGAATATAAGAAACGCACAGTGTAGTACATAGTATATGAGTGAGTTGCACTGAAAAACTTAGAATTTACTGAAATACCCGCATTAAACGAAATGCACAGTGTAGTACATAGTATATGAGTGAGTTGCACTGAAAAACTTAGAATATAAGAAACGCACAGTGTAGTACATAGTATATGAGTGAGTTGCACTGAAAAACTTAGAATATAAGAAACGCACAGTGTAGTACGTAGTATATGAGTGAGTTGCACTGAAAAACTTAGAATATAAGAAACGCACAGTGTAGTACATAGTATATGAGTGAGTTGCACTGAAAAACTTAGAATTTACTGAAATACCCGCATTACACGAAATGCACAGTGTAGTACATAGTATATGAGTGAGTTGCACTGAAAAACTTAGAATATAAGAAACGCACAGTGTAGTACATAGTATATGAGTGAGTTGCACTGAAAAACTTAGAATATAAGAAACGCACAGTGTAGTACATAGTATATGAGTGAGTTGCACTGAAAAACTTAGAATATAAGAAACGCACAGTGTAGTACATAGTATATGAGTGAGTTGCACAGAAAAACTAAGAATTTACTGAAAAACCCACATTACACGATATGCACAGTGTAGTACATTGTATATGAGTGAGTTGCACTGAAAAACTTAGAATATAAGAAACGCACAGTGTAGTACATAGTATATGAGTGAGTTGCACTGAAAAACTTAGAATTTACTGAAAAACCCGCATTACACGAAATGCACAGTGTAGTACATAGTATATGAGTGAGTTGCACTGAAAAACTTCGAATATAAGAAACGCACAGTGTAGTACATAGTATATGAGTGAGTTGCACTGAAAAACTTAGAATATAAGAAACGCACAGTGTAGTATATAGTATATGAGTGATTGCACTGAAAAACTTAGAATATAAGAAACGCAAAGTGTAGTACATAGTATATGAGTGAGTTGCACTGAAAAACTTAGAATTTACTGAAAAACCCGCATTACACGAAATGCACAGTGTAGTACATAGTATATGAGTGAGTTGCATTGAAAAACTTAGAATATAAGAAATGCACAGTGTAGTACATAGTATATGAGTGAGTTGCACTGAAAAACTTAGAATATAAGAAACGCACAGTGTAGTACATAGTATATGAGTGAGTTGCACTGAAAAACTTAGAATTTACTGAAAAACCCGCATTACACGAAATGCACAGTGTAGTACATAGTATATGAGTGAGTTGCACTGAAAAACTTCGAATATAAGAAACGCACAGTGTAGTACATAGTATATGAGTGAGTTGCACTGAAAAACTTAGAATATAAGAAACGCACAGTGTAGTATATAGTATATGAGTGATTGCACTGAAAAACTTAGAATATAAGAAACGCAAAGTGTAGTACATAGTATATGAGTGAGTTGCACTGAAAAACTTAGAATTTACTGAAAAACCCTCATTACACGAAATGCACAGTGTAGTACATAGTATATGAGTGAGTTGCATTGAAAAACTTAGAATATAAGAAATGCACAGTGTAGTACATAGTATATGATTGAGTTGCACTGAAAAACTTAGAATTTACTGAAAAACCCGCATTAAACGAAATGCAAAGTGTAGTACATAGTATAAGAGTGAGTTGCACTGAAAATCTTAGAATATAAGAAACGCACAGTGTAGTACATAGTATATGAGTGAGTTGCACTGAAAAACTTAGAATATAAGAAACGCACAGTGTAGTACATAGTATATGAGTGAGTTGCACTGAAAAACTTAGAATATAAGAAACGCACAGTGTAGTACATAGTATATGAGTGAGTTGCACTGAAAAACTTAGAATATAAGAAACGCACAGTGTAGTACATAGTATATGAGTGAGTTGCACTGAAAAACTTAGAATTTACTGAAAAACCCGCATTACACGAAATGCACAGTGTAGTACATAGTATATGAGTGAGTTGCACTGAAAAACTTAGAATATAAGAAACGCACAGTGTAGTACATAGTATATGAGTGAGTTGCACTGAAAAACTTAGAATATAAGAAACGCACAGTGTAGTACATAGTATATGAGTGAGTTGCACTGAAAAACTTAGAATATAAGAAACGCACAGTGTAGTACATAGTATATGAGTGAGTTGCACTGAAAAACTTAGAATTTACTGAAATACCCGCATTACACGAAATGCACAGTGTAGTACATAGTATATGAGTGAGTTGCACTGAAAAACTTAGAATATAAGAAACGCACAGTGTAGTACATAGTATATGAGTGAGTTGCACTGAAAAACTTAGAATATAAGAAACGCACAGTGTAGTACATAGTATATGAGTGAGTTGCACTGAAAAACTTAGAATATAAGAAACGCTCAGAGTAGTACATAGTATATGAGTGAGTTGCACTGAAAAACTTAGAATATAAGAAATGCACCGTGTAGTACATAGTATATGAGTGAGTTGCACTGAAAAACTTTCAATATAAGAAACGCACAGTGTAGTACATATTATATGAGTGAGTTGCACTGAAAACCTTAGAATATAAGAAACGCACAGTGTAGTACATAGTATATGAGTGAGTTGCACTGAAAAACTTAGAATATAAGAAACGCACAGTGTAGTACATAGTATATGAGTGAGTTGCACTGAAAAACTTAGAATTTACTGAAAAACCCGCATTACACGAAATGCACAGTGTAGTACATTGTATATGAGTGAGTTGCACTGAAAAACTTAGAATTTACTGAAAAACCCGCATTAGACGAAATGCACAGTGTAGTACATTGTATATGAGTGAGTTGCACTGAAAAACTTAGAATATAAGAAACGCACAGTGTAGTACGTAGTATATGAGTGAGTTGCACTGAAAAACTTAGAATATAAGAAACGCACAGTGTAGTACATAGTATATGAGTGAGTTGCACTGAAAAACTTAGAATTTACTGAAATACCCGCATTACACGAAATGCACAGTGTAGTACATAGTATATGAGTGAGTTGCACTGAAAAACTTAGAATATAAGAAACGCACAGTGTAGTACATAGTATAAGAGTGAGTTGCACTGAAAAACTTAGAATATAAGAAATGCACAGTGTAGTACATAGTATATGAGTGAGTTGCACTGAAAAACTTAGAATATAAGAAACGCACAGTGTAGTACATATTATATGAGTGAGTTGCACTGAAAAACTTAGAATATAAGAAACGCACAGTGTAGTACATAGTATATGAGTGAGTTGCACAGAAAAACTAAGAATTTACTGAAAAACCCGCATTACACGAAATGCACAGTGTAGTACATAGTATATGAGTGAGTTGCACTGAAAAACTTAGAATATAAGAAACGCACAGTGAGGTACATAGTATATGAGTGGGTTGCACTGAAAAACTTAGAATTTACTGAAAAACCCGCATTACACGAAATGCACAGTGTAGTACATAGTATATGAGTGAGTTGCACTGAAAAACTTAGAATATAAGAAACGCACAGTGTAGTACATAGTATATGAGTGAGTTGCACTGAAAAACTTAGAATATAAGAAACGCACAGTGTAGTACATAGTATATGAGTGAGTTGCACTGAAAAACTTAGAATTTACTGAAAAACCCGCATTACACGAAATGCACAGTGTAGTACATTGTATATGAGTGAGTTGCACTGAAAAACTTAGAATTTACTGAAAAACCCGCATTAGACGAAATGCACAGTGTAGTACATTGTATATGAGTGAGTTGAACTGAAAAACTTAGAATATAAGAAACGCACAGTGTAGTACGTAGTATATGAGTGAGTTGCACTGAAAAACTTAGAATATAAGAAACGCACAGTGTAGTACATAGTATATGAGTGAGTTGCACTGAAAAACTTAGAATTTACTGAAAAACCCGCATTACACGAAATGCACAGTGTAGTACATAGTATATGAGTGAGTTGCACTGAAAAACTTAGAATATAAGAAACGCACAGTGTAGTACATAGTATATGAGTGAGTTGCACTGAAAAACTTAGAATATAAGAAACGCACAGTGTAGTACATAGTATATGAGTGAGTTGCACTGAAAAACTTAGAATATAAGAAACGCACAGTGTAGTACATAGTATATGAGTGAGTTGCACTGAAAAACTTAGAATTTACTGAAATACCCGCATTACACGAAATGCACAGTGTAGTACATAGTATATGAGTGAGTTGCACTGAAAAACTTAGAATATAAGAAACGCACAGTGTAGTACATAGTATATGAGTGAGTTGCACTGAAAAACTTAGAATATAAGAAACGCACAGTGTAGTACATAGTATATGAGTGAGTTGCACTGAAAAACTTAGAATATAAGAAACGCACAGTGTAGTACATAGTATATGAGTGAGTTTCACTGAAAAACTTAGAATTTACTGAAAAACCCGCATTACACGAAATGTACAGTGTAGTACATAGTATATGAGTGAGTTGCACTGAAAAACTTAGAATATAAGAAACGCACAGTGTAGTACATAGTATATGAGTGAGTTGCACTGAAAAACTTAGAATATAAGAAACGCACAGTGTAGTACATAGTATATGAGTGAGTTTCACTGAAAAACTTAGAATTTACTGAAAAACCCGCATTACACGAAATGTACAGTGTAGTACATAGTATATGAGTGAGTTGCACTGAAAAACTTAGAATATAAGAAACGCACAGTGTAGTACATAGTATATGAGTGAGTTGCACTGAAAAACTTAGAATATAAGAAACGCACAGTGTAGTACATAGTATATGAGTGAGTTGCACTGAAAAACTTAGAATATAAGAAACGCACAGTGTAGTACATAGTATATGAGTGAGTTGCACTGAAAAACTTAGAATTTACTGAAATACCCGCATTACACGAAATGCACAGTGTAGTACATAGTATATGAGTGAGTTGCACTGAAAAACTTAGAATATAAGAAACGCACAGTGTAGTACATAGTATATGAGTGAGTTGCACTGAAAAACTTAGAATATAAGAAACGCACAGTGTAGTACATAGTATATGAGTGAGTTGCACTGAAAAACTTAGAATATAAGAAACGCTCAGAGTAGTACATAGTATATGAGTGAGTTGCACTGAAAAACTTAGAATATAAGAAACGCACAGTGTAGTACATAGTATATGAGTGAGTTGCACTGAAAAACTTTCAATATAAGAAACGCACAGTGTAGTACATATTATATGAGTGAGTTGCACTGAAATCCTTAGAATATAAGAAACGCACAGTGTAGTACATAGTATATGAGTGAGTTGCACTGAAAAACTTAGAATATAAGAAACGCACAGTGTAGTACATAGTATATGAGTGAGTTGCACTGAAAAACTTAGAATTTACTGAAAAACCCGCATTACACGAAATGCACAGTGTAGTACATTGTATATGAGTGAGTTGCACTGAAAAACTTAGAATTTACTGAAAAACCCGCATTAGACGAAATGCACAGTGTAGTACATTGTATATGAGTGAGTTGCACTGAAAAACTTAGAATATAAGAAACGCACAGTGTAGTACGTAGTATATGAGTGAGTTGCACTGAAAAACTTAGAATATAAGAAACGCACAGTGTAGTACATAGTATATGAGTGAGTTGCACTGAAAAACTTAGAATTTACTGAAATACCCGCATTACACGAAATGCACAGTGTAGTACATAGTATATGAGTGAGTTGCACTGAAAAACTTAGAATATAAGAAACGCACAGTGTAGTACATAGTATAAGAGTGAGTTGCACTGAAAAACTTAGAATATAAGAAATGCACAGTGTAGTACATAGTATATGAGTGAGTTGCACTGAAAAACTTAGAATATAAGAAACGCACAGTGTAGTACATAGTATATGAGTGAGTTGCACTGAAAAACTTAGAATATAAGAAACGCACAGTGTAGTACATAGTATATGAGTGAGTTGCACAGAAAAACTAAGAATTTACTGAAAAACCCGCATTACACGAAATGCACAGTGTAGTACATAGTATATGAGTGAGTTGCACTGAAAAACTTAGAATATAAGAAACGCACAGTGAGGTACATAGTATATGAGTGGGTTGCACTGAAAAACTTAGAATTTACTGAAAAACCCGCATTACACGAAATGCACAGTGTAGTACATAGTATATGAGTGAGTTGCACTGAAAAACTTAGAATATAAGAAACGCACAGTGTAGTACATAGTATATGAGTGAGTTGCACTGAAAAACTTAGAATATAAGAAACGCACAGTGTAGTACATAGTATATGAGTGAGTTGCACTGAAAAACTTAGAATTTACTGAAAAACCCGCATTACACGAAATGCACAGTGTAGTACATAGTATATGAGTGAGTTGCACTGAAAAACTTAGAATTTACTGAAAAACCCGCATTACACGAAATGCACAGTGTAGTACATAGTATATGAGTGAGTTGCACTGAAAAACTTAGAATATAAGAAACGCACAGTGTAGTACATAGTATATGAGTGAGTTGCACTGAAAAACTTAGAATATAAGAAACGCACAGTGTAGTACATAGTATATGAGTGAGTTGCACTGAAAAACTTAGAATATAAGAAACGCACAGTGTAGTACATAGTATATGAGTGAGTTGCACTGAAAAACTTAGAATTTACTGAAATACCCGCATTACACGAAATGCACAGTGTAGTACATAGTATATGAGTGAGTTGCACTGAAAAACTTAGAATATAAGAAACGCACAGTGTAGTACATAGTATATGAGTGAGTTGCACTGAAAAACTTAGAATATAAGAAACGCACAGTGTAGTACATAGTATATGAGTGAGTTGCACTGAAAAACTTAGAATATAAGAAACGCTCAGAGTAGTACATAGTATATGAGTGAGTTGCACTGAAAAACTTAGAATATAAGAAACGCACAGTGTAGTACATAGTATATGAGTGAGTTGCACTGAAAAACTTTCAATATAAGAAACGCACAGTGTAGTACATATTATATGAGTGAGTTGCACTGAAAACCTTAGAATATAAGAAACGCACAGTGTAGTACATAGTATATGAGTGAGTTGCACTGAAAAACTTAGAATATAAGAAACGCACAGTGTAGTACATAGTATATGAGTGAGTTGCACTGAAAAACTTAGAATTTACTGAAAAACCCGCATTACACGAAATGCACAGTGTAGTACATAGTATATGAGTGAGTTGCATTGAAAAACTTAGAATATAAGAAATGCACAGTGTAGTACATAGTATATGAGTGAGTTGCACTGAAAAACTTAGAATTTACTGAAAAACCCGCATTAAACGAAATGCAAAGTGTAGTACATAGTATAAGAGTGAGTTGCACTGAAAATCTTAGAATATAAGAAACGCACAGTGTAGTACATAGTATATGAGTGAGTTGCACTGAAAAACTTAGAATATAAGAAACGCACAGTGTAGTACATAGTATATGAGTGAGTTGCACTGAAAAACTTAGAATATAAGAAACGCACAGTGTAGTACATAGTATATGAGTGAGTTGCACTGAAAAACTTAGAATATAAGAAACGCACAGTGTAGTACATAGTATATGAGTGAGTTGCACTGAAAAACTTAGAATTTACTGAAAAACCCGCATTACACGAAATGTACAGTGTAGTACATAGTATATGAGTGAGTTGCACTGAAAAACTTAGAATATAAGAAACGCACAGTGTAGTACATAGTATATGAGTGAGTTGCACTGAAAAACTTAGAATATAAGAAACGCACAGTGTAGTACATAGTATATGAGTGAGTTGCACTGAAAAACTTAGAATATAAGAAACGCACAGTGTAGTACATAGTATATGAGTGAGTTGCACTGAAAAACTTAGAATTTACTGAAATACCCGCATTACACGAAATGCACAGTGTAGTACATAGTATATGAGTGTGTTGCACTGAAAAACTTAGAATATAAGAAACGCACAGTGTAGTACATAGTATATGAGTGAGTTGCACTGAAAAACTTAGAATATAAGAAACGCACAGTGTAGTACATAGTATATGAGTGAGTTGCACTGAAAAACTTAGAATATAAGAAACGCTCAGAGTAGTACATAGTATATGAGTGAGTTGCACTGAAAAACTTAGAATATAAGAAACGCACAGTGTAGTACATAGTATATGAGTGAGTTGCACTGAAAAACTTTCAATATAAGAAACGCACAGTGTAGTACATATTATATGAGTGAGTTACACTGAAATCCTTAGAATATAAGAAACGCACAGTGTAGTACATAGTATATGAGTGAGTTGCACTGAAAAACTTAGAATATAAGAAACGCACAGTGTAGTACATAGTATATGAGTGAGTTGCACTGAAAAACTTAGAATTTACTGAAAAACCCGCATTACACGAAATGCACAGTGTAGTACATTGTATATGAGTGAGTTGCACTGAAAAACTTAGAATTTACTGAAAAACCCGCATTAGACGAAATGCACAGTGTAGTACATTGTATATGAGTGAGTTGCACTGAAAAACTTAGAATATAAGAAACGCACAGTGTAGTACGTAGTATATGAGTGAGTTGCACTGAAAAACTTAGAATATAAGAAACGCACAGTGTAGTACATAGTATATGAGTGAGTTGCACTGAAAAACTTAGAATTTACTGAAATACCCGCATTACACGAAATGCACAGTGTAGTACATAGTATATGAGTGAGTTGCACTGAAAAACTTAGAATATAAGAAACGCACAGTGTAGTACATAGTATATGAGGGAGTTGCACTGAAAAACTTAGAATATAAGAAACACACAGTGTAGTACATAGTATATGAGTGAGTTGCACTGAAAAACTTAGAATATAAGAAACGCACAGTGTAGTACATAGTATATGAGTGAGTTGCACTGAAAAACTTAGAATATAAGAAACGCACAGTGTAGTACATAGTATATGAGTGAGTTGCACTGAAAAACTAAGAATTTACTGAAAAACCCGCATTACACGAAATGCATAGTGTAGTACATAGTATATGAGTGAGTTGCACTGAAAAACTTAGAATATAAGAAACGCACAGTGTAGTACATAGTATATGAGTGGGTTGCACTGAAAAACTTAGAATTTACTGAAAAACCCGCATTACACGAAATGCACAGTGTAGTACATAGTATATGAGTGAGTTGCACTGAAAAACTTAGAATATAAGAAACGCACAGTGTAGTACATAGTATATGAGTGAGTTGCACTGAAAAACTTAGAATATAAGAAACGCACAGTGTAGTACATAGTATATGAGTGAGTTGCACTGAAAAACTTAGAATTTACTGAAAAACCCGCATTACACGAAATGCACAGTGTAGTACATTGTATATGAGTGAGTTGCACTGAAAAACTTAGAATTTACTGAAAAACCAGCATTAGACGAAATGCACAGTGTAGTACATTGTATATGAGTGAGTTGAACTGAAAAACTTAGAATATAAGAAACGCACAGTGTAGTACGTAGTATATGAGTGAGTTGCACTGAAAAACTTAGAATATAAGAAACGCACAGTGTAGTACATAGTATATGAGTGAGTTGCACTGAAAAACTTAGAATTTACTGAAAAACCCGCATTACACGAAATGCACAGTGTAGTACATAGTATATGAGTGAGTTGCACTGAAAAACTTAGAATATAAGAAACGCACAGTGTAGTACATAGTATATGAGTGAGTTGCACTGAAAAACTTAGAATATAAGAAACGCACAGTGTAGTACATAGTATATGAGTGAGTTGCACTGAAAAACTTAGAATATAAGAAACGCACAGTGTAGTACATAGTATATGAGTGAGTTGCACTGAAAAACTTAGAATTTACTGAAATACCCGCTTTACACGAAATGCACAGTGTAGTACATAGTATATGAGTGAGTTGCACTGAAAAACTTAGAATATAAGAAACGCACAGTGTAGTACATAGTATATGAGTGAGTTGCACTGAAAAACTTAGAATATAAGAAACGCACAGTGTAGTACATAGTATATGAGTGAGTTGCACTGAAAAACTTAGAATATAAGAAACGCTCAGAGTAGTACATAGTATATGAGTGAGTTGCACTGAAAAACTTAGAATATAAGAAACGCACAGTGTAGTACATAGTATATGAGTGAGTTGCACTGAAAAACTTTCAATATAAGAAACGCACAGTGTAGTACATATTATATGAGTGAGTTGCACTGAAAACCTTAGAATATAAGAAACGCACAGTGTAGTACATAGTATATGAGTGAGTTGCACTGAAAAACTTAGAATATAAGAAACGCACAGTGTAGTACATAGTATATGAGTGAGTTGCACTGAAAAACTTAGAATTTACTGAAAAACCCGCATTACACGAAATGCACAGTGTAGTACATTGTATATGAGTGAGTTGCACTGAAAAACTTAGAATTTACTGAAAAACCCGCATTAGACGAAAAGCACAGTGTAGTACATTGTATATGAGTGAGTTGCACTGAAAAACTTAGAATATAAGAAACGCACAGTGTAGTACGTAGTATATGAGTGAGTTGCACTGAAAAACTTAGAATATAAGAAACGCACAGTGTAGTACATAGTATATGAGTGAGTTGCACTGAAAAACTTAGAATTTACTGAAATACCCGCATTACACGAAATGCACAGTGTAGTACATAGTATATGAGTGAGTTGCACTGAAAAACTTAGAATATAAGAAACGCACAGTGTAGTACATAGTATATGAGTGAGTTGCACTGAAAAACTTAGAATATAAGAAACGCACAGTGTAGTACATAGTATATGAGTGAGTTGCACTGAAAAACTTAGAATATAAGAAACGCACAGTGTAGTACATAGTATATGAGTGAGTTGCACTGAAAAACTTAGAATATAAGAAACGCACAGTGTAGTACATAGTATATGAGTGAGTTGCACTGAAAAACTAAGAATTTACTGAAAAACCCGCATTACACGAAATGCACAGTGTAGTACATAGTATATGAGGGAGTTGCACTGAAAAACTTAGAATATAAGAAACGCACAGTGTAGTACATAGTATATGAGTGGGTTGCACTGAAAAACTTAGAATTTACTGAAAAACCCGCATTACACGAAATGCACAGTGTAGTACATAGTATATGAGTGAGTTGCACTGAAAAACTTAGAATATAAGAAACGCACAGTGTAGTACATAGTATATGAGTGAGTTGCACTGAAAAACTTAGAATATAAGAAACGCACAGTGTAGTACATAGTATATGAGTGAGTTGCACTGAAAAACTTAGAATATAAGAAACGCACAGTGTAGTACATAGTATATGAGTGAGTTGCACTGAAAAACTTAGAATTTACTGAAATACCCGCATTACACGAAATGCACAGTGTAGTACATAGTATATGAGTGAGTTGCACTGAAAAACTTAGAATATAAGAAACGCACAGTGTAGTACATAGTATATGAGTGAGTTGCACTGAAAAACTTAGAATATAAGAAACGCACAGTGTAGTACATAGTATATGAGTGAGTTGCACTGAAAAACTTAGAATATAAGAAACGCTCAGAGTAGTACATAGTATATGAGTGAGTTGCACTGAAAAACTTAGAATATAAGAAACGCACAGTGTAGTACATAGTATATGAGTGAGTTGCACTGAAAAACTTTCAATATAAGAAACGCACAGTGTAGTACATATTATATGAGTGAGTTGCACTGAAAACCTTAGAATATAAGAAACGCACAGTGTAGTACATAGTATATGAGTGAGTTGCACTGAAAAACTTAGAATATAAGAAATGCACAGTGTAGTACATAGTATATGAGTGAGTTGCACTGAAAAACTTAGAATTTACTGAAAAACCCGCATTACACGAAATGCACAGTGTAGTACATTGTATATGAGTGAGTTGCACTGAAAAACTTAGAATTTACTGAAAAACCCGCATTAGACGAAAAGCACAGTGTAGTACATTGTATATGAGTGAGTTGCACTGAAAAACTTAGAATATAAGAAACGCACAGTGTAGTACGTAGTATATGAGTGAGTTGCACTGAAAAAATTAGAATATAAGAAACGCACAGTGTAGTACATAGTATATGAGTGAGTTGCACTGAAAAACTTAGAATTTACTGAAATACCCGCATTACACGAAATGCACAGTGTAGTACATAGTATATGAGTGAGTTGCACTGAAAAACTTAGAATATAAGAAACGCACAGTGTAGTACATAGTATATGAGTGAGTTGCACTGAAAAACTTAGAATATAAGAAACGCACAGTGTAGTACATAGTATATGAGTGAGTTGCACTGAAAAACTTAGAATATAAGAAACGCACAGTGTAGTACATAGTATATGAGTGAGTTGCACTGAAAAACTTAGAATATAAGAAACGCACAGTGTAGTACATAGTATATGAGTGAGTTGCACTGAAAAACTAAGAATTTACTGAAAAACCCGCATTACACGAAATGCACAGTGTAGTACATAGTATATGAGGGAGTTGCACTGAAAAACTTAGAATATAAGAAACGCACAGTGTAGTACATAGTATATGAGTGGGTTGCACTGAAAAACTTAGAATTTACTGAAAAACCCGCATTACACGAAATGCACAGTGTAGTACATAGTATATGAGTGAGTTGCACTGAAAAACTTAGAATATAAGAAACGCACAGTGTAGTACATAGTATATGAGTGAGTTGCACTGAAAAACTTAGAATATAAGAAACGCACAGTGTAGTACATAGTATATGAGTGAGTTGCACTGAAAAACTTAGAATATAAGAAACGCACAGTGTAGTACATAGTATATGAGTGAGTTGCACTGAAAAACTTAGAATTTACTGAAATACCCGCATTACACGAAATGCACAGTGTAGTACATAGTATATGAGTGAGTTGCACTGAAAAACTTAGAATATAAGAAACGCACAGTGTAGTACATAGTATATGAGTGAGTTGCACTGAAAAACTTAGAATATAAGAAACGCACAGTGTAGTACATAGTATATGAGTGAGTTGCACTGAAAAACTTAGAATTTACTGAAATACCCGCATTACACGAAATGCACAGTGTAGTACATAGTATATGAGTGAGTTGCACTGAAAAACTTAGAATATAAGAAACGCACAGTGTAGTACATAGTATATGAGTGAGTTGCACTGAAAAACTTAGAATATAAGAAACGCACAGTGTAGTACATAGTATATGAGTGAGTTGCACTGAAAAACTTAGAATATAAGAAACGCTCAGAGTAGTACATAGTATATGAGTGAGTTGCACTGAAAAACTTAGAATATAAGAAACGCACAGTGTAGTACATAGTATATGAGTGAGTTGCACTGAAAAACTTTCAATATAAGAAACGCACAGTGTAGTACATAGTATATGAGTGAGTTGCACTGAAAAACTTAGAATTTACTGAAATACCCGCATTACACGAAATGCACAGTGTAGTACATAGTATATGAGTGAGTTGCACTGAAAAACTTAGAATATAAGAAACGCACAGTGTAGTACATAGTATATGAGTGAGTTGCACTGAAAACTTAGAATATAAGAAACGCACAGTGTAGTACATAGTATATGAGTGAGTTGCACTGAAAAACTTAGAATATAAGAAACGCTCAGAGTAGTACATAGTATATGAGTGAGTTGCACTGAAAAACTTAGAATATAAGAAACGCACAGTGTAGTACATAGTATATGAGTGAGTTGCACTGAAAAACTTTCAATATAAGAAACGCACAGTGTAGTACATATTATATGAGTGAGTTGCACTGAAAACCTTAGAATATAAGAAACGCACAGTGTAGTACATAGTATATGAGTGAGTTGCACTGAAAAACTTAGAATATAAGAAACGCACAGTGTAGTACATAGTATATGAGTGAGTTGCACTGAAAAACTTAGAATTTACTGAAAAACCCGCATTACACGAAATGCACAGTGTAGTACATAGTATATGAGTGAGTTGCATTGAAAAACTTAGAATATAAGAAATGCACAGTGTAGTACATAGTATATGAGTGAGTTGCACTGAAAAACTTAGAATTTACTGAAAAACCCGCATTAAACGAAATGCAAAGTGTAGTACATAGTATAAGAGTGAGTTGCACTGAAAATCTTAGAATATAAGAAACGCACAGTGTAGTACATAGTATATGAGTGAGTTGCACTGAAAAACTTAGAATATAAGAAACGCACAGTGTAGTACATAGTATATGAGTGAGTTGCACTGAAAAACTTAGAATATAAGAAACGCACAGTGTAGTACATAGTATATGAGTGAGTTGCACTGAAAAACTAAGAATTTACTGAAAAACCCGCATTACACGAAATGCATAGTGTAGTACATAGTATATGAGTGAGTTGCACTGAAAAACTTAGAATATAAGAAACGCACAGTGTAGTACATAGTATATGAGTGGGTTGCACTGAAAAACTTAGAATTTACTGAAAAACCCGCATTACACGAAATGCACAGTGTAGTACATAGTATATGAGTGAGTTGCACTGAAAAACTTAGAATATAAGAAACGCACAGTGTAGTACATAGTATATGAGTGAGTTGCACTGAAAAACTTAGAATATAAGAAACGCACAGTGTAGTACATAGTATATGAGTGAGTTGCACTGAAAAACTTAGAATTTACTGAAAAACCCGCATTACACGAAATGCACAGTGTAGTACATTGTATATGAGTGAGTTGCACTGAAAAACTTAGAATTTACTGAAAAACCAGCATTAGACGAAATGCACAGTGTAGTACATTGTATATGAGTGAGTTGAACTGAAAAACTTAGAATATAAGAAACGCACAGTGTAGTACGTAGTATATGAGTGAGTTGCACTGAAAAACTTAGAATATAAGAAACGCACAGTGTAGTACATAGTATATGAGTGAGTTGCACTGAAAAACTTAGAATTTACTGAAAAACCCGCATTACACGAAATGCACAGTGTAGTACATAGTATATGAGTGAGTTGCACTGAAAAACTTAGAATATAAGAAACGCACAGTGTAGTACATAGTATATGAGTGAGTTGCACTGAAAAACTTAGAATATAAGAAACGCACAGTGTAGTACATAGTATATGAGTGAGTTGCACTGAAAAACTTAGAATATAAGAAACGCACAGTGTAGTACATAGTATATGAGTGAGTTGCACTGAAAAACTTAGAATTTACTGAAATACCCGCTTTACACGAAATGCACAGTGTAGTACATAGTATATGAGTGAGTTGCACTGAAAAACTTAGAATATAAGAAACGCACAGTGTAGTACATAGTATATGAGTGAGTTGCACTGAAAAACTTAGAATATAAGAAACGCACAGTGTAGTACATAGTATATGAGTGAGTTGCACTGAAAAACTTAGAATATAAGAAACGCTCAGAGTAGTACATAGTATATGAGTGAGTTGCACTGAAAAACTTAGAATATAAGAAACGCACAGTGTAGTACATAGTATATGAGTGAGTTGCACTGAAAAACTTTCAATATAAGAAACGCACAGTGTAGTACATATTATATGAGTGAGTTGCACTGAAAACCTTAGAATATAAGAAACGCACAGTGTAGTACATAGTATATGAGTGAGTTGCACTGAAAAACTTAGAATATAAGAAACGCACAGTGTAGTACATAGTATATGAGTGAGTTGCACTGAAAAACTTAGAATTTACTGAAAAACCCGCATTACACGAAATGCACAGTGTAGTACATTGTATATGAGTGAGTTGCACTGAAAAACTTAGAATTTACTGAAAAACCCGCATTAGACGAAAAGCACAGTGTAGTACATTGTATATGAGTGAGTTGCACTGAAAAACTTAGAATATAAGAAACGCACAGTGTAGTACGTAGTATATGAGTGAGTTGCACTGAAAAACTTAGAATATAAGAAACGCACAGTGTAGTACATAGTATATGAGTGAGTTGCACTGAAAAACTTAGAATTTACTGAAATACCCGCATTACACGAAATGCACAGTGTAGTACATAGTATATGAGTGAGTTGCACTGAAAAACTTAGAATATAAGAAACGCACAGTGTAGTACATAGTATATGAGTGAGTTGCACTGAAAAACTTAGAATATAAGAAACGCACAGTGTAGTACATAGTATATGAGTGAGTTGCACTGAAAAACTTAGAATATAAGAAACGCACAGTGTAGTACATAGTATATGAGTGAGTTGCACTGAAAAACTTAGAATATAAGAAACGCACAGTGTAGTACATAGTATATGAGTGAGTTGCACTGAAAAACTAAGAATTTACTGAAAAACCCGCATTACACGAAATGCACAGTGTAGTACATAGTATATGAGGGAGTTGCACTGAAAAACTTAGAATATAAGAAACGCACAGTGTAGTACATAGTATATGAGTGGGTTGCACTGAAAAACTTAGAATTTACTGAAAAACCCGCATTACACGAAATGCACAGTGTAGTACATAGTATATGAGTGAGTTGCACTGAAAAACTTAGAATATAAGAAACGCACAGTGTAGTACATAGTATATGAGTGAGTTGCACTGAAAAACTTAGAATATAAGAAACGCACAGTGTAGTACATAGTATATGAGTGAGTTGCACTGAAAAACTTAGAATATAAGAAACGCACAGTGTAGTACATAGTATATGAGTGAGTTGCACTGAAAAACTTAGAATTTACTGAAATACCCGCATTACACGAAATGCACAGTGTAGTACATAGTATATGAGTGAGTTGCACTGAAAAACTTAGAATATAAGAAACGCACAGTGTAGTACATAGTATATGAGTGAGTTGCACTGAAAAACTTAGAATATAAGAAACGCACAGTGTAGTACATAGTATATGAGTGAGTTGCACTGAAAAACTTAGAATATAAGAAACGCTCAGAGTAGTACATAGTATATGAGTGAGTTGCACTGAAAAACTTAGAATATAAGAAACGCACAGTGTAGTACATAGTATATGAGTGAGTTGCACTGAAAAACTTTCAATATAAGAAACGCACAGTGTAGTACATATTATATGAGTGAGTTGCACTGAAAACCTTAGAATATAAGAAACGCACAGTGTAGTACATAGTATATGAGTGAGTTGCACTGAAAAACTTAGAATATAAGAAATGCACAGTGTAGTACATAGTATATGAGTGAGTTGCACTGAAAAACTTAGAATTTACTGAAAAACCCGCATTACACGAAATGCACAGTGTAGTACATTGTATATGAGTGAGTTGCACTGAAAAACTTAGAATTTACTGAAAAACCCGCATTAGACGAAAAGCACAGTGTAGTACATTGTATATGAGTGAGTTGCACTGAAAAACTTAGAATATAAGAAACGCACAGTGTAGTACGTAGTATATGAGTGAGTTGCACTGAAAAAATTAGAATATAAGAAACGCACAGTGTAGTACATAGTATATGAGTGAGTTGCACTGAAAAACTTAGAATTTACTGAAATACCCGCATTACACGAAATGCACAGTGTAGTACATAGTATATGAGTGAGTTGCACTGAAAAACTTAGAATATAAGAAACGCACAGTGTAGTACATAGTATATGAGTGAGTTGCACTGAAAAACTTAGAATATAAGAAACGCACAGTGTAGTACATAGTATATGAGTGAGTTGCACTGAAAAACTTAGAATATAAGAAACGCACAGTGTAGTACATAGTATATGAGTGAGTTGCACTGAAAAACTTAGAATATAAGAAACGCACAGTGTAGTACATAGTATATGAGTGAGTTGCACTGAAAAACTAAGAATTTACTGAAAAACCCGCATTACACGAAATGCACAGTGTAGTACATAGTATATGAGGGAGTTGCACTGAAAAACTTAGAATATAAGAAACGCACAGTGTAGTACATAGTATATGAGTGGGTTGCACTGAAAAACTTAGAATTTACTGAAAAACCCGCATTACACGAAATGCACAGTGTAGTACATAGTATATGAGTGAGTTGCACTGAAAAACTTAGAATATAAGAAACGCACAGTGTAGTACATAGTATATGAGTGAGTTGCACTGAAAAACTTAGAATATAAGAAACGCACAGTGTAGTACATAGTATATGAGTGAGTTGCACTGAAAAACTTAGAATATAAGAAACGCACAGTGTAGTACATAGTATATGAGTGAGTTGCACTGAAAAACTTAGAATTTACTGAAATACCCGCATTACACGAAATGCACAGTGTAGTACATAGTATATGAGTGAGTTGCACTGAAAAACTTAGAATATAAGAAACGCACAGTGTAGTACATAGTATATGAGTGAGTTGCACTGAAAAACTTAGAATATAAGAAACGCACAGTGTAGTACATAGTATATGAGTGAGTTGCACTGAAAAACTTAGAATTTACTGAAATACCCGCATTACACGAAATGCACAGTGTAGTACATAGTATATGAGTGAGTTGCACTGAAAAACTTAGAATATAAGAAACGCACAGTGTAGTACATAGTATATGAGTGAGTTGCACTGAAAAACTTAGAATATAAGAAACGCACAGTGTAGTACATAGTATATGAGTGAGTTGCACTGAAAAACTTAGAATATAAGAAACGCTCAGAGTAGTACATAGTATATGAGTGAGTTGCACTGAAAAACTTAGAATATAAGAAACGCACAGTGTAGTACATAGTATATGAGTGAGTTGCACTGAAAAACTTTCAATATAAGAAACGCACAGTGTAGTACATATTATATGAGTGAGTTGCACTGAAAACCTTAGAATATAAGAAACGCACAGTGTAGTACATAGTATATGAGTGAGTTGCACTGAAAAACTTAGAATATAAGAAACGCACAGTGTAGTACATAGTATATGAGTGAGTTGCACTGAAAAACTTAGAATTTACTGAAAAACCCGCATTACACGAAATGCACAGTGTAGTACATTGTATATGAGTGAGTTGCACTGAAAAACTTAGAATTTACTGAAAAACCCGCATTAGACGAAAAGCACAGTGTAGTACATTGTATATGAGTGAGTTGCACTGAAAAACTTAGAATATAAGAAACGCACAGTGTAGTACGTAGTATATGAGTGAGTTGCACTGAAAAACTTAGAATATAAGAAACGCACAGTGTAGTACATAGTATATGAGTGAGTTGCACTGAAAAACTTAGAATTTACTGAAATACCCGCATTACACGAAATGCACAGTGTAGTACATAGTATATGAGTGAGTTGCACTGAAAAACTTAGAATATAAGAAACGCACAGTGTAGTACATAGTATATGAGTGAGTTGCACTGAAAAACTTAGAATATAAGAAACGCACAGTGTAGTACATAGTATATGAGTGAGTTGCACTGAAAAACTTAGAATATAAGAAACGCACAGTGTAGTACATAGTATATGAGTGAGTTGCACTGAAAAACTTAGAATATAAGAAACGCACAGTGTAGTACATAGTATATGAGTGAGTTGCACTGAAAAACTAAGAATTTACTGAAAAACCCGCATTACACGAAATGCACAGTGTAGTACATAGTATATGAGGGAGTTGCACTGAAAAACTTAGAATATAAGAAACGCACAGTGTAGTACATAGTATATGAGTGGGTTGCACTGAAAAACTTAGAATTTACTGAAAAACCCGCATTACACGAAATGCACAGTGTAGTACATAGTATATGAGTGAGTTGCACTGAAAAACTTAGAATATAAGAAACGCACAGTGTAGTACATAGTATATGAGTGAGTTGCACTGAAAAACTTAGAATATAAGAAACGCACAGTGTAGTACATAGTATATGAGTGAGTTGCACTGAAAAACTTAGAATTTACTGAAAAACCCGCATTACACGAAATGCACAGTGTAGTATATTGTGTATGAGTGAGTTGCACTGAAAAACTTAGAATTTACTGAAAAACCCGCATTAGACGAAATGCACAGTGTAGTACATTGTATATGAGTGAGTTGAACTGAAAAACTTAGAATATAAGAAACGCACAGTGTAGTACGTAGTATATGAGTGAGTTGCACTGAAAAACTTAGAATATAAGAAACGCACAGTGTAGTACATAGTATATGAGTGAGTTGCACTGAAAAACTTAGAATTTACTGAAATACCCGCATTACACGAAATGCACAGTGTAGTACATAGTATATGAGTGAGTTGCACTGAAAAACTTAGAATATAAGAAACGCACAGTGTAGTACATAGTATATGAGTGAGTTGCACTGAAAAACTTAGAATATAAGAAACGCACAGTGTAGTACATAGTATATGAGTGAGTTGCACTGAAAAACTTAGAATATAAGAAACGCACAGTGTAGTACATAGTATATGAGTGAGTTGCACTGAAAAACTTAGAATATAAGAAACGCACAGTGTAGTACATAGTATATGAGTGAGTTGCACTGAAAAACTAAGAATTTACTGAAAAACCCGCATTACACGAAATGCACAGTGTAGTACATAGTATATGAGTGAGTTGCACTGAAAAACTTAGAATATAAGAAACGCACAGTGTAGTACATAGTATATGAGTGGGTTGCACTGAAAAACTTAGAATTTACTGAAAAACCCGCATTATACGAAATGCACAGTGTAGTACATAGTATATGAGTGAGTTGCACTGAAAAACTTAGAATATAAGAAACGCACAGTGTAGTACATAGTATATGAGTGAGTTGCACTGAAAAACTTAGAATATAAGAAACGCACAGTGTAGTATATAGTATATGAGTGATTGCACTGAAAAACTTAGAATATAAGAAACGCAAAGTGTAGTACATAGTGTATGAGTGAGTTGCACTGAAAAACTTAGAATTTACTGAAAAACCCGCATTACACGAAATGCACAGTGTAGTACATAGTATATGAGTGAGTTGCATTGAAAAACTTAGAATATAAGAAATGCACAGTGTAGTACATAGTATATGAGTGAGTTGCACTGAAAAACTTAGAATATAAGAAACGCACAGTGTAGTACATAGTATATGAGTGAGTTGCACTGAAAAACTTAGAATTTACTGAAAAACCCGCATTACACGAAATGCAAAGTGTAGTACATAGTATAAGAGTGAGTTGCACTGAAAAACTTAGAATATAAGAAACGCACAGTGTAGTACATAGTATATGAGTGAGTTGCACTGAAAAACTTAGAATATAAGAAACGCACAGTGTAGTACATAGTATATGAGTGAGTTGCACTGAAAATATTAGAATATAAGAAACGCACAGTGTAGTACATAGTATATGAGTGAGTTGGACTGAAAAACTTAGAATTTACTGAAAAACCCGCATTACACGAAATGCACAGTGTAGTACATAGTATATGAGTGAGTTGCATTGAAAAACTTAGAATATAAGAAATGCACAGTGTAGTACATAGTATATGAGTGAGTTGCACTGAAAAACTTAGAATATAAGAAACGCACAGTGTAGTACATAGTATATGAGTGAGTTGCACTGAAAAACTTAGAATTTACTGAAAAACCCGCATTACACGAAATGCAAAGTGTAGTACATAGTATAAGAGTGAGTTGCACTGAAAAACTTAGAATATAAGAAACGCACAGTGTAGTACATAGTATATGAGTGAGTTGCACTGAAAAACTTAGAATATAAGAAACGCACAGTGTAGTACATAGTATATGAGTGAGTTGCACTGAAAATATTAGAATATAAGAAACGCACAGTGTAGTACATAGTATATGAGTGAGTTGGACTGAAAAACTTAGAATTTACTTAAAAACCCGCATTACACGAAATGCACAGTGTAGTACATAGTATATGAGTGAGTTGCACTGAAAAACTTAGAATATAAGAAACGCACAGTGTAGTACATAGTATATGAGTGAGTTGCACTGAAAATCTTAGAATATAAGAAACGCACAGTGTAGTACATAGTATATGAGTGAGTTGCACTGAAAAACTTAGAATATAAGAAACGCACAGTGTAGTACATAGTATATGAGTGAGTTGCACTGAAAAACTTAGAATATAAGAAACGCACAGTGTAGTACATAGTATATGAGTGAGTTGCACTGAAAAACTTAGAATATAAGAAACGCACAGTGTAGTACATAGTATATGAGTGGGTTGCACTGAAAAACTTAGAATTTACTGAAAAACCCGCATTACACGAAATGCACAGTGTAGTACATAGTATATGAGTGAGTTGCACTGAAAAACTTAGAATATAAGAAACGCACAGTGTAGTACATAGTATATGAGTGAGTTGCACTGATAAACTTAGAATATAAGAAACGCACAGTGTAGTACATAGTATATGAGTGAGTTGCACTGAAAAACTTAGAATTTACTGAAAAACCCGCATTACACGAAATGCACAGTGTAGTACATAGTATATGAGTGAGTTGCACTGAAAAACTTAGAATATAAGAAACGCACAGTGTAGTACATAGTATATGAGTGAGTTGCACTGAAAAACGTAGAATATAAGAAACGCACAGTGTAGTACATAGTATATGAGTGAGTTGCACTGAAAAACTTAGAATTTACTGAAAAACCCGCATTACACGAAATGCACAGTGTAGTACATTGTATATGAGTGAGTTGCACTGAAAAACTTAGAATTTACTGAAAACCCGCATTAGACGAAATGCACAGTGTAGTACATTGTATATGAGTGAGTTGTACTGAAAAACTTAGAATTTACTGAAAAACCCGCATTAGACGAAATGCACAGTGTAGTACATAGTATATGAGTGAGTTGCACTGAAAAACTTAGAATTTACTGAAAAACCCGCATTAGACGAAATGCACAGTGTAGTACATTGTATATGAGTGAGTTGCACTGAAAAACTTAGAATATAAGAAACGCATAGTGTAGTACGTAGTATATGAGTGAGTTGCACTGAAAAACTTAGAATATAAGAAACGCACAGTGTAGTACATAGTATATGAGTGAGTTGCACTGAAAAACTTAGAATTTTCTGAAATACCCGCATTACACGAAATGCACAGTGTAGTACATAGTATATGAGTGAGTTGCACTGAAAAACTTAGAATATAAGAAACGCACAGTGTAGTACATAGTATATGAGTGAGTTGCACTGAAAAACTTAGAATATAAGAAACGCACAGTGTAGTACATAGTATATGAGTGAGTTACACTGAAAAACTTAGAATATAAGAAACGCACAGTGTAGTACATAGTATATGAGTGAGTTGCACTGAAAAACTAAGAATTTACTGAAAAACCCGCATTACACGAAATGCACAGTGTAGTACATAGTATATGAGTGAGTTGCACTGAAAAACTTAGAATATAAGAAACGCACAGTGTAGTACATAGTATATGAGTGAGTTGCACTGAAAAACTTAGAATTTACTGAAAAACCCGCATTACACGAAATGCAAAGTGTAGTACATAGTATAAGAGTGAGTTGCACTGAAAAACTTAGAATATAAGAAACGCACAGTGTAGTACATAGTATATGAGTGAGTTGCACTGAAAAACTTAGAATATAAGAAACGCACAGTGTAGTACATAGTATATGAGTGAGTTGCACTGAAAATATTAGAATATAAGAAACGCACAGTGTAGTACATAGTATATGAGTGAGTTGGACTGAAAAACTTAGAATTTACTGAAAAACCCGCATTACACGAAATGCACAGTGTAGTACATAGTATATGAGTGAGTTGCACTGAAAAACTTAGAATATAAGAAACGCACAGTGTAGTACATAGTATATGAGTGAGTTGCACTGAAAATCTTAGAATATAAGAAACGCACAGTGTAGTACATAGTATATGAGTGAGTTGCACTGAAAAACTTAGAATATAAGAAACGCACAGTGTAGTACATAGTATATGAGTGAGTTGCACTGAAAAACTTAGAATATAAGAAACGCACAGTGTAGTACATAGTATATGAGTGAGTTGCACTGAAAAACTTAGAATATAAGAAACGCACAGTGTAGTACATAGTATATGAGTGGGTTGCACTGAAAAACTTAGAATTTACTGAAAAACCCGCATTACACGAAATGCACAGTGTAGTACATAGTATATGAGTGAGTTGCACTGAAAAACTTAGAATATAAGAAACGCACAGTGTAGTACATAGTATATGAGTGAGTTGCACTGATAAACTTAGAATATAAGAAACGCACAGTGTAGTACATAGTATATGAGTGAGTTGCACTGAAAAACTTAGAATTTACTGAAAAACCCGCATTACACGAAATGCACAGTGTAGTACATAGTATATGAGTGAGTTGCACTGAAAAACTTAGAATATAAGAAACGCACAGTGTAGTACATAGTATATGAGTGAGTTGCACTGAAAAACGTAGAATATAAGAAACGCACAGTGTAGTACATAGTATATGAGTGAGTTGCACTGAAAAACTTAGAATTTACTGAAAAACCCGCATTACACGAAATGCACAGTGTAGTACATTGTATATGAGTGAGTTGCACTGAAAAACTTAGAATTTACTGAAAACCCGCATTAGACGAAATGCACAGTGTAGTACATTGTATATGAGTGAGTTGTACTGAAAAACTTAGAATTTACTGAAAAACCCGCATTAGACGAAATGCACAGTGTAGTACATAGTATATGAGTGAGTTGCACTGAAAAACTTAGAATTTACTGAAAAACCCGCATTAGACGAAATGCACAGTGTAGTACATTGTATATGAGTGAGTTGCACTGAAAAACTTAGAATATAAGAAACGCATAGTGTAGTACGTAGTATATGAGTGAGTTGCACTGAAAAACTTAGAATATAAGAAACGCACAGTGTAGTACATAGTATATGAGTGAGTTGCACTGAAAAACTTAGAATTTTCTGAAATACCCGCATTACACGAAATGCACAGTGTAGTACATAGTATATGAGTGAGTTGCACTGAAAAACTTAGAATATAAGAAACGCACAGTGTAGTACATAGTATATGAGTGAGTTGCACTGAAAAACTTAGAATATAAGAAACGCACAGTGTAGTACATAGTATATGAGTGAGTTACACTGAAAAACTTAGAATATAAGAAACGCACAGTGTAGTACATAGTATATGAGTGAGTTGCACTGAAAAACTAAGAATTTACTGAAAAACCCGCATTACACGAAATGCACAGTGTAGTACATAGTATATGAGTGAGTTGCACTGAAAAACTTAGAATATAAGAAACGCACAGTGTAGTACATAGTATATGAGTGAGTTGCACTGAAAAACTTAGAATTTACTGAAAAACCCGCATTACACGAAATGCAAAGTGTAGTACATAGTATAAGAGTGAGTTGCACTGAAAAACTTAGAATATAAGAAACGCACAGTGTAGTACATAGTATATGAGTGAGTTGCACTGAAAAACTTAGAATATAAGAAACGCACAGTGTAGTACATAGTATATGAGTGAGTTGCACTGAAAATATTAGAATATAAGAAACGCACAGTGTAGTACATAGTATATGAGTGAGTTGGACTGAAAAACTTAGAATTTACTGAAAAACCCGCATTACACGAAATGCACAGTGTAGTACATAGTATATGAGTGAGTTGCACTGAAAAACTTAGAATTTACTGAAAAACCCGCATTACACGAAATGCACAGTGTAGTACATAGTATATGAGTGAGTTGCACTGAAAAACTTAGAATATAAGAAACGCACAGTGTAGTACATAGTATATGAGTGAGTTGCACTGAAAAACTAAGAATTTACTGAAAAACCCGCATTACACGAAATGCACAGTGTAGTACATAGTATATGAGTGAGTTGCACTGAAAAACTTAGAATATAAGAAACGCACAGTGTAGTACATAGTATATGAGTGGGTTGCACTGAAAAACTTAGAATTTACTGAAAAACCCGCATTATACGAAATGCACAGTGTAGTACATAGTATATGAGTGAGTTGCACTGAAAAACTTAGAATATAAGAAACGCACAGTGTAGTACATAGTATATGAGTGAGTTGCACTGAAAAACTTAGAATATAAGAAACGCACAGTGTAGTATATAGTATATGAGTGATTGCACTGAAAAACTTAGAATATAAGAAACGCAAAGTGTAGTACATAGTGTATGAGTGAGTTGCACTGAAAAACTTAGAATTTACTGAAAAACCCGCATTACACGAAATGCACAGTGTAGTACATAGTATATGAGTGAGTTGCATTGAAAAACTTAGAATATAAGAAATGCACAGTGTAGTACATAGTATATGAGTGAGTTGCACTGAAAAACTTAGAATATAAGAAACGCACAGTGTAGTACATTTTATATGAGTGAGTTGCACTGAAAAACTTAGAATTTACTGAAAAACCCGCATTACACGAAATGCAAAGTGTAGTACATAGTATAAGAGTGAGTTGCACTGAAAAACTTAGAATATAAGAAACGCACAGTGTAGTACATAGTATATGAGTGAGTTGCACTGAAAAACTTAGAATATAAGAAACGCACAGTGTAGTACATAGTATATGAGTGAGTTGCACTGAAAATATTAGAATATAAGAAACGCACAGTGTAGTACATAGTATATGAGTGAGTTGGACTGAAAAACTTAGAATTTACTGAAAAACCCGCATTACACGAAATGCACAGTGTAGTACATAGTATATGAGTGAGTTGCATTGAAAAACTTAGAATATAAGAAATGCACAGTGTAGTACATAGTATATGAGTGAGTTGCACTGAAAAACTTAGAATATAAGAAACGCACAGTGTAGTACATAGTATATGAGTGAGTTGCACTGAAAAACTTAGAATTTACTGAAAAACCCGCATTACACGAAATGCAAAGTGTAGTACATAGTATAAGAGTGAGTTGCACTGAAAAACTTAGAATATAAGAAACGCACAGTGTAGTACATAGTATATGAGTGAGTTGCACTGAAAAACTTAGAATATAAGAAACGCACAGTGTAGTACATAGTATATGAGTGAGTTGCACTGAAAATATTAGAATATAAGAAACGCACAGTGTAGTACATAGTATATGAGTGAGTTGGACTGAAAAACTTAGAATTTACTTAAAAACCCGCATTACACGAAATGCACAGTGTAGTACATAGTATATGAGTGAGTTGCACTGAAAAACTTAGAATATAAGAAACGCACAGTGTAGTACATAGTATATGAGTGAGTTGCACTGAAAATCTTAGAATATAAGAAACGCACAGTGTAGTACATAGTATATGAGTGAGTTGCACTGAAAAACTTAGAATATAAGAAACGCACAGTGTAGTACATAGTATATGAGTGAGTTGCACTGAAAAACTTAGAATATAAGAAACGCACAGTGTAGTACATAGTATATGAGTGAGTTGCACTGAAAAACTTAGAATATAAGAAACGCACAGTGTAGTACATAGTATATGAGTGGGTTGCACTGAAAAACTTAGAATTTACTGAAAAACCCGCATTACACGAAATGCACAGTGTAGTACATAGTATATGAGTGAGTTGCACTGAAAAACTTAGAATATAAGAAACGCACAGTGTAGTACATAGTATATGAGTGAGTTGCACTGATAAACTTAGAATATAAGAAACGCACAGTGTAGTACATAGTATATGAGTGAGTTGCACTGAAAAACTTAGAATTTACTGAAAAACCCGCATTACACGAAATGCACAGTGTAGTACATAGTATATGAGTGAGTTGCACTGAAAAACTTAGAATATAAGAAACGCACAGTGTAGTACATAGTATATGAGTGAGTTGCACTGAAAAACGTAGAATATAAGAAACGCACAGTGTAGTACATAGTATATGAGTGAGTTGCACTGAAAAACTTAGAATTTACTGAAAAACCCGCATTACACGAAATGCACAGTGTAGTACATTGTATATGAGTGAGTTGCACTGAAAAACTTAGAATTTACTGAAAACCCGCATTAGACGAAATGCACAGTGTAGTACATTGTATATGAGTGAGTTGTACTGAAAAACTTAGAATTTACTGAAAAACCCGCATTAGACGAAATGCACAGTGTAGTACATAGTATATGAGTGAGTTGCACTGAAAAACTTAGAATTTACTGAAAAACCCGCATTAGACGAAATGCACAGTGTAGTACATTGTATATGAGTGAGTTGCACTGAAAAACTTAGAATATAAGAAACGCATAGTGTAGTACGTAGTATATGAGTGAGTTGCACTGAAAAACTTAGAATATAAGAAACGCACAGTGTAGTACATAGTATATGAGTGAGTTGCACTGAAAAACTTAGAATTTTCTGAAATACCCGCATTACACGAAATGCACAGTGTAGTACATAGTATATGAGTGAGTTGCACTGAAAAACTTAGAATATAAGAAACGCACAGTGTAGTACATAGTATATGAGTGAGTTGCACTGAAAAACTTAGAATATAAGAAACGCACAGTGTAGTACATAGTATATGAGTGAGTTACACTGAAAAACTTAGAATATAAGAAACGCACAGTGTAGTACATAGTATATGAGTGAGTTGCACTGAAAAACTAAGAATTTACTGAAAAACCCGCATTACACGAAATGCACAGTGTAGTACATAGTATATGAGTGAGTTGCACTGAAAAACTTAGAATATAAGAAACGCACAGTGTAGTACATAGTATATGAGTGAGTTGCACTGAAAAACTTAGAATTTACTGAAAAACCCGCATTACACGAAATGCAAAGTGTAGTACATAGTATAAGAGTGAGTTGCACTGAAAAACTTAGAATATAAGAAACGCACAGTGTAGTACATAGTATATGAGTGAGTTGCACTGAAAAACTTAGAATATAAGAAACGCACAGTGTAGTACATAGTATATGAGTGAGTTGCACTGAAAATATTAGAATATAAGAAACGCACAGTGTAGTACATAGTATATGAGTGAGTTGGACTGAAAAACTTAGAATTTACTGAAAAACCCGCATTACACGAAATGCACAGTGTAGTACATAGTATATGAGTGAGTTGCACTGAAAAACTTAGAATATAAGAAACGCACAGTGTAGTACATAGTATATGAGTGAGTTGCACTGAAAATCTTAGAATATAAGAAACGCACAGTGTAGTACATAGTATATGAGTGAGTTGCACTGAAAAACTTAGAATATAAGAAACGCACAGTGTAGTACATAGTATATGAGTGAGTTGCACTGAAAAACTTAGAATATAAGAAACGCACAGTGTAGTACATAGTATATGAGTGAGTTGCACTGAAAAACTTAGAATATAAGAAACGCACAGTGTAGTACATAGTATATGAGTGGGTTGCACTGAAAAACTTAGAATTTACTGAAAAACCCGCATTACACGAAATGCACAGTGTAGTACATAGTATATGAGTGAGTTGCATTGAAAAACTTAGAATATAAGAAATGCACAGTGTAGTACATAGTATATGAGTGAGTTGCACTGAAAAACTTAGAATATAAGAAACGCACAGTGTAGTACATAGTATATGAGTGAGTTGCACTGAAAAACTTAGAATTTACTGAAAAACCCGCATTACACGAAATGCAAAGTGTAGTACATAGTATAAGAGTGAGTTGCACTGAAAAACTTAGAATATAAGAAACGCACAGTGTAGTACATAGTATATGAGTGAGTTGCACTGAAAAACTTAGAATATAAGAAACGCACAGTGTAGTACATAGTATATGAGTGAGTTGCACTGAAAATATTAGAATATAAGAAACGCACAGTGTAGTACATAGTATATGAGTGAGTTGGACTGAAAAACTTAGAATTTACTGAAAAACCCGCATTACACGAAATGCACAGTGTAGTACATAGTATATGAGTGAGTTGCATTGAAAAACTTAGAATATAAGAAATGCACAGTGTAGTACATAGTATATGAGTGAGTTGCACTGAAAAACTTAGAATATAAGAAACGCACAGTGTAGTACATAGTATATGAGTGAGTTGCACTGAAAAACTTAGAATTTACTGAAAAACCCGCATTACACGAAATGCAAAGTGTAGTACATAGTATAAGAGTGAGTTGCACTGAAAAACTTAGAATATAAGAAACGCACAGTGTAGTACATAGTATATGAGTGAGTTGCACTGAAAAACTTAGAATATAAGAAACGCACAGTGTAGTACATAGTATATGAGTGAGTTGCACTGAAAATATTAGAATATAAGAAACGCACAGTGTAGTACATAGTATATGAGTGAGTTGGACTGAAAAACTTAGAATTTACTTAAAAACCCGCATTACACGAAATGCACAGTGTAGTACATAGTATATGAGTGAGTTGCACTGAAAAACTTAGAATATAAGAAACGCACAGTGTAGTACATAGTATATGAGTGAGTTGCACTGAAAATCTTAGAATATAAGAAACGCACAGTGTAGTACATAGTATATGAGTGAGTTGCACTGAAAAACTTAGAATATAAGAAACGCACAGTGTAGTACATAGTATATGAGTGAGTTGCACTGAAAAACTTAGAATATAAGAAACGCACAGTGTAGTACATAGTATATGAGTGAGTTGCACTGAAAAACTTAGAATATAAGAAACGCACAGTGTAGTACATAGTATATGAGTGGGTTGCACTGAAAAACTTAGAATTTACTGAAAAACCCGCATTACACGAAATGCACAGTGTAGTACATAGTATATGAGTGAGTTGCACTGAAAAACTTAGAATATAAGAAACGCACAGTGTAGTACATAGTATATGAGTGAGTTGCACTGATAAACTTAGAATATAAGAAACGCACAGTGTAGTACATAGTATATGAGTGAGTTGCACTGAAAAACTTAGAATTTACTGAAAAACCCGCATTACACGAAATGCACAGTGTAGTACATAGTATATGAGTGAGTTGCACTGAAAAACTTAGAATATAAGAAACGCACAGTGTAGTACATAGTATATGAGTGAGTTGCACTGAAAAACGTAGAATATAAGAAACGCACAGTGTAGTACATAGTATATGAGTGAGTTGCACTGAAAAACTTAGAATTTACTGAAAAACCCGCATTACACGAAATGCACAGTGTAGTACATTGTATATGAGTGAGTTGCACTGAAAAACTTAGAATTTACTGAAAACCCGCATTAGACGAAATGCACAGTGTAGTACATTGTATATGAGTGAGTTGTACTGAAAAACTTAGAATTTACTGAAAAACCCGCATTAGACGAAATGCACAGTGTAGTACATAGTATATGAGTGAGTTGCACTGAAAAACTTAGAATTTACTGAAAAACCCGCATTAGACGAAATGCACAGTGTAGTACATTGTATATGAGTGAGTTGCACTGAAAAACTTAGAATATAAGAAACGCATAGTGTAGTACGTAGTATATGAGTGAGTTGCACTGAAAAACTTAGAATATAAGAAACGCACAGTGTAGTACATAGTATATGAGTGAGTTGCACTGAAAAACTTAGAATTTTCTGAAATACCCGCATTACACGAAATGCACAGTGTAGTACATAGTATATGAGTGAGTTGCACTGAAAAACTTAGAATATAAGAAACGCACAGTGTAGTACATAGTATATGAGTGAGTTGCACTGAAAAACTTAGAATATAAGAAACGCACAGTGTAGTACATAGTATATGAGTGAGTTACACTGAAAAACTTAGAATATAAGAAACGCACAGTGTAGTACATAGTATATGAGTGAGTTGCACTGAAAAACTAAGAATTTACTGAAAAACCCGCATTACACGAAATGCACAGTGTAGTACATAGTATATGAGTGAGTTGCACTGAAAAACTTAGAATATAAGAAACGCACAGTGTAGTACATAGTATATGAGTGAGTTGCACTGAAAAACTTAGAATTTACTGAAAAACCCGCATTACACGAAATGCAAAGTGTAGTACATAGTATAAGAGTGAGTTGCACTGAAAAACTTAGAATATAAGAAACGCACAGTGTAGTACATAGTATATGAGTGAGTTGCACTGAAAAACTTAGAATATAAGAAACGCACAGTGTAGTACATAGTATATGAGTGAGTTGCACTGAAAATATTAGAATATAAGAAACGCACAGTGTAGTACATAGTATATGAGTGAGTTGGACTGAAAAACTTAGAATTTACTGAAAAACCCGCATTACACGAAATGCACAGTGTAGTACATAGTATATGAGTGAGTTGCACTGAAAAACTTAGAATATAAGAAACGCACAGTGTAGTACATAGTATATGAGTGAGTTGCACTGAAAATCTTAGAATATAAGAAACGCACAGTGTAGTACATAGTATATGAGTGAGTTGCACTGAAAAACTTAGAATATAAGAAACGCACAGTGTAGTACATAGTATATGAGTGAGTTGCACTGAAAAACTTAGAATATAAGAAACGCACAGTGTAGTACATAGTATATGAGTGAGTTGCACTGAAAAACTTAGAATATAAGAAACGCACAGTGTAGTACATAGTATATGAGTGGGTTGCACTGAAAAACTTAGAATTTACTGAAAAACCCGCATTACACGAAATGCACAGTGTAGTACATAGTATATGAGTGAGTTGCACTGAAAAACTTAGAATATAAGAAACGCACAGTGTAGTACATAGTATATGAGTGAGTTGCACTGATAAACTTAGAATATAAGAAACGCACAGTGTAGTACATAGTATATGAGTGAGTTGCACTGAAAAACTTAGAATTTACTGAAAAACCCGCATTACACGAAATGCACAGTGTAGTACATAGTATATGAGTGAGTTGCACTGAAAAACTTAGAATATAAGAAACGCACAGTGTAGTACATAGTATATGAGTGAGTTGCACTGAAAAACGTAGAATATAAGAAACGCACAGTGTAGTACATAGTATATGAGTGAGTTGCACTGAAAAACTTAGAATTTACTGAAAAACCCGCACTACACGAAATGCACAGTGTAGTACATTGTATATGAGTGAGTTGCACTGAAAAACTTAGAATTTACTGAAAACCCGCATTAGACGAAATGCACAGTGTAGTACATTGTATATGAGTGAGTTGTACTGAAAAACTTAGAATTTACTGAAAAACCCGCATTAGACGAAATGCACAGTGTAGTACATAGTATATGAGTGAGTTGCACTGAAAAACTTAGAATTTACTGAAAAACCCGCATTAGACGAAATGCACAGTGTAGTACATTGTATATGAGTGAGTTGCACTGAAAAACTTAGAATATAAGAAACGCATAGTGTAGTACGTAGTATATGAGTGAGTTGCACTGAAAAACTTAGAATATAAGAAACGCACAGTGTAGTACATAGTATATGAGTGAGTTGCACTGAAAAACTTAGAATTTTCTGAAATACCCGCATTACACGAAATGCACAGTGTAGTACATAGTATATGAGTGAGTTGCACTGAAAAACTTAGAATATAAGAAACGCACAGTGTAGTACATAGTATATGAGTGAGTTGCACTGAAAAACTTAGAATATAAGAAACGCACAGTGTAGTACATAGTATATGAGTGAGTTACACTGAAAAACTTAGAATATAAGAAACGCACAGTGTAGTACATAGTATATGAGTGAGTTGCACTGAAAAACTAAGAATTTACTGAAAAACCCGCATTACACGAAATGCACAGTGTAGTACATAGTATATGAGTGAGTTGCACTGAAAAACTTAGAATATAAGAAACGCACAGTGTAGTACATAGTATATGAGTGAGTTGCACTGAAAAACTTAGAATATAAGAAACGCACAGTGTAGTACATAGTATATGAGTGAGTTGCACTGAAAAACTTAGAATTTACTGAAAAACCCGCATTACACGAAATGCACAGTGTAGTACATTGTATATGAGTGAGTTGCACTGAAAAACTTAGAATTTACTGAAAAACCCGCATTAGACGAAATGCACAGTGTAGTACATTGTATATGAGTGAGTTGCACTGAAAAACTTAGAATATAAGAAACGCACAGTGTAGTACGTAGTATATGAGTGAGTTGCACTGAAAAACTTAGAATATAAGAAACGCACAGTGTAGTACATAGTATATGAGTGAGTTGCACTGAAAAACTTAGAATTTACTGAAATACCTGCATTACACGAAATGCACAGTGTAGTACATAGTATATGAGTGAGTTGCACTGAAAAACTTAGAATATAAGAAACGCACAGTGTAGTACATAGTATATGAGTGAGTTGCACTGAAAAACTTAGAATATAAGAAACGCACAGTGTAGTACATAGTATATGAGTGAGTTGCACTGAAAAACTTAGAATATAAGAAACGCACAGTGTAGTACATAGTATATGAGTGAGTTGCACTGAAAAACTTAGAATATAAGAAACGCACAGTGTAGTACATAGTATATGAGTGAGTTGCACTGAAAAACTAAGAATTTACTGAAAAACCCGCATTACACGAAATGCACAGTGTAGTACATAGTATATGAGTGAGTTGCACTGAAAAACTTAGAATATAAGAAACGCACAGTGTAGTACATAGTATATGAGTGGGTTGCACTGAAAAACTTAGAATTTACTGAAAAACCCGCATTACACGAAATGCACAGTGTAGTACATAGTATATGAGTGAGTTGCACTGAAAAACTTAGAATATAAGAAACGCACAGTGTAGTACATAGTATATGAGTGAGTTGCACTGAAAAACTTAGAATATAAGAAACGCACAGTGTAGTACATAGTATATGAGTGAGTTGCACTGAAAAACTTAGAATTTACTGAAAAACCCGCATTACACGAAATGCACAGTGTAGTATATTGTGTATGAGTGAGTTGCACTGAAAAACTTAGAATATAAGAAACGCACAGTGTAGTACGTAGTATATGAGTGAGTTGCACTGAAAAACTTAGAATATAAGAAACGCACAGTGTAGTACATAGTATATGAGTGAGTTGCACTGAAAAACTTAGAATTTACTGAAAAACCCGCATTACACGAAATGCAAAGTGTAGTACATAGTATAAGAGTGAGTTGCACTGAAAAACTTAGAATATAAGAAACGCACAGTGTAGTACATAGTATATGAGTGAGTTGCACTGAAAAACTTAGAATATAAGAAACGCACAGTGTAGTACATAGTATATGAGTGAGTTGCACTGAAAATATTAGAATATAAGAAACGCACAGTGTAGTACATAGTATATGAGTGAGTTGGACTGAAAAACTTAGAATTTACTGAAAAACCCGCATTACACGAAATGCACAGTGTAGTACATAGTATATGAGTGAGTTGCATTGAAAAACTTAGAATATAAGAAATGCACAGTGTAGTACATAGTATATGAGTGAGTTGCACTGAAAAACTTAGAATATAAGAAACGCACAGTGTAGTACATAGTATATGAGTGAGTTGCACTGAAAAACTTAGAATTTACTGAAAAACCCGCATTACACGAAATGCAAAGTGTAGTACATAGTATAAGAGTGAGTTGCACTGAAAAACTTAGAATATAAGAAACGCACAGTGTAGTACATAGTATATGAGTGAGTTGCACTGAAAAACTTAGAATATAAGAAACGCACAGTGTAGTACATAGTATATGAGTGAGTTGCACTGAAAATATTAGAATATAAGAAACGCACTGTGTAGTACATAGTATATGAGTGAGTTGGACTGAAAAACTTAGAATTTACTGAAAAACCCGCATTACACGAAATGCACAGTGTAGTACATAGTATATGAGTGAGTTGCACTGAAAAACTTAGAATATAAGAAACGCACAGTGTAGTACATAGTATATGAGTGAGTTGCACTGATAAACTTAGAATATAAGAAACGCACAGTGTAGTACATAGTATATGAGTGAGTTGCCCTGAAAAACTTAGAATTTACTGAAAAACCCGCATTACACGAAATGCACAGTGTAGTACATAGTATATGAGTGAGTTGCACTGAAAAACTTAGAATATAAGAAACGCACAGTGTAGTACATAGTATATGAGTGAGTTGCACTGAAAAACGTAGAATATAAGAAACGCACAGTGTAGTACATAGTATATGAGTGAGTTGCACTGAAAAACTTAGAATTTACTGAAAAACCCGCATTACACGAAATGCACAGTGTAGTACATTGTATATGAGTGAGTTGCACTGAAAAACTTAGAATTTACTGAAAACCCGCATTAGACGAAATGCACAGTGTAGTACATTGTATATGAGTGAGTTGTACTGAAAAACTTAGAATTTACTGAAAAACCCGCATTAGACGAAATGCACAGTGTAGTACATAGTATATGAGTGAGTTGCACTGAAAAACTTAGAATTTACTGAAAAACCCGCATTAGACGAAATGCACAGTGTAGTACATTGTATATGAGTGAGTTGCACTGAAAAACTTAGAATATAAGAAACGCATAGTGTAGTACGTAGTATATGAGTGAGTTGCACTGAAAAACTTAGAATATAAGAAACGCACAGTGTAGTACATAGTATATGAGTGAGTTGCACTGAAAAACTTAGAATTTTCTGAAATACCCGCATTACACGAAATGCACAGTGTAGTACATAGTATATGAGTGAGTTGCACTGAAAAACTTAGAATATAAGAAACGCACAGTGTAGTACATAGTATATGAGTGAGTTGCACTGAAAAACTTAGAATATAAGAAACGCACAGTGTAGTACATAGTATATGAGTGAGTTACACTGAAAAACTTAGAATATAAGAAAGGCACAGTGTAGTACATAGTATATGAGTGAGTTGCACTGAAAAACTAAGAATTTACTGAAAAACCCGCATTACACGAAATGCACAGTGTAGTACATAGTATATGAGTGAGTTGCACTGAAAAACTTAGAATATAAGAAACGCACAGTGTAGTACATAGTATATGAGTGAGTTGCACTGAAAAACTTAGAATATAAGAAACGCACAGTGTAGTACATAGTATATGAGTGAGTTGCACTGAAAAACTTAGAATTTACTGAAAAACCCGCATTACACGAAATGCACAGTGTAGTACATTGTATATGAGTGAGTTGCACTGAAAAACTTAGAATTTACTGAAAAACCCGCATTAGACGAAATGCACAGTGTAGTACATTGTATATGAGTGAGTTGCACTGAAAAACTTAGAATATAAGAAACGCACAGTGTAGTACGTAGTATATGAGTGAGTTGCACTGAAAAACTTAGAATATAAGAAACGCACAGTGTAGTACATAGTATATGAGTGAGTTGCACTGAAAAACTTAGAATTTACTGAAATACCCGCATTACACGAAATGCACAGTGTAGTACATAGTATATGAGTGAGTTGCACTGAAAAACTTAGAATATAAGAAACGCACAATGTAGTACATAGTATATGAGTGAGTTGCACTGAAAAACTTAGAATATAAGAAACGCACAGTGTAGTACATAGTATATGAGTGAGTTGCACTGAAAATCTTAGAATATAAGAAACGCACAGTGTAGTACATAGTATATGAGTGAGTTGCACTGAAAAACTTAGAATATAAAAAACGCACAGTGTACTACATAGTATATGAGTGAGTTGCACTGAAAAACTAAGAATTTACTGAAAAACCCGCATTACACGAAATGCACAGTGTAGTACATAGTATATGAGTGAGTTGCACTGAAAAACTTAGAATATAAGAAACGCACAGTGTAGTACATAGTATATGAGTGGGTTGCACTGAAAAACTTAGAATTTACTGAAAAACCCGCATTATACGAAATGCACAGTGTAGTACATAGTATATGAGTGAGTTGCACTGAAAAACTTAGAATATAAGAAACGCACAGTGTAGTACATAGTATATGAGTGAGTTGCACTGAAAAACTTAGAATATAAGAAACGCACAGTGTAGTATATAGTATATGAGTGATTGCACTGAAAAACTTAGAATATAAGAAACGCAAAGTGTAGTACATAGTGTATGAGTGAGTTGCACTGAAAAACTTAGAATTTACTGAAAAACCCGCATTACACGAAATGCACAGTGTAGTACATAGTATATGAGTGAGTTGCATTGAAAAACTTAGAATATAAGAAATCACAGTGTAGTACATAGTATATGAGTGAGTTGCACTGAAAAACTTAGAATATAAGAAACGCACAGTGTAGTACATAGTATATGAGTGAGTTGCACTGAAAAACTTAGAATTTACTGAAAAACCCGCATTACACGAAATGCAAAGTGTAGTACATAGTATAAGAGTGAGTTGCACTGAAAAACTTAGAATATAAGAAACGCACAGTGTAGTACATAGTATATGAGTGAGTTGCACTGAAAAACTTAGAATATAAAAAACGCACAGTGTAGTACATAGTATATGAGTGAGTTGCACTGAAAATATTAGAATATAAGAAACGCACAGTGTAGTACATAGTATATGAGTGAGTTGGACTGAAAAACTTAGAATTTACTGAAAAACCCGCATTACACGAAATGCACAGTGTAGTACATAGTATATGAGTGAGTTGCATTGAAAAACTTAGAATATAAGAAATGCACAGTGTAGTACATAGTATATGAGTGAGTTGCACTGAAAAACTTAGAATATAAGAAACGCACAGTGTAGTACATAGTATATGAGTGAGTTGCACTGAAAAACTTAGAATTTACTGAAAAACCCGCATTACACGAAATGCAAAGTGTAGTACATAGTATAAGAGTGAGTTGCACTGAAAAACTTAGAATATAAGAAACGCACAGTGTAGTACATAGTATATGAGTGAGTTGCACTGAAAAACTTAGAATATAAGAAACGCACAGTGTAGTACATAGTATATGAGTGAGTTGCATTGAAAATATTAGAATATAAGAAACGCACAGTGTAGTACATAGTATATGAGTGAGTTGGACTGAAAAACTTAGAATTTACTGAAAAACCCGCATTACACGAAATGCACAGTGTAGAACATAGTATATGAGTGAGTTGCACTGAAAAACTTAGAATATAAGAAACGCACAGTGTAGTACATAGTATATGAGTGAGTTGCACTGAAAATCTTAGAATATAAGAAACGCACAGTGTAGTACATAGTATATGAGTGAGTTGCACTGAAAAACTTAGAATATAAGAAACGCACAGTGTAGTACATAGTATATGAGTGAGTTGCACTGAAAAACTTAGAATATAAGAAACGCACAGTGTAGTACATAGTATATGAGTGAGTTGCACTGAAAAACTTAGAATATAAGAAACGCACAGTGTAGTACATAGTATATGAGTGGGTTGCACTGAAAAACTTAGAATTTACTGAAAAACCCGCATTACACGAAATGCACAGTGTAGTACATAGTATATGAGTGAGTTGCACTGAAAAACTTAGAATATAAGAAACGCACAGTGTAGTACATAGTATATGAGTGAGTTGCACTGATAAACTTAGAATATAAGAAACGCACAGTGTAGTACATAGTATATGAGTGAGTTGCACTGAAAAACTTAGAATTTACTGAAAAACCCGCATTACACGAAATGCACAGTGTAGTACATAGTATATGAGTGAGTTGCACTGAAAAACTTAGAATATAAGAAACGCACAGTGTAGTACATAGTATATGAGTGAGTTGCACTGAAAAACGTAGAATATAAGAAACGCACAGTGTAGTACATAGTATATGAGTGAGTTGCACTGAAAAACTTAGAATTTACTGAAAAACCCGCATTACACGAAATGCACAGTGTAGTACATTGTATATGAGTGAGTTGCACTGAAAAACTTAGAATTTACTGAAAACCCGCATTAGACGAAATGCACAGTGTAGTACATTGTATATGAGTGAGTTGTACTGAAAAACTTAGAATTTACTGAAAAACCCGCATTAGACGAAATGCACAGTGTAGTACATAGTATATGAGTGAGTTGCACTGAAAAACTTAGAATTTACTGAAAAACCCGCATTAGACGAAATGCACAGTGTAGTACATTGTATATGAGTGAGTTGCACTGAAAAACTTAGAATATAAGAAACGCATAGTGTAGTACGTAGTATATGAGTGAGTTGCACTGAAAAACTTAGAATATAAGAAACGCACAGTGTAGTACATAGTATATGAGTGAGTTGCACTGAAAAACTTAGAATTTTCTGAAATACCCGCATTACACGAAATGCACAGTGTAGTACATAGTATATGAGTGAGTTGCACTGAAAAACTTAGAATATAAGAAACGCACAGTGTAGTACATAGTATATGAGTGAGTTGCACTGAAAAACTTAGAATATAAGAAACGCACAGTGTAGTACATAGTATATGAGTGAGTTACACTGAAAAACTTAGAATATAAGAAACGCACAGTGTAGTACATAGTATATGAGTGAGTTGCACTGAAAAACTAAGAATTTACTGAAAAACCCGCATTACACGAAATGCACAGTGTAGTACATAGTATATGAGTGAGTTGCACTGAAAAACTTAGAATATAAGAAACGCACAGTGTAGTACATAGTATATGAGTGAGTTGCACTGAAAAACTTAGAATATAAGAAACGCACAGTGTAGTACATAGTATATGAGTGAGTTGCACTGAAAAACTTAGAATTTACTGAAAAACCCGCATTACACGAAATGCACAGTGTAGTACATTGTATATGAGTGAGTTGCACTGAAAAACTTAGAATTTACTGAAAAACCCGCATTAGACGAAATGCACAGTGTAGTACATTGTATATGAGTGAGTTGCACTGAAAAACTTAGAATATAAGAAACGCACAGTGTAGTACGTAGTATATGAGTGAGTTGCACTGAAAAACTTAGAATTTACTGAAAAACCCGCATTACACGAAATGCAAAGTGTAGTACATAGTATAAGAGTGAGTTGCACTGAAAAACTTAGAATATAAGAAACGCACAGTGTAGTACATAGTATATGAGTGGGTTGCACTGAAAAACTTAGAATTTACTGAAAAACCCGCATTACACGAAATGCACAGTGTAGTACATAGTATATGAGTGAGTTGCACTGAAAAACTTAGAATATAAGAAACGCACAGTGTAGTACATAGTATATGAGTGAGTTGCACTGAAAAACTTAGAATATAAGAAACGCACAGTGTAGTACATAGTATATGAGTGAGTTGCACTGAAAAACTTAGAATAAAAGAAACGCACAGTGTAGTACATAGTATATGAGTGAGTTGCACTGAAAAACTTAGAATATAAGAAAAGCACAGTGTAGTACATAGTATATGAGTGAGTTGCACTGAAAAACTAAGAATTTACTGAAAAACCCGCATTACACGAAATGCACAGTGTAGTACATAGTATATGAGTGAGTTGCACTGAAAAACTTAGAATATAAGAAACGCACAGTGTAGTACATAGTATATGAGTGGGTTGCACTGAAAAACTTAGAATTTACTGAAAAACCCGCATTACACGAAATGCACAGTGTAGTACATAGTATATGAGTGAGTTGCACTGAAAAACTTAGAATATAAGAAACGCACAGTGTAGTACATAGTATATGAGTGAGTTGCACTGAAAAACTTAGAATATAAGAAACGCACAGTGTAGTACATAGTATATGAGTGAGTTGCACTGAAAAACTTAGAATTTACTGAAAAACCCGCATTACACGAAATGCACAGTGTAGTATATTGTGTATGAGTGAGTTGCACTGAAAAACTTAGAATTTACTGAAAAACCCGCATTAGACGAAATGCACAGTGTAGTACATTGTATATGAGTGAGTTGCACTGAAAAACTTAGAATATAAGAAACGCATAGTGTAGTACGTAGTATATGAGTGAGTTGCACTGAAAAACTTAGAATATAAGAAACGCACAGTGTAGTACATAGTATATGAGTGAGTTGCACTGAAAAACTTAGAATTTTCTGAAATACCCGCATTACACGAATTGCACAGTGTAGTACATAGTATATGAGTGAGTTGCACTGAAAAACTTAGAATATAAGAAACGCACAGTGTAGTACATAGTATATGAGTGAGTTGCACTGAAAAACTTAGAATATAAGAAACGCACAGTGTAGTACATAGTATATGAGTGAGTTACACTGAAAAACTTAGAATATAAGAAACGCACAGTGTAGTACATAGTATATGAGTGAGTTGCACTGAAAAACTAAGAATTTACTGAAAAACCCGCATTACACGAAATGCACAGTGTAGTACATAGTATATGAGTGAGTTGCACTGAAAAACATAGAATATAAGAAACGCACAGTGTAGTACATAGTATATGAGTGAGTTGCACTGAAAAACTTAGAATATAAGAAACGCACAGTGTAGTACATAGTATATGAGTGAGTTGCACTGAAAAACTTAGAATTTACTGAAAAACCCGCATTACACGAAATGCACAGTGTAGTACATTGTATATGAGTGAGTTGCACTGAAAAACTTAGAATTTACTGAAAAACCCGCATTAGACGAAATGCACAGTGTAGTACATTGTATATGAGTGAGTTGCACTGAAAAACTTAGAATATAAGAAACGCACAGTGTAGTACGTAGTATATGAGTGAGTTGCACTGAAAAACTTAGAATTTACTGAAAAACCCGCATTACACGAAATGCAAAGTGTAGTACATAGTATAAGAGTGAGTTGCACTGAAAAACTTAGAATATAAGAAACGCACAGTGTAGTACATAGTATATGAGTGGGTTGCACTGAAAAACTTAGAATTTACTGAAAAACCCGCATTACACGAAATGCACAGTGTAGTACATAGTATATGAGTGAGTTGCACTGAAAAACTTAGAATATAAGAAACGCACAGTGTAGTACATAGTATATGAGTGAGTTGCACTGAAAAACTTAGAATATAAGAAACGCACAGTGTAGTACATAGTATATGAGTGAGTTGCACTGAAAAACTTAGAATAAAAGAAACGCACAGTGTAGTACATAGTATATGAGTGAGTTGCACTGAAAAACTTAGAATATAAGAAAAGCACAGTGTAGTACATAGTATATGAGTGAGTTGCACTGAAAAACTAAGAATTTACTGAAAAACCCGCATTACACGAAATGCACAGTGTAGTACATAGTATATGAGTGAGTTGCACTGAAAAACTTAGAATATAAGAAACGCACAGTGTAGTACATAGTATATGAGTGGGTTGCACTGAAAAACTTAGAATTTACTGAAAAACCCGCATTACACGAAATGCACAGTGTAGTACATAGTATATGAGTGAGTTGCACTGAAAAACTTAGAATATAAGAAACGCACAGTGTAGTACATAGTATATGAGTGAGTTGCACTGAAAAACTTAGAATATAAGAAACGCACAGTGTAGTACATAGTATATGAGTGAGTTGCACTGAAAAACTTAGAATTTACTGAAAAACCCGCATTACACGAAATGCACAGTGTAGTATATTGTGTATGAGTGAGTTGCACTGAAAAACTTAGAATATAAGAAACGCACAGTGTAGTACGTAGTATATGAGTGAGTTGCACTGAAAAACTTAGAATATAAGAAACGCACAGTGTAGTACATAGTATATGAGTGAGTTGCACTGAAAAACTTAGAATTTACTGAAAAACCCGCATTACACGAAATGCAAAGTGTAGTACATAGTATAAGAGTGAGTTGCACTGAAAAACTTAGAATATAAGAAACGCACAGTGTAGTACATAGTATATGAGTGAGTTGCACTGAAAAACTTAGAATATAAGAAACGCACAGTGTAGTACATAGTATATGAGTGAGTTGCACTGAAAATATTAGAATATAAGAAACGCACAGTGTAGTACATAGTATATGAGTGAGTTGGACTGAAAAACTTAGAATTTACTGAAAAACCCGCATTACACGAAATGCACAGTGTAGTACATAGTATATGAGTGAGTTGCATTGAAAAACTTAGAATATAAGAAATGCACAGTGTAGTACATAGTATATGAGTGAGTTGCACTGAAAAACTTAGAATATAAGAAACGCACAGTGTAGTACATAGTATATGAGTGAGTTGCACTGAAAAACTTAGAATTTACTGAAAAACCCGCATTACACGAAATGCAAAGTGTAGTACATAGTATAAGAGTGAGTTGCACTGAAAAACTTAGAATATAAGAAACGCACAGTGTAGTACATAGTATATGAGTGAGTTGCACTGAAAAACTTAGAATATAAGAAACGCACAGTGTAGTACATAGTATATGAGTGAGTTGCACTGAAAATATTAGAATATAAGAAACGCACTGTGTAGTACATAGTATATGAGTGAGTTGGACTGAAAAACTTAGAATTTACTGAAAAACCCGCATTACACGAAATGCACAGTGTAGTACATAGTATATGAGTGAGTTGCACTGAAAAACTTAGAATATAAGAAACGCACAGTGTAGTACATAGTATATGAGTGAGTTGCACTGATAAACTTAGAATATAAGAAACGCACAGTGTAGTACATAGTATATGAGTGAGTTGCCCTGAAAAACTTAGAATTTACTGAAAAACCCGCATTACACGAAATGCACAGTGTAGTACATAGTATATGAGTGAGTTGCACTGAAAAACTTAGAATATAAGAAACGCACAGTGTAGTACATAGTATATGAGTGAGTTGCACTGAAAAACGTAGAATATAAGAAACGCACAGTGTAGTACATAGTATATGAGTGAGTTGCACTGAAAAACTTAGAATTTACTGAAAAACCCGCATTACACGAAATGCACAGTGTAGTACATTGTATATGAGTGAGTTGCACTGAAAAACTTAGAATTTACTGAAAACCCGCATTAGACGAAATGCACAGTGTAGTACATTGTATATGAGTGAGTTGTACTGAAAAACTTAGAATTTACTGAAAAACCCGCATTAGACGAAATGCACAGTGTAGTACATAGTATATGAGTGAGTTGCACTGAAAAACTTAGAATTTACTGAAAAACCCGCATTAGACGAAATGCACAGTGTAGTACATTGTATATGAGTGAGTTGCACTGAAAAACTTAGAATATAAGAAACGCATAGTGTAGTACGTAGTATATGAGTGAGTTGCACTGAAAAACTTAGAATATAAAAAACGCACAGTGTACTACATAGTATATGAGTGAGTTGCACTGAAAAACTTAGAATTTTCTGAAATACCCGCATTACACGAAATGCACAGTGTAGTACATAGTATATGAGTGAGTTGCACTGAAAAACTTAGAATATAAGAAACGCACAGTGTAGTACATAGTATATGAGTGAGTTGCACTGAAAAACTTAGAATATAAGAAACGCACAGTGTAGTACATAGTATATGAGTGAGTTACACTGAAAAACTTAGAATATAAGAAAGGCACAGTGTAGTACATAGTATATGAGTGAGTTGCACTGAAAAACTAAGAATTTACTGAAAAACCCGCATTACACGAAATGCACAGTGTAGTACATAGTATATGAGTGAGTTGCACTGAAAAACTTAGAATATAAGAAACGCACAGTGTAGTACATAGTATATGAGTGAGTTGCACTGAAAAACTTAGAATATAAGAAACGCACAGTGTAGTACATAGTATATGAGTGAGTTGCACTGAAAAACTTAGAATTTACTGAAAAACCCGCATTACACGAAATGCACAGTGTAGTACATTGTATATGAGTGAGTTGCACTGAAAAACTTAGAATTTACTGAAAAACCCGCATTAGACGAAATGCACAGTGTAGTACATTGTATATGAGTGAGTTGCACTGAAAAACTTAGAATATAAGAAACGCACAGTGTAGTACGTAGTATATGAGTGAGTTGCACTGAAAAACTTAGAATATAAGAAACGCACAGTGTAGTACATAGTATATGAGTGAGTTGCACTGAAAAACTTAGAATTTACTGAAATACCCGCATTACACGAAATGCACAGTGTAGTACATAGTATATGAGTGAGTTGCACTGAAAAACTTAGAATATAAGAAACGCACAATGTAGTACATAGTATATGAGTGAGTTGCACTGAAAAACTTAGAATATAAGAAACGCACAGTGTAGTACATAGTATATGAGTGAGTTGCACTGAAAAACTTAGAATATAAGAAACGCACAGTGTAGTACATAGTATATGAGTGAGTTGCACTGAAAAACTTAGAATATAAAAAACGCACAGTGTACTACATAGTATATGAGTGAGTTGCACTGAAAAACTAAGAATTTACTGAAAAACCCGCATTACACGAAATGCACAGTGTAGTACATAGTATATGAGTGAGTTGCACTGAAAAACTTAGAATATAAGAAACGCACAGTGTAGTACATAGTATATGAGTGGGTTGCACTGAAAAACTTAGAATTTACTGAAAAACCCGCATTATACGAAATGCACAGTGTAGTACATAGTATATGAGTGAGTTGCACTGAAAAACTTAGAATATAAGAAACGCACAGTGTAGTACATAGTATATGAGTGAGTTGCACTGAAAAACTTAGAATATAAGAAACGCACAGTGTAGTATATAGTATATGAGTGATTGCACTGAAAAACTTAGAATATAAGAAACGCAAAGTGTAGTACATAGTGTATGAGTGAGTTGCACTGAAAAACTTAGAATTTACTGAAAAACCCGCATTACACGAAATGCACAGTGTAGTACATAGTATATGAGTGAGTTGCATTGAAAAACTTAGAATATAAGAAATCACAGTGTAGTACATAGTATATGAGTGAGTTGCACTGAAAAACTTAGAATATAAGAAACGCACAGTGTAGTACATAGTATATGAGTGAGTTGCACTGAAAAACTTAGAATATAAAAAACGCACAGTGTAGTACATAGTATATGATTGAGTTGCACTGAAAATATTAGAATATAAGAAACGCACAGTGTAGTACATAGTATATGAGTGAGTTGGACTGAAAAACTTAGAATTTACTGAAAAACCCGCATTACACGAAATGCACAGTGTAGTACATAGTATATGAGTGAGTTGCATTGAAAAACTTAGAATATAAGAAATGCACAGTGTAGTACATAGTATATGAGTGAGTTGCACTGAAAAACTTAGAATATAAGAAACGCACAGTGTAGTACATAGTATATGAGTGAGTTGCACTGAAAAACTTAGAATTTACTGAAAAACCCGCATTACACGAAATGCAAAGTGTAGTACATAGTATAAGAGTGAGTTGCACTGAAAAACTTAGAATATAAGAAACGCACAGTGTAGTACATAGTATATGAGTGAGTTGCACTGAAAAACTTAGAATATAAGAAACGCACAGTGTAGTACATAGTATATGAGTGAGTTGCATTGAAAATATTAGAATATAAGAAACGCACAGTGTAGTACATAGTATATGAGTGAGTTGGACTGAAAAACTTAGAATTTACTGAAAAACCCGCATTACACGAAATGCACAGTGTAGAACATAGTATATGAGTGAGTTGCACTGAAAAACTTAGAATATAAGAAACGCACAGTGTAGTACATAGTATATGAGTGAGTTGCACTGAAAATCTTAGAATATAAGAAACGCACAGTGTAGTACATAGTATATGAGTGAGTTGCACTGAAAAACTTAGAATATAAGAAACGCACAGTGTAGTACATAGTATATGAGTGAGTTGCACTGAAAAACTTAGAATATAAGAAACGCACAGTGTAGTACATAGTATATGAGTGAGTTGCACTGAAAAACTTAGAATATAAGAAACGCACAGTGTAGTACATAGTATATGAGTGGGTTGCACTGAAAAACTTAGAATTTACTGAAAAACCCGCATTACACGAAATGCACAGTGTAGTACATAGTATATGAGTGAGTTGCACTGAAAAACTTAGAATATAAGAAACGCACAGTGTAGTACATAGTATATGAGTGAGTTGCACTGATAAACTTAGAATATAAGAAACGCACAGTGTAGTACATAGTATATGAGTGAGTTGCACTGAAAAACTTAGAATTTACTGAAAAACCCGCATTACACGAAATGCACAGTGTAGTACATAGTATATGAGTGAGTTGCACTGAAAAACTTAGAATATAAGAAACGCACAGTGTAGTACATAGTATATGAGTGAGTTGCACTGAAAAACGTAGAATATAAGAAACGCACAGTGTAGTACATAGTATATGAGTGAGTTGCACTGAAAAACTTAGAATTTACTGAAAAACCCGCATTACACGAAATGCACAGTGTAGTACATTGTATATGAGTGAGTTGCACTGAAAAACTTAGAATTTACTGAAAACCCGCATTAGACGAAATGCACAGTGTAGTACATTGTATATGAGTGAGTTGTACTGAAAAACTTAGAATTTACTGAAAAACCCGCATTAGACGAAATGCACAGTGTAGTACATAGTATATGAGTGAGTTGCACTGAAAAACTTAGAATTTACTGAAAAACCCGCATTAGACGAAATGCACAGTGTAGTACATTGTATATGAGTGAGTTGCACTGAAAAACTTAGAATATAAGAAACGCATAGTGTAGTACGTAGTATATGAGTGAGTTGCACTGAAAAACTTAGAATATAAGAAACGCACAGTGTAGTACATAGTATATGAGTGAGTTGCACTGAAAAACTTAGAATTTTCTGAAATACCCGCATTACACGAAATGCACAGTGTAGTACATAGTATATGAGTGAGTTGCACTGAAAAACTTAGAATATAAGAAACGCACAGTGTAGTACATAGTATATGAGTGAGTTGCACTGAAAAACTTAGAATATAAGAAATGCACAGTGTAGTACATAGTATATGAGTGAGTTACACTGAAAAACTTAGAATATAAGAAACGCACAGTGTAGTACATAGTATATGAGTGAGTTGCACTGAAAAACTAAGAATTTACTGAAAAACCCGCATTACACGAAATGCACAGTGTAGTACATAGTATATGAGTGAGTTGCACTGAAAAACTTAGAATATAAGAAACGCACAGTGTAGTACATAGTATATGAGTGAGTTGCACTGAAAAACTTAGAATTTACTGAAAAACCCGCATTACACGAAATGCACAGTGTAGTACATAGTATATGAGTGAGTTGCACTGAAAAACTTAGAATATAAGAAACGCACAGTGTAGTACATAGTATATGAGTGAGTTGCACTGAAAAACTTAGAATATAAGAAACGCACAGTGTAGTACATAGTATATGAGTGAGTTGCACTGAAAAACTTAGAATATAAGAAACGCACAGTGTAGTACATAGTATATGAGTGAGTTGCACTGAAAAACTTAGAATATAAGAAACGCACAGTGTAGTACATAGTATATGAGTGAGTTGCACTGAAAAACTTAGAATTTACTGAAAAACCCGCATTACACGAAATGCACAGTGTAGTACATAGTATATGAGTGAGTTGCACTGAAAAACTTAGAATATAAGAAACGCACAGTGTAGTACATAGTATATGAGTGAGTTGCACTGAAAAACTTAGAATTTACTGAAAAACCCGCATTACACGAAATGCACAGTGTAGTACATAGTATATGAGTGAGTTGCACTGAAAAACTTAGAATATAAGAAACGCACAGTGTAGTACATAGTATATGAGTGAGTTGCACTGAAAAACTTAGAATATAAGAAACGCACAGTGTAGTACATAGTATATGAGTGAGTTGCACTGAAAAACTTAGAATATAAGAAACGCACAGTGTAGTACATAGTATATGAGTGAGTTGCACTGAAAAACTTAGAATATAAGAAACGCACAGTGTAGTACATAGTATATGAGTGAGTTGCACTGAAAAACTTAGAATTTACTGAAAAACCCGCATTACACGAAATGCACAGTGTAGTACATAGTATATGAGTGAGTTGCACTGAAAAACTTAGAATATAAGAAACGCACAGTGTAGTACATAGTATATGAGTGAGTTGCACTGAAAAACTTAGAATATAAGAAACGCACAGTGTAGTACATAGTATATGAGTGAGTTGCACTGAAAAACTTAGAATATAAGAAACGCACAGTGTAGTACATAGTATATGAGTGAGTTGCACTGAAAAACTTAGAATTTACTGAAATACCCGCATTACACGAAATGCACAGTGTAGTACATAGTATATGAGTGAGTTGCACTGAAAAACTTAGAATATAAGAAACGCACAGTGTAGTACATAGTATATGAGTGAGTTGCACTGAAAAACTTAGAATATAAGAAACGCACAGTGTAGTACATAGTATATGAGTGAGTTGCACTGAAAATATTAGAATATAAGAAACGCACAGTGTAGTACATAGTATATGAGTGAGTTGGACTGAAAAACTTAGAATTTACTGAAAAACCCGCATTACACGAAATGCACAGTGTAGTACATAGTATATGAGTGAGTTGCATTGAAAAACTTAGAATATAAGAAATGCACAGTGTAGTACATAGTATATGAGTGAGTTGCACTGAAAAACTTAGAATATAAGAAACGCACAGTGTAGTACATAGTATATGAGTGAGTTACACTGAAAAACTTAGAATATAAGAAACGCACAGTGTAGTACATAGTATATGAGTGAGTTGCACTGAAAAACTAAGAATTTACTGAAAAACCCGCATTACACGAAATGCACAGTGTAGTACATAGTATATGAGTGAGTTGCACTGAAAAACTTAGAATATAAGAAACGCACAGTGTAGTACATAGTATATGAGTGAGTTGCACTGAAAAACTTAGAATTTACTGAAAATCCGCATTACACGAAATGCACAGTGTAGTACATAGTATATGAGTGAGTTGCACTGAAAAACTTAGAATATAAGAAACGCACAGTGTAGTACATAGTATATGAGTGAGTTGCACTGAAAAACTTAGAATATAAGAAACGCACAGTGTAGTACATAGTATATGAGTGAGTTGCACTGAAAAACTTAGAATATAAGAAACGCACAGTGTAGTACATAGTATATGAGTGAGTTGCACTGAAAAACTTAGAATATAAGAAACGCACAGTGTAGTACATAGTATATGAGTGAGTTGCACTGAAAAACTTAGAATTTACTGAAAAACCCGCATTACACGAAATGCACAGTGTAGTACATAGTATATGAGTGAGTTGCACTGAAAAACTTAGAATATAAGAAACGCACAGTGTAGTACATAGTATATGAGTGAGTTGCACTGAAAAACTTAGAATTTACTGAAAAACCCGCATTACACGAAATGCACAGTGTAGTACATAGTATATGAGTGAGTTGCACTGAAAAACTTAGAATATAAGAAACGCACAGTGTAGTACATAGTATATGAGTGAGTTGCACTGAAAAACTTAGAATATAAGAAACGCACAGTGTAGTACATAGTATATGAGTGAGTTGCACTGAAAAACTTAGAATATAAGAAACGCACAGTGTAGTACATAGTATATGAGTGAGTTGCACTGAAAAACTTAGAATATAAGAAACGCACAGTGTAGTACATAGTATATGAGTGAGTTGCACTGAAAATATTAGAATATAAGAAACGCACAGTGTAGTACATAGTATATGAGTGAGTTGGACTGAAAAACTTAGAATTTACTGAAAAACCCGCATTACACGAAATGCACAGTGTAGTACATAGTATATGAGTGAGTTGCATTGAAAAACTTAGAATATAAGAAATGCACAGTGTAGTACATAGTATATGAGTGAGTTGCACTGAAAAACTTAGAATATAAGAAACGCACAGTGTAGTACATAGTATATGAGTGAGTTGCACTGAAAAACTTAGAATTTACTGAAAAACCCGCATTACACGAAATGGAAAGTGTAGTACATAGTATAAGAGTGAGTTGCACTGAAAAACTTAGAATATAAGAAACGCACAGTGTAGTACAAAGTATATGAGTGAGTTGCACTGAAAAACTTAGAATATAAGAAACGCACAGTGTAGTACATAGTATATGAGTGAGTTGCACTGAAAATATTAGAATATAAGAAACGCACAGTGTAGTACATAGTATATGAGTGAGTTGGACTGAAAAACTTAGAATTTACTGAAAAACCCGCATTACACGAAATGCACAGTGTAGTACATAATATATGAGTGAGTTGCACTGAAAAACTTAGAATATAAGAAACGCACAGTGTAGTACATAGTATATGAGTGAGTTGCACTGAAAATCTTAGAATATAAGAAACGCACAGTGTAGTACATAGTATATGAGTGAGTTGCACTGAAAAACTTAGAATATAAGAAACGCACAGTGTAGTACATAGTATATGAGTGAGTTGCACTGAAAAACTTAGAATATAAGAAACGCACAGTGTAGTACATAGTATATGAGTGAGTTGCACTGAAAAACTTAGAATATAAGAAACGCACAGTGTAGTACATAGTATATGAGTGGGTTGCACTGAAAAACTTAGAATTTACTGAAAAACCCGCATTACACGAAATGCACAGTGTAGTACATAGTATATGAGTGAGTTGCACTGAAAAACTTAGAATATAAGAAACGCACAGTGTAGTACATAGTATATGAGTGAGTTGCACTGATAAACTTAGAATATAAGAAACGCACAGTGTAGTACATAGTATATGAGTGAGTTGCACTGAAAAACTTAGAATTTACTGAAAAACCCGCATTACACGAAATGCACAGTGTAGTACATAGTATATGAGTGAGTTGCACTGAAAAACTTAGAATATAAGAAACACACAGTGTAGTACATAGTATATGAGTGAGTTGCACTGAAAAACGTAGAATATAAGAAACGCACAGTGTAGTACATAGTATATGAGTGAATTGCACTGAAAACTTAGAATTTACTGAAAAACCCGAATTACACGAAATGCACAGTGTAGTACATTGTATATGAGTGAGTTGCACTGAAAAACTTAGAATTTACTGAAAACCCGCATTAGACGAAATGCACAGTGTAGTACATTGTATATGAGTGAGTTGTACTGAAAAACTTAGAATTTACTGAAAAACCCGCATTAGACGAAATGCACAGTGTAGTACATAGTATATGAGTGAGTTGCACTGAAAAACTTAGAATTTACTGAAAAACCCGCATTAGACGAAATGCACAGTGTAGTACATTGTATATGAGTGAGTTGCACTGAAAAACTTAGAATATAAGAAACGCATAGTGTAGTACGTAGTATATGAGTGAGTTGCACTGAAAAACTTAGAATATAAGAAACGCACAGTGTAGTACATAGTATATGAGTGAGTTGCACTGAAAAACTTAGAATTTTCTGAAATACCCGCATTACACGAAATGCACAGTGTAGTACATAGTATATGAGTGAGTTGCACTGAAAAACTTAGAATATAAGAAACGCACAGTGTAGTACATAGTATATGAGTGAGTTGCACTGAAAAACTTAGAATATAAGAAACGCACAGTGTAGTACATAGTATATGAGTGAGTTACACTGAAAAACTTAGAATATAAGAAACGCACAGTGTAGTACATAGTATATGAGTGAGTTGCACTGAAAAACTAAGAATTTACTGAAAAACCCGCATTACACGAAATGCACAGTGTAGTACATAGTATATGAGTGAGTTGCACTGAAAAACTTAGAATATAAGAAACGCACAGTGTAGTACATAGTATATGAGTGAGTTGCACTGAAAAACTTAGAATTTACTGAAAAACCCGCATTACACGAAATGCACAGTGTAGTACATAGTATATGAGTGAGTTGCACTGAAAAACTTAGAATATAAGAAACGCACAGTGTAGTACATAGTATATGAGTGAGTTGCACTGAAAAACTTAGAATATAAGAAACGCACAGTGTAGTACATAGTATATGAGTGAGTTGCACTGAAAAACTTAGAATATAAGAAACGCACAGTGTAGTACATAGTATATGAGTGAGTTGCACTGAAAAACTTAGAATATAAGAAACGCACAGTGTAGTACATAGTATATGAGTGAGTTGCACTGAAAAACTTAGAATTTACTGAAAAACCCGCATTACACGAAATGCACAGTGTAGTACATAGTATATGAGTGAGTTGCACTGAAAAACTTAGAATATAAGAAACGCACAGTGTAGTACATAGTATATGAGTGAGTTGCACTGAAAAACTTAGAATATAAGAAACGCACAGTGTAGTACATAGTATATGAGTGAGTTGCACTGAAAAACTTAGAATATAAGAAACGCACAGTGTAGTACATAGTATATGAGTGAGTTGCACTGAAAAACTTAGAATTTACTGAAATACCCGCATTACACGAAATGCACAGTGTAGTACATAGTATATGAGTGAGTTGCACTGAAAAACTTAGAATATAAGAAACGCACAGTGTAGTACATAGTATATGAGTGAGTTGCACTGAAAAACTTAGAATATAAGAAACGCACAGTGTAGTACATAGTATATGAGTGAGTTGCACTGAAAAACTTAGAATATAAGAAACGCACAGAGTAGTACATAGTATATGAGTGAGTTGCACTGAAAAACTTAGAATATAAGAAACGCACAGTGTAGTACATAGTATATGAGTGAGTTGCACTGAAAAACTTAGAATTTACTGAAATACCCGCATTACACGAAATGCACAGTGTAGTACATAGTATATGAGTGAGTTGCACTGAAAAACTTAGAATATAAGAAACGCACAGTGTAGTACATAGTATATGAGTGAGTTGCACTGAAAAACTTAGAATATAAGAAACGCACAGTGTAGTACATAGTATATGAGTGAGTTGCACTGAAAAACTTAGAATATAAGAAACGCACAGTGTAGTACATAGTATATGAGTGAGTTGCACTGAAAAACTTAGAATATAAGAAACGCACAGTGTAGTACATAGTATATGAGTGAGTTGCACTGAAAAACTAAGAATTTACTGAAAAACCCGCATTACACGAAATGCACAGTGTAGTACATAGTATATGAGTGAGTTGCACTGAAAAACTTAGAATATAAGAAACGCACAGTGTAGTACATAGTATATGAGTGGGTTGCACTGAAAAACTTAGAATTTACTGAAAAACCCGCATTACACGAAATGCACAGTGTAGTACATAGTATATGAGTGAGTTGCACTGAAAAACTTAGAATATAAGAAACGCACAGTGTAGTACATAGTATATGAGTGAGTTGCACGGAAAAACTTAGAATATAAGAAACGCACAGTGTAGTATATAGTATATGAGTGATTGCACTGAAAAACTTAGAATATAAGAAACGCAAAGTGTAGTACATAGTGTATGAGTGAGTTGCACTGAAAAACTTAGAATTTACTGAAAAACCCGCATTACACGAAATGCACAGTGTAGTACATAGTATATGAGTGAGTTGCATTGAAAAACTTAGAATATAAGAAATGCACAGTGTAGTACATAGTATATGAGTGAGTTGCACTGAAAAACTTAGAATATAAGAAACGCACAGTGTAGTACATAGTATATGAGTGAGTTGCACTGAAAAACTTAGAATTTACTGAAAAACCCGCATTACACGAAATGCAAAGTGTAGTACATAGTATAAGAGTGAGTTGCACTGAAAAACTTAGAATATAAGAAACGCACAGTGTAGTACATAGTATATGAGTGAGTTGCACTGAAAAACTTAGAATATAAGAAACGCACAGTGTAGTACATAGTATATGAGTGAGTTGCACTGAAAATATTAGAATATAAGAAACGCACAGTGTAGTACATAGTATATGAGTGAGTTGGACTGAAAAACTTAGAATTTACTGAAAAACCCGCATTACACGAAATGCACAGTGTAGTACATAGTATATGAGTGAGTTGCATTGAAAAACTTAGAATATAAGAAATGCACAGTGTAGTACATAGTATATGAGTGAGTTGCACTGAAAAACTTAGAATATAAGAAACGCACAGTGTAGTACATAGTATATGAGTGAGTTGCACTGAAAAACTTAGAATTTACTGAAAAACCCGCATTACACGAAATGCAAAGTGTAGTATATAGTATAAGAGTGAGTTGCACTGAAAAACTTAGAATATAAGAAACGCACAGTGTAGTACATAGTATATGAGTGAGTTGCACTGAAAAACTTAGAATATAAGAAACGCACAGTGTAGTACATAGTATATGAGTGAGTTGCACTGAAAATATTAGAATATAAGAAACGCACAGTGTAGTACATAGTATATGAGTGAGTTGGACTGAAAAACTTAGAATTTACTGAAAAACCCGCATTACACGAAATGCACAGTGTAGTACATAGTATATGAGTGAGTTGCACTGAAAAACTTAGAATATAAGAAACGCACAGTGTAGTACATAGTATATGAGTGAGTTGCACTGAAAATCTTAGAATATAAGAAACGCACAGTGTAGTACATAGTATATGAGTGAGTTGCACTGAAAAACTTAGAATATAAGAAACGCACAGTGTAGTACATAGTATATGAGTGAGTTGCACTGAAAAACTTAGAATATAAGAAACGCACAGTGTAGTACATAGTATATGAGTGAGTTGCACTGAAAAACTTAGAATATAAGAAACGCACAGTGTAGTATATAGTATATGAGTGAGTTGCACTGAAAAACTTAGAATATAAGAAACGCACAGTGTAGTACATAGTATATGAGTGAGTTGCACTGAAAATATTAGAATATAAGAAACGCACAGTGTAGTACATAGTATATGAGTGAGTTGGACTGAAAAACTTAGAATTTACTGAAAAACCCGCATTACACGAAATGCACAGTGTAGTACATAGTATATGAGTGAGTTGCACTGAAAAACTTAGAATATAAGAAACGCACAGTGTAGTACATAGTATATGAGTGAGTTGCACTGAAAATCTTAGAATATAAGAAACGCACAGTGTAGTACATAGTATATGAGTGAGTTGCACTGAAAAACTTAGAATATAAGAAACGCACAGTGTAGTACATAGTATATGAGTGAGTTGCACTGAAAAACTTAGAATATAAGAAACGCACAGTGTAGTACATAGTATATGAGTGAGTTGCACTGAAAAACTTAGAATATAAGAAACGCACAGTGTAGTACATAGTATATGAGTGGGTTGCACTGAAAAACTTAGAATTTACTGAAAAACCCGCATTACACGAAATGCACAGTGTAGTACATAGTATATGAGTGAGTTGCACTGAAAAACTTAGAATATAAGAAACGCACAGTGTAGTACATAGTATATGAGTGAGTTGCACTGATAAACTTAGAATATAAGAAACGCACAGTGTAGTACATAGTATATGAGTGAGTTGCACTGAAAAACTTAGAATTTACTGAAAAACCCGCATTACACGAAATGCACAGTGTAGTACATAGTATATGAGTGAGTTGCACTGAAAAACTTAGAATATAAGAAACGCACAGTGTAGTACATAGTATATGAGTGAGTTGCACTGAAAAACGTAGAATATAAGAAACGCACAGTGTAGTACATAGTATATGAGTGAATTGCACTGAAAACTTAGAATTTACTGAAAAACCCGAATTACACGAAATGCACAGTGTAGTACATTGTATATGAGTGAGTTGCACTGAAAAACTTAGAATTTACTGAAAACCCGCATTAGACGAAATGCACAGTGTAGTACATTGTATATGAGTGAGTTGTACTGAAAAACTTAGAATTTACTGAAAAACCCGCATTAGACGAAATGCACAGTGTAGTACATAGTATATGAGTGAGTTGCACTGAAAAACTTAGAATTTACTGAAAAACCCGCATTAGACGAAATGCACAGTGTAGTACATTGTATATGAGTGAGTTGCACTGAAAAACTTAGAATATAAGAAACGCATAGTGTAGTACGTAGTATATGAGTGAGTTGCACTGAAAAACTTAGAATATAAGAAACGCACAGTGTAGTACATAGTATATGAGTGAGTTGCACTGAAAAACTTAGAATTTTCTGAAATACCCGCATTACACGAAATGCACAGTGTAGTACATAGTATATGAGTGAGTTGCACTGAAAAACTTAGAATATAAGAAACGCACAGTGTAGTACATAGTATATGAGTGAGTTGCACTGAAAAACTTAGAATATAAGAAACGCACAGTGTAGTACATAGTATATGAGTGAGTTACACTGAAAAACTTAGAATATAAGAAACGCACAGTGTAGTACATAGTATATGAGTGAGTTGCACTGAAAAACTAAGAATTTACTGAAAAACCCGCATTACACGAAATGCACAGTGTAGTACATAGTATATGAGTGAGTTGCACTGAAAAACTTAGAATATAAGAAACGCACAGTGTAGTACATAGTATATGAGTGAGTTGCACTGAAAAACTTAGAATTTACTGAAAAACCCGCATTACACGAAATGCACAGTGTAGTACATAGTATATGAGTGAGTTGCACTGAAAAACTTAGAATATAAGAAACGCACAGTGTAGTACATAGTATATGAGTGAGTTGCACTGAAAAACTTAGAATATAAGAAACGCACAGTGTAGTACATAGTATATGAGTGAGTTGCACTGAAAAACTTAGAATATAAGAAACGCACAGTGTAGTACATAGTATATGAGTGAGTTGCACTGAAAAACTTAGAATATAAGAAACGCACAGTGTAGTACATAGTATATGAGTGAGTTGCACTGAAAAACTTAGAATTTACTGAAAAACCCGCATTACACGAAATGCACAGTGTAGTACATAGTATATGAGTGAGTTGCACTGAAAAACTTAGAATATAAGAAACGCACAGTGTAGTACATAGTATATGAGTGAGTTGCACTGAAAAACTTAGAATATAAGAAACGCACAGTGTAGTACATAGTATATGAGTGAGTTGCACTGAAAAACTTAGAATATAAGAAACGCACAGTGTAGTACATAGTATATGAGTGAGTTGCACTGAAAAACTTAGAATTTACTGAAATACCCGCATTACACGAAATGCACAGTGTAGTACATAGTATATGAGTGAGTTGCACTGAAAAACTTAGAATATAAGAAACGCACAGTGTAGTACATAGTATATGAGTGAGTTGCACTGAAAAACTTAGAATATAAGAAACGCACAGTGTAGTACATAGTATATGAGTGAGTTGCACTGAAAAACTTAGAATATAAGAAACGCACAGAGTAGTACATAGTATATGAGTGAGTTGCACTGAAAAACTTAGAATATAAGAAACGCACAGTGTAGTACATAGTATATGAGTGAGTTGCACTGAAAAACTTAGAATTTACTGAAATACCCGCATTACACGAAATGCACAGTGTAGTACATAGTATATGAGTGAGTTGCACTGAAAAACTTAGAATATAAGAAACGCACAGTGTAGTACATAGTATATGAGTGAGTTGCACTGAAAAACTTAGAATATAAGAAACGCACAGTGTAGTACATAGTATATGAGTGAGTTGCACTGAAAAACTTAGAATATAAGAAACGCACAGTGTAGTACATAGTATATGAGTGAGTTGCACTGAAAAACTTAGAATATAAGAAACGCACAGTGTAGTACATAGTATATGAGTGAGTTGCACTGAAAAACTAAGAATTTACTGAAAAACCCGCATTACACGAAATGCACAGTGTAGTACATAGTATATGAGTGAGTTGCACTTAAAAACTTAGAATATAAGAAACGCACAGTGTAGTACATAGTATATGAGTGGGTTGCACTGAAAAACTTAGAATTTACTGAAAAACCCGCATTACACGAAATGCACAGTGTAGTACATAGTATATGAGTGAGTTGCACTGAAAAACTTAGAATATAAGAAACGCACAGTGTAGTACATAGTATATGAGTGAGTTGCACGGAAAAACTTAGAATATAAGAAACGCACAGTGTAGTATATAGTATATGAGTGATTGCACTGAAAAACTTAGAATATAAGAAACGCAAAGTGTAGTACATAGTGTATGAGTGAGTTGCACTGAAAAACTTAGAATTTACTGAAAAACCCGCATTACACGAAATGCACAGTGTAGTACATAGTATATGAGTGAGTTGCATTGAAAAACTTAGAATATAAGAAATGCACAGTGTAGTACATAGTATATGAGTGAGTTGCACTGAAAAACTTAGAATATAAGAAACGCACAGTGTAGTACATAGTATATGAGTGAGTTGCACTGAAAAACTTAGAATTTACTGAAAAACCCGCATTACACGAAATGCAAAGTGTAGTACATAGTATAAGAGTGAGTTGCACTGAAAAACTTAGAATATAAGAAACGCACAGTGTAGTACATAGTATATGAGTGAGTTGCACTGAAAAACTTAGAATATAAGAAACGCACAGTGTAGTACATAGTATATGAGTGAGTTGCACTGAAAATATTAGAATATAAGAAACGCACAGTGTAGTACATAGTATATGAGTGAGTTGGACTGAAAAACTTAGAATTTACTGAAAAACCCGCATTACACGAAATGCACAGTGTAGTACATAGTATATGAGTGAGTTGCATTGAAAAACTTAGAATATAAGAAATGCACAGTGTAGTACATAGTATATGAGTGAGTTGCACTGAAAAACTTAGAATATAAGAAACGCACAGTGTAGTACATAGTATATGAGTGAGTTGCACTGAAAAACTTAGAATTTACTGAAAAACCCGCATTACACGAAATGCAAAGTGTAGTATATAGTATAAGAGTGAGTTGCACTGAAAAACTTAGAATATAAGAAACGCACAGTGTAGTACATAGTATATGAGTGAGTTGCACTGAAAAACTTAGAATATAAGAAACGCACAGTGTAGTACATAGTATATGAGTGAGTTGCACTGAAAATATTAGAATATAAGAAACGCACAGTGTAGTACATAGTATATGAGTGAGTTGGACTGAAAAACTTAGAATTTACTGAAAAACCCGCATTACACGAAATGCACAGTGTAGTACATAGTATATGAGTGAGTTGCACTGAAAAACTTAGAATATAAGAAACGCACAGTGTAGTACATAGTATATGAGTGAGTTGCACTGAAAATCTTAGAATATAAGAAACGCACAGTGTAGTACATAGTATATGAGTGAGTTGCACTGAAAAACTTAGAATATAAGAAACGCACAGTGTAGTACATAGTATATGAGTGAGTTGCACTGAAAAACTTAGAATATAAGAAACGCACAGTGTAGTACATAGTATATGAGTGAGTTGCACTGAAAAACTTAGAATATAAGAAACGCACAGTGTAGTACATAGTATATGAGTGAGTTGCACTGAAAAACTTAGAATATAAGAAACGCACAGTGTAGTACATAGTATATGAGTGAGTTGCACTGAAAATATTAGAATATAAGAAACGCACAGTGTAGTACATAGTATATGAGTGAGTTGGACTGAAAAACTTAGAATTTACTGAAAAACCCGCATTACACGAAATGCACAGTGTAGTACATAGTATATGAGTGAGTTGCACTGAAAAACTTAGAATATAAGAAACGCACAGTGTAGTACATAGTATATGAGTGAGTTGCACTGAAAATCTTAGAATATAAGAAACGCACAGTGTAGTACATAGTATATGAGTGAGTTGCACTGAAAAACTTAGAATATAAGAAACGCACAGTGTAGTACATAGTATATGAGTGAGTTGCACTGAAAAACTTAGAATATAAGAAACGCACAGTGTAGTACATAGTATATGAGTGAGTTGCACTGAAAAACTTAGAATATAAGAAACGCACAGTGTAGTACATAGTATATGAGTGGGTTGCACTGAAAAACTTAGAATTTACTGAAAAACCCGCATTACACGAAATGCACAGTGTAGTACATAGTATATGAGTGAGTTGCACTGAAAAACTTAGAATATAAGAAACGCACAGTGTAGTACATAGTATATGAGTGAGTTGCACTGATAAACTTAGAATATAAGAAACGCACAGTGTAGTACATAGTATATGAGTGAGTTGCACTGAAAAACTTAGAATTTACTGAAAAACCCGCATTACACGAAATGCACAGTGTAGTACATAGTATATGAGTGAGTTGCACTGAAAAACTTAGAATATAAGAAACGCACAGTGTAGTACATAGTATATGAGTGAGTTGCACTGAAAAACGTAGAATATAAGAAACGCACAGTGTAGTACATAGTATATGAGTGAATTGCACTGAAAACTTAGAATTTACTGAAAAACCCGAATTACACGAAATGCACAGTGTAGTACATTGTATATGAGTGAGTTGCACTGAAAAACTTAGAATTTACTGAAAACCCGCATTAGACGAAATGCACAGTGTAGTACATTGTATATGAGTGAGTTGTACTGAAAAACTTAGAATTTACTGAAAAACCCGCATTAGACGAAATGCACAGTGTAGTACATAGTATATGAGTGAGTTGCACTGAAAAACTTAGAATTTACTGAAAAACCCGCATTAGACGAAATGCACAGTGTAGTACATTGTATATGAGTGAGTTGCACTGAAAAACTTAGAATATAAGAAACGCATAGTGTAGTACGTAGTATATGAGTGAGTTGCACTGAAAAACTTAGAATATAAGAAACGCACAGTGTAGTACATAGTATATGAGTGAGTTGCACTGAAAAACTTAGAATTTTCTGAAATACCCGCATTACACGAAATGCACAGTGTAGTACATAGTATATGAGTGAGTTGCACTGAAAAACTTAGAATATAAGAAACGCACAGTGTAGTACATAGTATATGAGTGAGTTGCACTGAAAAACTTAGAATATAAGAAACGCACAGTGTAGTACATAGTATATGAGTGAGTTACACTGAAAAACTTAGAATATAAGAAACGCACAGTGTAGTACATAGTATATGAGTGAGTTGCACTGAAAAACTAAGAATTTACTGAAAAACCCGCATTACACGAAATGCACAGTGTAGTACATAGTATATGAGTGAGTTGCACTGAAAAACTTAGAATATAAGAAACGCACAGTGTAGTACATAGTATATGAGTGAGTTGCACTGAAAAACTTAGAATTTACTGAAAAACCCGCATTACACGAAATGCACAGTGTAGTACATAGTATATGAGTGAGTTGCACTGAAAAACTTAGAATATAAGAAACGCACAGTGTAGTACATAGTATATGAGTGAGTTGCACTGAAAAACTTAGAATATAAGAAACGCACAGTGTAGTACATAGTATATGAGTGAGTTGCACTGAAAAACTTAGAATATAAGAAACGCACAGTGTAGTACATAGTATATGAGTGAGTTGCACTGAAAAACTTAGAATATAAGAAACGCACAGTGTAGTACATAGTATATGAGTGAGTTGCACTGAAAAACTTAGAATTTACTGAAAAACCCGCATTACACGAAATGCACAGTGTAGTACATAGTATATGAGTGAGTTGCACTGAAAAACTTAGAATATAAGAAACGCACAGTGTAGTACATAGTATATGAGTGAGTTGCACTGAAAAACTTAGAATATAAGAAACGCACAGTGTAGTACATAGTATATGAGTGAGTTGCACTGAAAAACTTAGAATATAAGAAACGCACAGTGTAGTACATAGTATATGAGTGAGTTGCACTGAAAAACTTAGAATTTACTGAAATACCCGCATTACACGAAATGCACAGTGTAGTACATAGTATATGAGTGAGTTGCACTGAAAAACTTAGAATATAAGAAACGCACAGTGTAGTACATAGTATATGAGTGAGTTGCACTGAAAAACTTAGAATATAAGAAACGCACAGTGTAGTACATAGTATATGAGTGAGTTGCACTGAAAAACTTAGAATATAAGAAACGCACAGAGTAGTACATAGTATATGAGTGAGTTGCACTGAAAAACTTAGAATATAAGAAACGCACAGTGTAGTACATAGTATATGAGTGAGTTGCACTGAAAAACTTAGAATTTACTGAAATACCCGCATTACACGAAATGCACAGTGTAGTACATAGTATATGAGTGAGTTGCACTGAAAAACTTAGAATATAAGAAACGCACAGTGTAGTACATAGTATATGAGTGAGTTGCACTGAAAAACTTAGAATATAAGAAACGCACAGTGTAGTACATAGTATATGAGTGAGTTGCACTGAAAAACTTAGAATATAAGAAACGCACAGTGTAGTACATAGTATATGAGTGAGTTGCACTGAAAAACTTAGAATATAAGAAACGCACAGTGTAGTACATAGTATATGAGTGAGTTGCACTGAAAAACTAAGAATTTACTGAAAAACCCGCATTACACGAAATGCACAGTGTAGTACATAGTATATGAGTGAGTTGCACTGAAAAACTTAGAATATAAGAAACGCACAGTGTAGTACATAGTATATGAGTGGGTTGCACTGAAAAACTTAGAATTTACTGAAAAACCCGCATTACACGAAATGCACAGTGTAGTACATAGTATATGAGTGAGTTGCACTGAAAAACTTAGAATATAAGAAACGCACAGTGTAGTACATAGTATATGAGTGAGTTGCACGGAAAAACTTAGAATATAAGAAACGCACAGTGTAGTATATAGTATATGAGTGATTGCACTGAAAAACTTAGAATATAAGAAACGCAAAGTGTAGTACATAGTGTATGAGTGAGTTGCACTGAAAAACTTAGAATTTACTGAAAAACCCGCATTACACGAAATGCACAGTGTAGTACATAGTATATGAGTGAGTTGCATTGAAAAACTTAGAATATAAGAAATGCACAGTGTAGTACATAGTATATGAGTGAGTTGCACTGAAAAACTTAGAATATAAGAAACGCACAGTGTAGTACATAGTATATGAGTGAGTTGCACTGAAAAACTTAGAATTTACTGAAAAACCCGCATTACACGAAATGCAAAGTGTAGTACATAGTATAAGAGTGAGTTGCACTGAAAAACTTAGAATATAAGAAACGCACAGTGTAGTACATAGTATATGAGTGAGTTGCACTGAAAAACTTAGAATATAAGAAACGCACAGTGTAGTACATAGTATATGAGTGAGTTGCACTGAAAATATTAGAATATAAGAAACGCACAGTGTAGTACATAGTATATGAGTGAGTTGGACTGAAAAACTTAGAATTTACTGAAAAACCCGCATTACACGAAATGCACAGTGTAGTACATAGTATATGAGTGAGTTGCATTGAAAAACTTAGAATATAAGAAATGCACAGTGTAGTACATAGTATATGAGTGAGTTGCACTGAAAAACTTAGAATATAAGAAACGCACAGTGTAGTACATAGTATATGAGTGAGTTGCACTGAAAAACTTAGAATTTACTGAAAAACCCGCATTACACGAAATGCAAAGTGTAGTATATAGTATAAGAGTGAGTTGCACTGAAAAACTTAGAATATAAGAAACGCACAGTGTAGTACATAGTATATGAGTGAGTTGCACTGAAAAACTTAGAATATAAGAAACGCACAGTGTAGTACATAGTATATGAGTGAGTTGCACTGAAAATATTAGAATATAAGAAACGCACAGTGTAGTACATAGTATATGAGTGAGTTGGACTGAAAAACTTAGAATTTACTGAAAAACCCGCATTACACGAAATGCACAGTGTAGTACATAGTATATGAGTGAGTTGCACTGAAAAACTTAGAATATAAGAAACGCACAGTGTAGTACATAGTATATGAGTGAGTTGCACTGAAAATCTTAGAATATAAGAAACGCACAGTGTAGTACATAGTATATGAGTGAGTTGCACTGAAAAACTTAGAATATAAGAAACGCACAGTGTAGTACATAGTATATGAGTGAGTTGCACTGAAAAACTTAGAATATAAGAAACGCACAGTGTAGTACATAGTATATGAGTGAGTTGCACTGAAAAACTTAGAATATAAGAAACGCACAGTGTAGTACATAGTATATGAGTGAGTTGCACTGAAAAACTTAGAATTTACTGAAAAACCCGCATTACACGAAATGCACAGTGTAGTACATAGTATATGAGTGAGTTGCACTGAAAAACTTAGAATATAAGAAACGCACAGTGTAGTACATAGTATATGAGTGAGTTGCACTGATAAACTTAGAATATAAGAAACGCACAGTGTAGTACATAGTATATGAGTGAGTTGCACTGAAAAACTTAGAATTTACTGAAAAACCCGCATTACACGAAATGCACAGTGTAGTACATAGTATATGAGTGAGTTGCACTGAAAAAATTAGAATATAAGAAACGCACAGTGTAGTACATAGTATATGAGTGAGTTGCACTGAAAAACTTAGAATATAAGAAACGCACAGTGTAGTACATAGTATATGAGTGAGTTGCACTGAAAAACTTAGAATTTACTGAAAAACCCGCATTACACGAAATGCACAGTGTAGTACATTGTATATGAGTGAGTTGAACTGAAAAACTTAGAATTTACTGAAAATCCGCATTAGACGAAATGCACAGTGTAGTACATTGTATATGAGTGAGTTGTACTGAAAAACTTAGAATTTACTGAAAAACCCGCATTAGACGAAATGCACAGTGTAGTACATAGTATATGAGTGAGTTGCACTGAAAAACTTAGAATTTACTGAAAAACCCGCATTAGACGAAATGCACAGTGTAGTACATTGTATATGAGTGAGTTGCACTGAAAAACTTAGAATATAAGAAACGCATAGTGTAGTACGTAGTATATGAGTGGGTTGCACTGAAAAACTTAGAATATAAGAAACGCACAGTGTAGTACATACTATATGAGTGAGTTGCACTGAAAAACTTAGAATTTACTGAAATACCCGCATTACACGAAATGCACAGTGTAGTACATAGTATATGAGTGAGTTGCACTGAAAAACTTAGAATATAAGAAACGCACAGTGTAGTACATAGTATATGAGTGAGTTGCACTGAAAAACTTAGAATATAAGAAACGCACAGTGTAGTACATAGTATATGAGTGAGTTACACTGAAAAACTTAGAATATAAGAAACGCACAGTGTAGTACATAGTATATGAGTGAGTTGCACTGAAAAACTAAGAATTTACTGAAAAACCCGCATTACACGAAATGCACAGTGTAGTACATAGTATATGAGTGAGTTGCACTGAAAAACTTAGAATATAAGAAACGCACAGTGTAGTACATAGTATATGAGTGAGTTGCACTGAAAAACTTAGAATATAAGAAACGCACAGTGTAGTACATAGTATATGAGTGAGTTGCACTGAAAAACTTAGAATATAAGAAACGCACAGTGTAGTACATAGTATATGAGTGAGTTGCACTGAAAAACTTAGAATATAAGAAACGCACAGTGTAGTACATAGTATATGAGTGAGTTGCACTGAAAAACTTAGAATTTACTGAAAAACCCGCATTACACGAAATGCACAGTGTAGTACATAGTATATGAGTGAGTTGCACTGAAAAACTTAGAATATAAGAAACGCACAGTGTAGTACATAGTATATGAGTGAGTTGCACTGAAAAACTTAGAATATAAGAAACGCACAGTGTAGTACATAGTATATGAGTGAGTTGCACTGAAAAACTTAGAATATAAGAAACGCACAGTGTAGTACATAGTATATGAGTGAGTTGCACTGAAAAACTTAGAATTTACTGAAATACCCGCATTACACGAAATGCACAGTGTAGTACATAGTATATGAGTGAGTTGCACTGAAAAACTTAGAATATAAGAAACGCACAGTGTAGTACATAGTATATGAGTGAGTTGCACTGAAAAACTTAGAATATAAGAAACGCACAGTGTAGTACATAGTATATGAGTGAGTTGCACTGAAAAACTTAGAATATAAGAAACGCACAGTGTAGTACATAGTATATGAGTGAGTTGCACTGAAAAACTAAGAATTTACTGAAAAACCCGCATTACACGAAATGCACAGTGTAGTACATAGTATATGAGTGAGTTGCACTGAAAAACTTAGAATATAAGAAACGCACAGTGTAGTACATAGTATATGAGTGGGTTGCACTGAAAAACTTAGAATTTACTGAAAAACCCGCATTACACGAAATGCACAGTGTAGTACATAGTATATGAGTGAGTTGCACTGAAAAACTTAGAATATAAGAAACGCACAGTGTAGTACATAGTATATGAGTGAGTTGCACTGAAAAACTTAGAATATAAGAAACGCACAGTGTAGTATATAGTATATGAGTGATTGCACTGAAAAACTTAGAATATAAGAAACGCAAAGTGTAGTACATAGTGTATGAGTGAGTTGCACTGAAAAACTTAGAATTTACTGAAAAACCCGCATTACACGAAATGCACAGTGTAGTACATAGTATATGAGTGAGTTGCATTGAAAAACTTAGAATATAAGAAATGCACAGTGTAGTACATAGTATATGAGTGAGTTGCACTGAAAAACTTAGAATATAAGAAACGCACAGTGTAGTACATAGTATATGAGTGAGTTGCACTGAAAAATTTAGAATTTACTGAAAAACCCGCATTACACGAAATGCAAAGTGTAGTACATAGTATAAGAGTGAGTTGCACTGAAAAACTTAGAATATAAGAAACGCACAGTGTAGTACATAGTATATGAGTGAGTTGCACTGAAAAACTTAGAATATAAGAAACGCACAGTATAGTACATAGTATATGAGTGAGTTGCACTGAAAATATTAGAATATAAGAAACGCACAGTGTAGTACATAGTATATGAGTGACTTGGACTGAAAAACTTAGAATTTACTGAAAAACCCGCATTACACGAAATGGACAGTGTAGTACATAGTATATGAGTGAGTTGCATTGAAAAACTTAGAATATAAGAAATGCACAGTGTAGTACATAGTATATGAGTGAGTTGCACTGAAAAACTTAGAATATAAGAAACGCACAGTGTAGTACATAGTATATGAGTGAGTTGCACTGAAAAACTTAGAATTTACTGAAAAACCCGCATTACACGAAATGCAAAGTGTAGTATATAGTATAAGAGTGAGTTGCACTGAAAAACTTAGAATATAAGAAACGCACAGTGTAGTACATAGTATATGAGTGAGTTGCACTGAAAAACTTAGAATATAAGAAACGCACAGTGTAGTACATAGTATATGAGTGAGTTGCACTGAAAATATTAGAATATAAGAAACGCACAGTGTAGTACATAGTATATGAGTGAGTTGGACTGAAAAACTTAGAATTTACTGAAAAACCCGCATTACACGAAATGCACAGTGTAGTACATAGTATATGAGTGAGTTGCACTGAAAAACTTAGAATATAAGAAACGCACAGTGTAGTACATAGTATATATGTGAGTTGCACTGAAAATCTTAGAATATAAGAAACGCACAGTGTAGTACATAGTATATGAGTGAGTTGCACTGAAAAACTTAGAATATAAGAAACGCACAGTGTAGTACATAGTATATGAGTGAGTTGCACTGAAAAACTTAGAATATAAGAATCGCACAGTGTAGTACATAGTATATGAGTGAGTTGCACTGAAAACTTAGAATATAAGAAACGCACAGTGTAGTACATAGTATATGAGTGAGTTGCACTGAAAAACTTAGAATTTACTGAAAAACCCGCATTACACGAAATGCACAGTGTAGTACATAGTATATGAGTGAGTTGCACTGAAAAACTTAGAATATAAGAAACGCACAGTGTAGTACATAGTATATGAGTGAGTTGCACTGATAAACTTAGAATATAAGAAACGCACAGTGTAGTACATAGTATATGAGTGAGTTGCACTGAAAAACTTAGAATTTACTGAAAAACCCGCATTACACGAAATGCACAGTGTAGTACATAGTATATGAGTGAGTTGCACTGAAAAAATTAGAATATAAGAAACGCACAGTGTAGTACATAGTATATGAGTGAGTTGCACTGAAAAACTTAGAATATAAGAAACGCACAGTGTAGTACATAGTATATGAGTGAGTTGCACTGAAAAACTTAGAATTTACTGAAAAACCCGCATTACACGAAATGCACAGTGTAGTACATTGTATATGAGTGAGTTGCACTGAAAAACTTAGAATTTACTGAAAACCCGCATTAGACGAAATGCACAGTGTAGTACATTGTATATGAGTGAGTTGTACTGAAAAACTTAGAATTTACTGAAAAACCCGCATTAGACGAAATGCACAGTGTAGTACATAGTATATGAGTGAGTTGCACTGAAAAACTTAGAATTTACTGAAAAACCCGCATTAGACGAAATGCACAGTATAGTACATTGTATATGAGTGAGTTGCACTGAAAAACTTAGAATATAAGAAACGCATAGTGTAGTACGTAGTATATGAGTGAGTTGCACTGAAAAACTTAGAATATAAGAAACGCACAGTGTAGTACATAGTATATGAGTGAGTTGCACTGAAAAACTTTGAATTTACTGAAATACCCGCATTACACGAAATGCACAGTGTAGTACATAGTATATGAGTGAGTTGCACTGAAAAACTTAGAATATAAGAAACGCACAGTGTAGTACATAGTATATGAGTGAGTTGCACTGAAAAACTTAGAATATAAGAAACGCACAGTGTAGTACATAGTATATGAGTGAGTTACACTGAAAAACTTAGAATATAAGAAACGCACAGTGTAGTACATAGTATATGAGTGAGTTGCACTGAAAAACTAAGAATTTACTGAAAAACCCGCATTACACGAAATGCACACTGTAGTACATAGTATATGAGTGAGTTGCACTGAAAAACTTAGAATATAAGAAACGCACAGTGTAGTACATAGTATATGAGTGAGTTGCACTGAAAAACTTAGAATATAAGAAACGCACAGTGTAGTACATAGTATATGAGTGAGTTGCACTGAAAAACTTAGAATATAAGAAACGCACAGTGTAGTACATAGTATATGAGTGAGTTGCACTGAAAAACTTAGAATATAAGAAACGCACAGTGTAGTACATAGTATATGAGTGAGTTGCACTGAAAAACTTAGAATATAAGAAACGCACAGTGTAGTACATAGTATATGAGTGAGTTGCACTGAAAAACTTAGAATTTACTGAAAAACCCGCATTACACGAAATGCACAGTGTAGTACATAGTATATGAGTGAGTTGCACTGAAAAACTTAGAATATAAGAAACGCACAGTGTAGTACATAGTATATGAGTGAGTTGCACTGAAAAACTTAGAATATAAGAAACGCACAGTGTAGTACATAGTATATGAGTGAGTTGCACTGAAAAACTTAGAATATAAGAAACGCACAGTGTAGTACATAGTATATGAGTGAGTTGCACTGAAAAACTTAGAATTTACTGAAATACCCGCATTACACGAAATGCACAGTGTAGTACATAGTATATGAGTGAGTTGCACTGAAAAACTTAGAATATAAGAAACGCACAGTGTAGTACATAGTATATGAGTGAGTTGCACTGAAAAACTTAGAATATAAGAAACGCACAGTGTAGTACATAGTATATGAGTGAGTTGCACTGAAAAACTTAGAATATAAGAAACGCACAGAGTAGTACATAGTATATGAGTGAGTTGCACTGAAAAACTTAGAATATAAGAAACGCACAGTGTAGTACATAGTATATGAGTGAGTTGCACTGAAAAACTTTCAATATAGAAACGCACAGTGTAGTACATATTATATGAGTGAGTTGCACTGAAAACCTTAGAATATAAGAAACGCACAGTGTAGTACATAGTATATGAGTGAGTTGCACTGAAAAACTTAGAATATAAGAAACGCACAGTGTAGTACATAGTATATGAGTGAGTTGCACTGAAAAACTTAGAATTTACTGAAAAACCCGCATTACACGAAATGCACAGTGTAGTACATTGTATATGAGTGAGTTGCACTGAAAAACTTAGAATTTACTGAAAAACCCGCATTAGACGAAATGCACAGTGTAGTACATTGTATATGAGTGAGTTGCACTGAAAAACTTAGAATATAAGAAACGCACAGTGTAGTACGTAGTATATGAGTGAGTTGCACTGAAAAACTTAGAATATAAGAAACGCACAGTGTAGTACATGGTATATGAGTGAGTTGCACTGAAAAACTTAGAATTTACTGAAATACCCGCATTACACGAAATGCACAGTGTAGTACATAGTATATGAGTGAGTTGCACTGAAAAACTTAGAATATAAGAAACGCACAGTGTAGTACATAGTATATGAGTGAGTTGCACTGAAAAACTTAGAATATAAGAAACGCACAGTGTAGTACATAGTATATGAGTGAGTTGCACTGAAAAACTTAGAATATAAGAAACGCACAGTGTAGTACATAGTATATGAGTGAGTTGCACTGAAAAACTTAGAATATAAGAAACGCACAGTGTAGTACATAGTATATGAGTGAGTTGCACTGAAAAACTAAGAATTTACTGAAAAACCCGCATTACACGAAATGCACAGTGTAGTACATAGTATATGAGTGAGTTGCACTGAAAAACTTAGAATATAAGAAACGCACAGTGTAGTACATAGTATATGAGTGGGTTGCACTGAAAAACTTAGAATTTACTGAAAAACCCGCATTAGACGAAATGCACAGTGTAGTACATAGTATATGAGTGAGTTGCACTGAAAAACTTAGAATATAAGAAACGCACAGTGTAGTACATAGTATATGAGTGAGTTGCACTGAAAAACTTAGAGTATAAGAAACGCACAGTGTAGTATATAGTATATGAGTGATTGCACTGAAAAACTTAGAATATAAGAAACGCAAAGTGTAGTACATAGTGTATGAGTGAGTTGCACTGAAAAACTTAGAATTTACTGAAAAACCCGCATTACACGAAATGCACAGTGTAGTACATAGTATATGAGTGAGTTGCATTGAAAAACTTAGAATATAAGAAATGCACAGTGTAGTACATAGTATATGAGTGAGTTGCACTGAAAAACTTAGAATATAAGAAACGCACAGTGTAGTACATAGTATATGAGTGAGTTGCACTGAAAAACTTAGAATTTACTGAAAAACCCGCATTACACGAAATGCAAAGTGTAGTACATAGTATAAGAGTGAGTTGCACTGAAAAACTTAGAATATAAGAAACGCACAGTGTAGTACATAGTATATGAGTGAGTTGCACTGAAAAACTTAGAATATAAGAAACGCACAGTGTAGTACATAGTATATGAGTGAGTTGCACTGAAAATATTAGAATATAAAAAACGTACAGTGTAGTACATAGTATATGAGTGAGTTGGACTGAAAAACTTAGAATTTACTGAAAAACCCGCATTACACGAAATGCACAGTGTAATACATAGTATATGAGTGAGTTGCACTGAAAAACTTTAAAATAAGAAACGCACAGTGTAGTACATAGTATATGAGTGAGTTGCACTGAAAATCTTAGAATATAAGAAACGCACAGTGTAGTACATAGTATATGAGTGAGTTGCACTGAAAAACTTAGAATATAAGAAACGCACAGTGTAGTACATAGTATATGAGTGAGTTGCACTGAAAAACTTAGAATATAAGAAACGCACAGTGTAGTACATAGTATATGAGTGAGTTGCACTGAAAAACTTAGAATATAAGAAACGCACAGTGTAGTACATAGTATATGAGTGAGTTGCACTGAAAAACTTAGAATTCACTGAAAAACCCGCATTACACGAAATGCACAGTGTAGTACATAGTATATGAGTGAGTTGCACTGAAAAACTTAGAATATAAGAAAAGCACAGTGTAGTACATAGTATATGAGTGAGTTGCACTGATAAACTTAGAATATAAGAAACGCACAGTGTAGTACATAGTATATGAGTGAGTTGCACTGAAAAACTTAGAATTTACTGAAAAACCCGCATTACAGTAAATGCACAGTGTAGTACATAGTATATGAGTGAGTTGCACTGAAAAACTTAGAATATAAGAAACGCACAGAGTAGTACATAGTATATGAGTGAGTTGCACTGAAAAACTTAGAATATAAGAAACGCACAGTGTAGTACATAGTACATGAGTGAGTTACACTAGAAAAACTTAGAATATAAGAAACGCACAGTGTAGTACATAGTATATGAGTGAGTTGCACTGAAAAACTTATAATTTACTGAAATACCCGCATTAAACGAAATGCACAGTGTAGTACATAGTATATGAGTGAGTTGCACTGAAAAACTTAGAATATAAGAAACGCACAGTGTAGTACATAGTATATGAGTGAGTTGCACTGAAAAACTTAGAATATAAGAAACGCACAGTGTAGTACATAGTATATGAGTGAGTTGCACTGAAAAACTTAGAATTTACTGAAAAACCCGCATTACACGAAATGCACAGTGTAGTACATTGTATATGAGTGAGTTGCACTGAAAAACTTAGAATTTACTGAAAACCCGCATTAGACGAAATGCACAGTGTAGTACATTGTATATGAGTGAGTTGTACTGAAAAACTTAGAATTTACTGAAAAACCCGCATTAGACGAAATGCACAGTGTAGTACATAGTATATGAGTGAGTTGCACTGAAAAACTTAGAATTTACTGAAAAACCCGCATTAGACGAAATGCACAGTGTAGTACATTGTATATGAGTGAGTTGCACTGAAAAACTTAGAATATAAGAAACGCATAGTGTAGTACGTAGTATATGAGTGAGTTGCACTGAAAAACTTAGAATATAAGAAACGCACAGTGTAGTACATAGTATATGAGTGAGTTGCACTGAAAAACTTAGAATTTACTGAAATACCCGCATTACACGAAATGCACAGTGTAGTACATAGTATATGAGTGAGTTGCACTGAAAAACTTAGAATATAAGAAACGCACAGTGTAGTACATAGTATATGAGTGAGTTGCACTGAAAAACTTAGAATATAAGAAACGCACAGTGTAGTACATAGTATATGAGTGAGTTACACTGAAAAACTTAGAATATAAGAAACGCACAGTGTAGTACATAGTATATGAGTGAGTTGCACTGAAAAACTAAGAATTTACTGAAAAACCCGCATTACACGAAATGCACAGTGTAGTACATAGTATATGAGTGAGTTGCACTGAAAAACTTAGAATTTACTGAAAAACCCGCATTACACGAAATGCACAGTGTAGTACATAGTATATGAGTGAGTTGCACTGAAAAACTTAGAATATAAGAAACGCACAGTGTAGTACATAGTATATGAGTGAGTTGCACTGAAAAACTTAGAATATAAGAAACGCACAGTGTAGTATATAGTATATGAGTGATTGCACTGAAAAACTTAGAATATAAGAAACGCAAAGTGTAGTTCATAGTATATGAGTGAGTTGCACTGAAAAACTTAGAATTTACTGAAAAACCCGCATTACACGAAATGCACAGTGTAGTACATAGTATATGAGTGAGTTGCACTGAAAAACTTAGAATAAAAGAAACGCACAGTGTAGTACATAGTATATGAGTGAGTTACACTGAAAAACTTAGAATATAAGAAACGCACAGTGTAGTACATAGTATATGAGTGAGTTGCACTGAAAAACTAAGAATTTACTGAAAAACCCGCATTACACGAAATGCACAGTGTAGTACATAGTATATGAGTGAGTTGCACTGAAAAACTTAGAATATAAGAAACGCACAGTGTAGTACATAGTATATGAGTGAGTTGCACTGAAAAACTTAGAATATAAGAAACGCACAGTGTAGTACATAGTATATGAGTGAGTTGCACTGAAAAACTTAGAATATAAGAAACGCACAGTGTAGTACATAGTATATGAGTGAGTTGCACTGAAAAACTTAGAATATAAGAAACGCACAGTGTAGTACATAGTATATGAGTGAGTTGCACTGAAAAACTTAGAATATAAGAAACGCACAGTGTAGTACATAGTATATGAGTGAGTTGCACTGAAAAACTTAGAATTTACTGAAAAACCCGCATTACACGAAATGCACAGTGTAGTACATAGTATATGAGTGAGTTGCACTGAAAAACTTAGAATATAAGAAACGCACAGTGTAGTACATAGTATATGAGTGAGTTGCACTGAAAAACTTAGAATATAAGAAACGCACAGTGTAGTACATAGTATATGAGTGAGTTGCACTGAAAAACTTAGAATATAAGAAACGCACAGTGTAGTACATAGTATATGAGTGAGTTGCACTGAAAAACTTAGAATTTACTGAAATACCCGCATTACACGAAATGCACAGTGTAGTACATAGTATATGAGTGAGTTGCACTGAAAAACTTAGAATATAAGAAACGCACAGTGTAGTACATAGTATATGAGTGAGTTGCACTGAAAAACTTAGAATATAAGAAACGCACAGTGTAGTACATAGTATATGAGTGAGTTGCACTGAAAAACTTAGAATTTACTGAAAAACCCGCATTACACGAAATGCACAGTGTAGTACATTGTATATGAGTGAGTTGCACTGAAAAACTTAGAATTTACTGAAAAACCCGCATTAGACGAAATGCACAGTGTAGTACATTGTATATGAGTGGGTTGCACTGAAAAACTTAGAATATAAGAAACGCACAGTGTAGTACGTAGTATATGAGTGAGTTGCACTGAAAAACTTAGAATATAAGAAACGCACAGTGTAGTACATGGTATATGAGTGAGTTGCACTGAAAAACTTAGAATTTACTGAAATACCCGCATTACACGAAATGCACAGTGTAGTACATAGTATATGAGTGAGTTGCACTGAAAAACTTAGAATATAAGAAACGCACAGTGTAGTACATAGTATATGAGTGAGTTGCACTGAAAAACTTAGAATATAAGAAACGCACAGTGTAGTACATAGTATATGAGTGAGTTGCACTGAAAAACTTAGAATATAAGAAACGCACAGTGTAGTACATAGTATATGAGTGAGTTGCACTGAAAAACTTAGAATATAAGAAACGCACAGTGTAGTACATAGTATATGAGTGAGTTGCACTGAAAAACTAAGAATTTACTGAAAAACCCGCATTACACGAAATGCACAGTGTAGTACATAGTATATGAGTGAGTTGCACTGAAAAACTTAGAATATAAGAAACGCACAGTGTAGTACATAGTATATGAGTGGGTTGCACTGAAAAACTTAGAATTTACTGAAAAACCCGCATTACACGAAATGCACAGTGTAGTACATAGTATATGAGTGAGTTGCACTGAAAAACTTAGAATATAAGAAACGCACAGTGTAGTACATAGTATATGAGTGAGTTGCACTGAAAAACTTAGAGTATAAGAAACGCACAGTGTAGTATATAGTATATGAGTGATTGCACTGAAAAACTTAGAATATAAGAAACGCAAAGTGTAGTACATAGTGTATGAGTGAGTTGCACTGAAAAACTTAGAATTTACTGAAAAACACGCATTACACAGTGTAGTACATAGTATATGAGTGAGTTGCATTGAAAAACTTAGAATATAAGAAATGCACAGTGTAGTACATAGTATATGAGTGAGTTGCACTGAAAAACTTAGAATATAAGAAACGCACAGTGTAGTACATAGTATATGAGTGAGTTGCACTGAAAAACTTAGAATTTACTGAAAAACCCGCATTACACGAAATGCAAAGTGTAGTACATAGTATAAGAGTGAGTTGCACTGAAAAACTTAGAATATAAGAAACGCACAGTGTAGTACATAGTATATGAGTGAATTGCACTGAAAAACTTAGAATATAAGAAACGCACAGTGTAGTACATAGTATATGAGTGAGTTGCACTGAAAATATTAGAATATAAAAAACGTACAGTGTAGTACATAGTATATGAGTGAGTTGGACTGAAAAACTTAGAATTTACTGAAAAACCCGCATTACACGAAATGCACAGTGTAATACATAGTATATGAGTGAGTTGCACTGAAAAACTTTAAAATAAGAAACGCACAGTGTAGTACATAGTATATGAGTGAGTTGCACTGAAAATCTTAGAATATAAGAAACGCACAGTGTAGTACATAGTATATGAGTGAGTTGCACTGAAAAACTTAGAATATAAGAAACGCACAGTGTAGTACATAGTATATGAGTGAGTTGCACTGAAAAACTTAGAATATAAGAAACGCACAGTGTAGTACATAGTATATGAGTGAGTTGCACTGAAAAACTTAGAATATAAGAAACGCACAGTGTAGTACATAGTATATGAGTGAGTTGCACTGAAAAACTTAGAATTCACTGAAAAACCCGCATTACACGAAATGCACAGTGTAGTACATAGTATATGAGTGAGTTGCACTGAAAAACTTAGAATATAAGAAAAGCACAGTGTAGTACATAGTATATGAGTGAGTTGCACTGATAAACTTAGAATATAAGAAACGCACAGTGTAGTACATAGTATATGAGTGAGTTGCACTGAAAAACTTAGAATATAAGAAACGCACAGAGTAGTACATAGTATATGAGTGAGTTGCACTGAAAAACTTAGAATATAAGAAACGCACAGTGTAGTACATAGTACATGAGTGAGTTACACTAGAAAAACTTAGAATATAAGAAACGCACAGTGTAGTACATAGTATATGAGTGAGTTGCACTGAAAAACTTATAATTTACTGAAATACCCGCATTAAACGAAATGCACAGTGTAGTACATAGTATATGAGTGAGTTGCACTGAAAAACTTAGAATATAAGAAACGCACAGTGTAGTACATAGTATATGAGTGAGTTGCACTGAAAAACTTAGAATATAAGAAACGCACAGTGTAGTACATAGTATATGAGTGAGTTGCACTGAAAAACTTAGAATTTACTGAAAAACCCGCATTACACGAAATGCACAGTGTAGTACATTGTATATGAGTGAGTTGCACTGAAAAACTTAGAATTTACTGAAAACCCGCATTAGACGAAATGCACAGTGTAGTACATTGTATATGAGTGAGTTGTACTGAAAAACTTAGAATTTACTGAAAAACCCGCATTAGACGAAATGCACAGTGTAGTACATAGTATATGAGTGAGTTGCACTGAAAAACTTAGAATTTACTGAAAAACCCGCATTAGACGAAATGCACAGTGTAGTACATTGTATATGAGTGAGTTGCACTGAAAAACTTAGAATATAAGAAACGCATAGTGTAGTACGTAGTATATGAGTGAGTTGCACTGAAAAACTTAGAATATAAGAAACGCACAGTGTAGTACATAGTATATGAGTGAGTTGCACTGAAAAACTTAGAATTTACTGAAATACCCGCATTACACGAAATGCACAGTGTAGTACATAGTATATGAGTGAGTTGCACTGAAAAACTTAGAATTTACTGAAAAACCCGCATTACACGAAATGCACAGTGTAGTACATAGTATATGAGTGAGTTGCACTGAAAAACTTAGAATATAAGAAACGCACAGTGTAGTACATAGTATATGAGTGAGTTGCACTGAAAAACTTAGAATATAAGAAACGCACAGTGTAGTATATAGTATATGAGTGATTGCACTGAAAAACTTAGAATATAAGAAACGCAAAGTGTAGTTCATAGTATATGAGTGAGTTGCACTGAAAAACTTAGAATTTACTGAAAAACCCGCATTACACGAAATGCACAGTGTAGTACATAGTATATGAGTGAGTTGCACTGAAAAACTTAGAATATAAGAAACGCACAGTGTAGTACATAGTATATGAGTGAGTTACACTGAAAAACTTAGAATATAAGAAACGCACAGTGTAGTACATAGTATATGAGTGAGTTGCACTGAAAAACTAAGAATTTACTGAAAAACCCGCATTACACGAAATGCACAGTGTAGTACATAGTATATGAGTGAGTTGCACTGAAAAACTTAGAATATAAGAAACGCACAGTGTAGTACATAGTACATGAGTGAGTTGCACTGAAAAACTTAGAATATAAGAAACGCACAGTGTAGTACATAGTATATGAGTGAGATGCACTGAAAAACTTAGAATTTACTGAAATACCCGCATTACACGAAATGCACAGTGTAGTACATAGTATATGAGTGAGTTGCACTGAAAAACTTAGAATATAAGAAACGCACAGTGTAGTACATAGTATATGAGTGAGTTGCACTAAAAACTTATAATATAAGAAACGCACAGTGTAGTACATTGTATATGAGTGAGTTGCACTGAAAAACTTAGAATATAAGAAACGCACAGAGTAGTACATAGTATATGAGTGAGTTGCACTGAAAAACTTAGAATATAAGAAACGCACAGTGTAGTACATAGTATATGAGTGAGTTGCACTGAAAACTTTAGAATATAAGAAACGCACAGTGTAGTACATAGTATATGAGTGAGTTGCACTGAAAAACTTAGAATTTACTGAAAAACCCGCATTACACGAAATGCACAGTGTAGTACATTGTATATGAGTGAGTTGCATTGAAAAACTTAGAATTTACTGAAAAACCCGCATTAGACGAAATGCACAGTGTAGTACATTGTATATGAGTGAGTTGCACTGAAAAACTTAGAATATAAGAAACGCACAGTGTAGTACATAGTATATGAGTGAGTTGCACTGAAAACCTTAGAATATAAGAAACGCACAGTGTAGTACATAGTATATGAGTGAGTTGCACTGAAAAACTAAGAATTTACTGAAAAACCCGCATTACACGAAATGCACAGTGTAGTACATTGTATATGAGTGAGTTGCACTGAAAAACTTAGAATTTACTGAAAAACCCGCATTAGACAAAATGCACAGTGTAGTACATTGTATATGAGTGAGTTGCACTGAAAAACTTAGAATTTACTGAAAAACCCGCCTTAGACGAAATGCACAGTGTAGTACATTGTATATGAGTGAGTTGCACTGAAAAACTTAGAATTTACTGAAAAAGCCACATTAGCCGAAATGCACAGTGTAGTACATAGTATATGAGGTGAGTTGCACTGAAAAACTTAGATTATAAGAAACGTACAGTGTAGTACATAGTATATGAGTGAGTTGCACTGAAAAACTTAGAAAATAAGAAACGCACAGTGTAGTACATAGTATATGAGTGAGTTGCACTGAAAAACTTAGAATATAAGAAACGCACAGTGTAGTACATAGTATATGAGTGAGTTGCACTGAAAAACTTAGAATATAAGAAACGCACAGTGTAGTACATAGTATATGAGTGAGTTGCACTGAAAAACTTAGAATTTACTGAAATACCCGAATTACACGAAATGCACAGTGTAGTACATAGTATATGAGTGAGTTGCACTGAAAAACTTAGAATTTACTGAAAAACCCGCATTACACGAAATGCACAGTGTAGTACATAGTATATGAGTGAGTTGCACTGAAAAACTTAGAATATAAGAAACGCACAGTGTAGTACATAGTATATGAGTGAGTTGCACTGAAAAACTTAGAATATAAGAAACGCACCAGTGTAGTATATAGTATATGAGTGATTGCACTGAAAAACTTAGAATATAAGAAACGCAAAGTGTAGTTCATAGTATATGAGTGAGTTGCACTGAAAAACTTAGAATTTACTGAAAAACCCGCATTACACGAAATGCACAGTGTAGTACATAGTATATGAGTGAGTTGCACTGAAAAACTTAGAATATAAGAAACGCACAGTGTAGTACATAGTATATGAGTGAGTTACACTGAAAAACTTAGAATATAAGAAACGCACAGTGTAGTACATAGTATATGAGTGAGTTGCACTGAAAAACTAAGAATTTACTGAAAAACCCGCATTACACGAAATGCACAGTGTAGTACAGAGTATATGATGTGAGTTGCACTGAAAAACTTAGAATATAAGAAACGCACAGTGTAGTACATAGTACATGAGTGAGTTGCACTGAAAAACTTAGAATATAAGAAACGCACAGTGTAGTACATAGTATATGAGTGAGATGCACTGAAAAACTTAGAATTTACTGAAATACCCGCATTACACGAAATGCACAGTGTAGTACATAGTATATGAGTGAGTTGCACTGAAAAACTTAGAATATAAGAAACGCACAGTGTAGTACATAGTAGTATGAGTGAGTTGCACTGAAAACTTAATAATATAAGAAACGCACAGTGTAGTACATAGTATATGAGTGAGTTGCACTGAAAAACTTAGAATATAAGAAACGCACAGAGTAGTACCATAGTATATGAGTGAGTTGCACTGAAAAACTTAGAATATAAGAAAACGCACAGTGTAGTACATAGTATATGAGTGAGTTGCACTGAAACTTTAGAATATAAGAACGCACAGTGTAGTACATAGTATATGAGTGAGTTGCACTGAAAAACTTAGAATTTACTGAAAAACCCGCATTACACGAAATGCACAGTGTAGTACATTGTATATGAGTGAGTTGCATTGAAAAACTTAGAATTTACTGAAAAACCGCATTAGACGAAATGCACAGTGTAGTACATTGTATATGAGTGAGTTGCACTGAAAAACTTAGAATATAAGAAACGCACAGTGTAGTACATAGTATATGAGTGAGTTGCACTGAAAAACCTTAGAATATAAGAAACGCACAGTGTAGTACATAGTATATGAGTGAGTTGCACTGAAAAACTAAGAATTTACTGAAAAACCCGCATTACACGAAATGCAACAGTGTAGTACATTGTATATGAGTGAGTTGCACTGAAAAACTTAGAATTTACTGAAAAACCCGCATTAGACAAAATGCACAGTGTAGTACATTGTATATGAGTGAGTTGCACTGAAAAACTTAGAATTTACTGAAAAACCCGCCTTAGACGAAATGCACAGTGTAGTACATTGTATATGAGTGAGTTGCACTGAAAAACTTAGAATTTACTGAAAAAGCCACATTAGCCGAAATGCACAGTGTAGTACATAGTATATGAGTGAGTTGCACTGAAAAACTTAGATTATAAGAAACGTACAGTGTAGTACATAGTATATGAGTGAGTTGCACTGAAAAACTTAGAAAATAAGAAACGCACAGGTGTAGTACATAGTATATGAGTGAGTTGCACTGAAAAACTTAGAATATAAGAAACGCACAGTGTAGTACATAGTATATGAGTGGAGTTGCACTGAAAAACTTAGAATATAAGAAACGCACAGTGTAGTACATAGTATATGAGTGAGTTGCACTGAAAACCTTAGAATATAAGAAACGCACAGTGTAGTACATAGTATATGAGTGAGTTGCACTGAAAAACTAAGAATTTACTGAAAAACCCGCATTACACGAAATGCACAGTGTAGTACATAGTATATGAGTGAGTTGCACTGAAAACTTAGAATATAAGAAACGCACAGTGTAGTACATAGTATATGAGTGAGTTGCACTGAAAAACTTAGAATATAAGAAACGCACAGTGTAGTATATAGTATATGAGTGATTGCACTGAAAAACCTAGATAATAAGAAACGCAAAGTGTAGTTCATAGTATATGAGTGAGTTGCACTGAAAAACTTAGAATTTACTGAAAAACCCGCATTACACGAAATGCACAGTGTAGTACATAGTATATGAGTGAGTTGCACTGAAAAACTTAGAATATAAGAAACGCACAGTGTAGTACATAGTATATGAGTGAGTTGCACTGAAAATCTTAGAATATAAGAAACGCACAGTGTAGTACATAGTATATGAGTGAGTTGCACTGAAAAACTTAGAATATAAGAAACGCACAGTGTAGTACATAGTATTGAGTGAGTTGCACTGAAAAACTTAGAATATAAGAAAACGCACAGTGTAGTACATAGTATATGAGTGAGTTGCACTGAAAAACTTAGAATATAAGAAACGCACAGTGTAGTACATAGTATATGAGTGAGTTGCACTGAAAACCTTAGAATATAAGAAACGCACAGTGTAGTACATAGTATATGAGTGAGTTGCACTGAAAAACTTAGAATATAAGAAACGCACATTGTAGTACATAGTATATGAGTGAGTTGCACTGAAAAAACTTAGAATTTACTGAAAAACCCGCATTACACGAAATGCACAGTGTAGTACATTGTATATGAGTGAGTTGCATTGAAAAACTTAGAATTTACTGAAAACCCGCATTAGACGAAATGCACAGTGTAGTACATTGTATATGAGTGAGTTGCACTGAAAAACTTAGAATTTACTGAAAAACCCGCATTAGACGAAATGCACAGTGTAGTACATTGTATATGAGTGAGTGCACTGAAAAAAATTAGGAATTTACTGAAAAACCCGCATTAGACAAAATGCACAGTGTAGTACATTGAATATGAGTGAGTTTGCACTGAAAAACTTAGAATTTACTGAAAAACCGCCTTAGACGAAATGCACAGTGT